>NW_026521933.1:0-393869 GCF_021234435.1 Artibeus jamaicensis | reverse complement strand
CTTCCTGTCTACATAGCAAAGCAAGATACAGAAGCAGAATGCGGTAATTAGTTCTATCTACAGGGCAGAAGCAGAGTACAAAGGCTAAATGTGAAAATTAGTTCTATCAGTGGGGGTGCTAGCCCCAGTCCTTGTGACTATCCTGCTGTTTGCTTTTCCCAGACGGCCTTATCGTTCTCCCAGGGCACCTGGGGTTTTGGGTGAACAAAGGTTTTCCAAAGCTTCCCACATCATTCCCCCCTTTTATGCTACACAACACTAGTGCTTGTTTTAGCATAACAATATTCTTGTAGGAATAAACAAGTTCCCCCTTTTCCTGAATTCAGAGTATTAATGAGGTTTATTTCCTCATCATTTTTCTCCTCCTGTGATCTACTATCAGGGAGGGGTTCTGAGGCCTTTTTCTCCTTTTGGACTATTATATACTTCTTTGTGGAACTACTTACATAGTTCTAACAAAGCAATCAAAGATTTAGAACAAAAAGAATACAGATGGTGTAAAGACCAGGTATTTCCCTTGCTATTACCTATAATTCCAGTTCTATTTTTGCAAAAGAGCAGTCAGAAACCAAGTTTTTCAACCTAAAATACTTTCATGTCTTTGCTCCCTACTCGCACTGTCCCAACTCCAGGTACTGTAAATTAGGAAAGAGTACACATCTGTGTTTCAGGTCGCTGGAACCATCAGCTGTATCAGGCAGGATCTCTAGTTAATCTAAAGTTGTGTGGCATTCTTTCACGGTCTACTGGCAAGAGTTCTTTTGTACCAAGTTCTAGTCAGTCTCTCTTGCTTTCTAGGCCATGCATCCAAAGGGGGCACCCCAAAGCCATGTGGGCTTCTTCTACTAAAGCTGCAGGGGTCCTCACTCTGCCCTAAACCACGTGGCTCCCTCTTTCACCTGGGTACTTATCCCCTCATGTCCTGGAGCCAATCTTTTCTAAGCTCTTATACAGGCCTCCCCCCTTAGGGGCTCTGCTCCTAGTTACATCCTGGGTAAGTGACTTCATTCCCCCAGCTCTAAGCCTGGCTACACTATTTAACACATCCACGAAACTAGCCAAAGGCTGCAGATATGTCAAATAATCACTCTAGAGGTCAGCTGCAAAACCGTTGCTGTGCAAAACAGCTCTCAATGGCCCTGCTCCATTTGTCCCTTCCCCTTGGGGGGGGGGAGGACATCTCAATATTTCTTGGACACTCCGGACTCCAGACCTATCCTAAATCCTTTCCCGGGTCCCCCTTGGGTGCACCCTGTATCAATATTCCTCTTCTCAGATTTACACCCACTTTATAATCATATAAAGGAAAATGAACAAAGGTCTTATCTTCTTGTAACTGCTTCCGGCTGGAAATGGATGCTGTCCTACCTACCCCTGGGTCAGGGGTGCCCTGAAAGGGGGGAGGGTGCAGCACGGAGGGAGTCCTTCCTGTAAGGGGAAAGACCTTACAGGGTCCTGGTCAGTTGGCTGTCACCAGGAAGTCGCAGGCTTGGCATCCAAAGGCTGGCATTACTGGACTGTTGGCATACTGGTCAGGTTGTATTCTGGAGGTGACAGATTAAGCAAGAAATTAGAAGTACAATTAAATCATAACTATTAATTGACAAAGGCAGGGACTTCAGTAAAGAATGGCTTATCTAGTGGAAGATGCACAAGGCATGCTATACCTATCCAAGACTCTTGTGGCTTATTATACTTCACTCGGGCTGAGGGGAATACATTATTTCCCTCCTTTCAGATTTCTGAGCCCTTTCTGTTCAAGCTATCAAGACAGAAAAGGGAAAATCAGTTCTAAAGTGAAGCCCACAGACTGCCCCACCTTTTATTAACTACTTAGTTCAACCAAACTGTTGATTCTCAGGAGGGCAATGACGAAGATGGGCTCCTTAAGTGAGGCTTATATTGCTACTAATTACTCATAGGCATAGGCAGGTCATAGGCATACACCCTATGAAAACAGAAGAACATACAGGTTAATTAACACAACAATCTCCAAACTAGCCTCTGCACCTGTGAGACTGTCTTTTGGGAAGACATTCCACTGCAAGGTCCACTGCACCTGTAAATTGTACATCTTTAGTGATATCACAAATCTGGTTTCAGCTCTTTAATGAAAAGAAACTTTAAAGACAGCTGCACCATTCTGATGTCTAATACTGAGCATTGTGATTTTCCTTGAACTATAATTTTTCTTCTTAAGATCACCCTCACTGTTATTACAGGGACTACTTTGGGTCCCACTTTTGATTTTGACTGTTTGTTTGCACAAACACACTAAGAGCAGCCTGGATCACTTTTGATCCTTAAGTCTGCTTTGCTGGAACTCACACAGGGAACCTTCAGATTGACTTCTCAGTCCGCCCCTCAGGGCACAGAAGCAGAACCACACATCTGCCATCTGGCTTCGCCTATACCAGTTGTTTCACTCAAATTCTTGAGCCTCTATTGTGCCTACAGGCTCCTTTTGAACCATCTTTCAGGAAAGCAACCTTCATTTCTTCCCTGGAAAGACTGGCACGAACCGCACAACCAACTAAAGTATCAGGTTTTTCTTGTAGGCTTTCGCTAACTTCACAGGTCAATCCCAGTTCCTCAGGGCTTTCTGGTAACGACCAGAACCTACATATGCCTCCTTCAGGCATGACATTCCAGTCAAAGTCCTGGTTAACAAAACTACTATTAATGACTGGTCTTATTGGTTTTATGCAAAGAAACCTTATGTCATAACTCATTCCTTCAGAGTGCCAAATTCTGGAGGGTTCAGGTTGAGAGAAAAATACAAAGCGTGATGGAAAATCCTTTTCCTTTTGATACCCACTAAGATTGCATTTCCATGCCTTATACCTTCCATTACTAACTCCACATAATTTCTCTCCAAAATTTTCGCAAACTTCTACAACCTTATACATACCCTTTTCTATCTGCACAGCTTTCCACAGACCTTCAGCAACATCTAAAAAACTTTTACATCTTTTCATATGCTTTTTTATTTATAAGTCTTATACTTTCTAGTGTTCATTTTCTTACAGAGTATGAAGTTTCAAACTTTTCTGGAATCTTCAATTTCCTTTCTCAGAGTAGATACAGAGCAAAACCCGAAACACAGAGTTCTGAAACAATACACAGGTAGAGGCATTCTCTTGCACCAATGCGTCCACTTGGTGCCTGGCAGAGACATGCTCCTTCAGGCCCGGTCTCATGGCAGAGACACACTGCTCTGCCTCAGGCTGAAATACTTATCAGCCCCAAATGACCCTTCCTGGGTCCCGGGTGGCAAAGGCATCCTCTCCAACTGGCTACAGTGACCTCTTCTGGGTCTTCAGATACACAGGGTTTCTGATCAGAAACAACCAATGGCAGAGAAATTTGCTCTTTTCCCACAAAACCAGAAAACAAGTAGTTGAGGTTTCCTTTACTCTAGGTTTAAAACTTTCATATCTTTTATATATTTCTACTCATCTAGATTTAATCATCATTCTCCTTTAATCTTGGTTCCTTTCCCACACTGGGAAGAACTATACTTAAACTCAGTACTTAAACTCAGTATGTGGCAGCTAAAAGTCCCTAGCACTATAGGTATCTTCCACTAAAAGTCCCTAGATTCACATTTTGCACCTTTCTGAAGTTTAGACGTTGTAAATACCCTATAAATCAGGTGGTCACTCTTGGACCTCAGTTCATGACTTTCAAAACCAGAGCCATTACTATTAGAACCAGTTACACAGAGAACCTGACTGCTGCAGTGCCCACACAGCAGTAGCATGCAGCCTATAATCTAAAGAGAAGCCTTATCCAGGTCCAAGATGGCAAAGCCCGTGCATGCTCTGTCCTCCAGGTGGGGCATTCACGTGGCTCATCTATTTTTGCCTACAATGGCAGTACCCTGACTCTGGTTCCGCCCACCTAGGAAGGTCCTAGGGCTCTAGTTTCAGGAACCCCGGAAGCCCCCAAGGCCCCTCCCACCTGTGGGTGTGGAGGCACCACAAAGCCACCCTCCACCCATTGGGGTGGTTTACTGAGGCTGCAGTCACCAGTGGAGGCAGGACAAAGGTCTCGCCCACCTCTGAAGGTGGGGGCCCTGTGGCTCCGTTTTCAGGAGCCAAAGCAGCTCCTGGCAACCCCTGCTGTGGTGGGTGAGCAGAGCCCACTTGCAGAGGCTGCGAATCCGTGCTGGAGACTTCTCCCACTTGCAGGGCAGGAGAAGCCATAGTGGGCCTCACCTCCCTAGAAAGCAGTGTCACTACGTGAGTTATTGCTGTCTGGGGTCCCCCATTATCTATTCTGAGGATGGGGGGAGGTCTCCTAAAGACTAATTTACACGGGGCACAGCCCGAAGGGCTAGGGGCACTCCCAACCCTAAACAGCGCCAGTGGCAGCAGCAGCAAATCAGTCCAAGGCAGTCTAGCCTCCCAGCCAGAGCTTCCCCGAGCGTCCAATTCATGCACTCAACCCTTTCCGAGCTCTGGGGTCAGCACGCAGTGTGCCCACCCTGCCCCAACCTGCACCCCTTCTTCATGGACACCCGGCACCCTGTCTTCATTAGCAGTTCAAACAGCTGGCAAGGGCCTTCCCAGCACGGGTTTAGGGTTGGTGCAGCTGAAGGAAGGTTATCTACACACTGATAACACTGAGTCAGTCTCCTTCTTGGTAAATGATTTTAGATCTCTGGCCAGGGCCTCTCCTAGGGGAGTGGGAGAGTTTCTGAAGCCCTGTGGCAGTCTGGTCTGGGTCCAAGCCAGCTAACCTGAGGACTGTAGGCACTTGTAACCCTGGTCTTTGTCACCTGCCAGTGGGCTTTTCTTCTTTCCTTTTGGGGAACTCTCTTTTCTAGTACCCCTTCTCTCTGCAGTAAGTGCACTGGTCTTGTTCCGTGCTCCAGTGTGCCGGTCTATTTCCTTTCTTAGTCAATCTGGTGGCTCCCTGCTCCCAAGAGGTATCTGGTTTCCTAAAGGACCCACTGCCAGGGCCGCCAGCACAGGCCCAGGAGGTCTTCACAGCTTGCTCCTGGCTCAATCACGGGGCTTGGCTGGGGCAGCCCTGCTTGTCTCCCTGGCAACCCGTTTAGCAGGACCAGGTGCAGGGGGCCAGCCTACTCCAAATGTTGGCTACTCAGAGGTGCACAAGATCTCTAACTGACCGGCATCTATGCTCGGTTCCTGGCCCTGGAATCAAGTCAGTTTTGCAGCATGCAGTCTAACACAGTGGAAGGTCCCCCGCCCATGGTGATTCTCCCAGAATGACACAGATAAAGGGAAGGGGGTTTCATTTCGCCCGCTTGGCCTGCTCCCTCACAGGACAAAGTTGGTCTTGGCTAAGGTTGCTGTAGCAGAATTCGGGGTTAGCTGCCAACCGTTATGCTGTATGATCTGACACAGGAAGCGCAGATTGGGGCCCACTCTTGCTCCGTAGGACCAGCCCGTGGAGCCACAAACACAGTCACTCACACTTTCACTCTCGAGCACTCCGAGTTTAAACAATCCCTCCCCAAGTGAGGGTCAAGCGGTCGGATTCAGCATGAATCTGACCCAAATTTCTGATTTGAGGTGATCAGCCTCTCTCCAGTCTCGGGTCAAGTCCCTGGGGCTCTTACCAATTTGGCACCTCTGGTCTCGGGTCAGGTCGTAGTCCGAAACCCTCGCTTCCCGCCTGGAGTGCAGGCTGGCAGCCGTCGCCCCAACCAGATGGGGCCTGAGAAATGTCAGGGCACGTGCACCCCTGCTTCCCCAGTTGGACCTCTGGTCCCCCCCACCCCACTTATCCAGTCTGCGGCAAGTCAAATTTGTGTAAGGTTGCTTCCTGGTCAGGGAACCAAATGTTATAGGAAAATTAAGCAACCAGACACCGAGGGATTCTGGAATACGAGGTTTATTAACGTGTACGAGCTCAGAGGAGTCAGTCTCCAAATTCTGAGCCCTGAACAAAGGATTCTTGGGGTTTATATAGTCTATGGGGTCTTCCTGTCTACATAGCAAAGCGAGATACAGAAGCAGAATGCGGTAATTAGTTCTATCTACGGGGCAGAAGCAGAGTACAAAGGCTAAATGTGAAAATTAGTTCTATCAGTGGGGGTGCTAGCCCCAGTCCTTGTGACTATCCTGCTGTTTGCTTTTCCCAGACGGCCTTATCGTTCTCCCAGGGCGCCTGGGGTTTTGGGTGAACAAAGGTTTTCCAAAGCTTCCTACATCATTATGATTAGAGATAATATATGCATTTCACCTAGCAAATAGTGGGCACTAATGGGTTAATAACCAATCAATATTCTTATAAGAGCAAAACCATACCTCCTTTGTTTGACTGAATCTAACATTTTAGGCATTACTTGTCTTCTTCCTTATAACCAGTCCATACCTCTTTGATTTAAGGCAGCTGCCTCATGCAAACCAGGTAAAACCCTTCATGGATACAGTTTTCCCAAATAGAAATCCAGTTGGAAGGGTTCCAAGTATTGCTTCCTTACTAATGATTTTCAACCAACACAAATACAGTATAAGCAACAAAACATCTTTATCACAGTTTCCAGGATATTGTTCCTATCATACTGCATCAGCTTTAGGCATTCTGTGCATATCAACAAACCATTTCCATGCAGACAGGTGAGTGAGTGTGGTGACAGGAAGAGACCAGGGAACCTTGGTCTGCTCCTGGCTTTATCCCTCCTATGTGTGTCCCGTGGCTAGTTTCTAGACTTTCTGAACTCTGTCACTCTCCATAAATTGAGGACAATCTTCACAAAGTAAATAAAATAATTTAAATTAAAAAATTGTAAGTCTCAATCCCTGGGTCAAATAATAATTTTTCTAGCCAAAGATCTCATGTCTCAAAAGGACCACTAGCTCCCTGAATTGAGCTAGTTTTTTCTCCTCCAATGGTCCTCTGGCAAGGAAAATGATGAGATTTTTAATGGAAAGAGCTTGGGCTTTGGGGCCAAGTAGACTGAAATTTGAATGTTAGTGCTCTCACTTACTGGTCACCTGAGCTGAAGCAAATTGCTTAGCACAGTTTGTTCTCCCATAAAATGGCTAAAGTAGCACAGAGCCCACTTCCAATGTCGGCTTGGGGATAAAATAAAAATAAAAAGGGCCTAGTATCTAGTTTGTAGAAAGCAAGTTTTAGTCTCTTTCTCTCAAACAGGAAAAGTGGTGAATATTTAAGCCCCCCTTCCTCTGAAGACTCCCTGGCCCTGAAAATAGTCAGTAAAAACATTGGTTTTAATTGTCTGTTACACAAATACACATGTACATGTACACACACACACACACCACCCCCGCCCATCACAGCCTAGACTGCACTTACCCTTCTCCCACCTTCCTCACTTTCCCCTGAAATAAAGCCCACATGAGAGCGAGGTCCAGACAAGGGAAGGCCATTTAAAAACGGCATTCAGACCTCAGTGGGGAGGAGGTTATTACCCTCCAGATTTTTAGCCTTTCCACCCACTTCAGGCAGCTGGCCTGATGAGGAGGAGATGATTGTTTTTTCCATTGTTTTAATTTAATTTAATTTTGTGTTATATTGAATGTATGGTTGAAGATGCCTTGAGTGAACTTTTTTATCCTCTACATAAATTTCCTCAGGGAGCATACCCCAAGACCTCTCTCTGTGATAACTTATTCTGGCCAGCAGAGCTAGGGTCTATTTATTACATCTCCCAACCATTCCCTCAAAGCTCTAAGAGGAGGGGCCCTTCTGCAGTTGCTGATAACTAGAGAATTACTCAAGTGTGAACTGTTTCACTGTCTGTCACTTTGCTCATTAGGCAAGTGAGAAAAGGTATCTATGGCTCTGTCTCATGGTCCTCATTAGCTTAGCAGTACATTTTTACTTCTCTTATTTGTTTTAAAGATGAGTGCATAAGAAACAGTATTCAGTTGGTGTTCCTTGGTATAATTTTTGAGAAGCAAAAGTCTGGATAATCTTATTATCTTCCCAATAATTGTGTCGTTCAGGCAACACAAGGGAAAGGGTAATTGCTTCCACTGCATTTGCATCCAGGGTTTGGGGTTATAACTGTTTTTGTTGTGGTAAGGATTGAAGGCTTCAGCATTGGGATAAGATCATGGCGTTTTGGGAAAGGTGATGAACATATACTCCAATAAGGACAGCTAAATAAACTAATGAGCCTGTACCCTGAGAATGTTGTTTTATTTCCTCCCAATACTCTAGTCCCTGTAGTAGAAAAACTGGTATCATCACTACCCTTGTGTTAAAAGATTTTTTGTTTGTTTGTTTGTTTGTTTGTTTGTTTTGGGTGAGAGAGTGATATGGGAAGGATATGTGGGTACAGTTAAGATTTGATTTTTATGGAGCATTTTTTACAGGTATTTATGGTTGTTTATCATCTTTAGATTTATTTACTGAGATGATAAAATAGAGTGGAGATGGCCCAATATCATTCAACAGTTTGACATTGTGGTTGCCTTCCTGATAGAAATGTGTCAGCCTATTTCTTGTTTGCTGCACTTCACTAGGAGTGTTTAGGATCTATTTTTGTTCAGCCACATAAGTGTTGTTTCAAATTCATTAGTATCTGTATGGAGTCCCAGCCATATATACCCTGTGGCTGATGATTTAAGTAGGGAACAGCCATACCACAAGGCTAGGGGATACAAAATATTATGTTCTTTTCTTTAGCTAACCTTAAAACTTCTAACACACATATAGTATGTTAAAGTTACCATTAGCTGCTGGCATGGGTTTACACACAGGTCTGCATAATAGAACAAATAGGTGAATTAGACTGGCAAACATGCTGACTAGGTTTCCGAGTATACATTTTCAGCTTTAGAGTCTTAAAATCTAAGCAGGATAAAGAAAGAAGCATTCTCTTATTTTTTTAAGAGCTTGAGTCTTTTAGTAACAATGACAGTTAAAATGCCTGATTTTCATCACCCTCAACCATTCTCTTTATCCAGAAAAATGAGAATGCACATAACCCATTCAAGGGAAATATAATGCATTATTATAATATGACTTGGCCTAAGTAGCTAATCACTTTTTATTAACACATTTTGGCCCAGGGAGTTGGGATTTCTCCAAGCTGACTGTCAGGGCAGGGATTCTGGGAGTCTATATTGGTAATTAGCATTACAAGATCCTGACTCCTGGGGTGATTCAAATTAATACAAAATAAAAGTGCAAATTTCCAAATAGCTTTCAAATATGGCTTTGAAAGCCATATCTATTATTAAATGTATGCTATTAAAACCCTTTCTAAATAGTATGACCAGGGTTCAGAGTGAAGGATTTTCTTAAATATCTGCACAACTCATCTTGGACTCTTTAAAATTAAATAAAAGAGAATGCAATGAAAGATAAAAAGAATTTTCTAAACAATTGAGTTATGCCTTGGCAGTGAAGTTTTCCATCACAGCAAATCCCTATAAAGCAATATTAGATTCACAGTCACAGTTGCTTTGGGACTTTCCTTGATACGTTTGGCAGTTATCTTTTTTTAATTTAATTATTGTTCAAGTAGAGTTTTCTGTCTTTTACTCCCAACCCAGCCCACCACCCCCAGTGCTCCCCACCTCCCTCCCATTTCCACCCCCCTTAGTTGTTCTCCATGTGTCCTTTATACTAGTTCCTGTAAATCCTTCCCCTTTTCCCCTGAAATTCCCTCCCCTCTCCACTCTTGTCTCTGTCCCCCTGTTCTCTATTTCAGTGTCTTTGTTTTTATTTTGCTTGCTCGTTTGTTTTGTTGTTTAGGTTCCTGTTAAAGGTGAGATCATATGGTATTTGTCTTTCAACACCTGGCTTATTTCACTCAGCATAATGCCCTCCAGTTCCATCCATGCTATTGCAGAGGGTAGGAGCTCCTTTCTTTCTGCTGCATAGAATTTCATTGTGTATATGTACCACAATTTTTTGATTCATTCATTTACTGACTTAGGGCACTTAGGTTGCTTCCAGCTCTTGACTATTGTAAATTGTGCTGCTATGAACATTGGGGTGCATAGGTTCTTTTGAATTGGGGTTTTAGGGTTCTTAGGATATAATCCCAGCAGTAGAATTGCCATGTCAAAAGGCAGTTCCATTTTTAGTTTTCTGAGGAAATTCCATACTGTTTTCCATAATGGTTGTACCAGTCTGCAATCCCACCAACAGTGAACTAGGGTCCCCTTTTCTCCACAACCTCTCCAACATTTGTTGTTTCTTGCTTTGTTTAAGATAGCCGTTCTAACCCGTGTAAAGTGGTGTCTCATTGTGGTTTTAATTTGCATCTCCCTGATAGCTAGCGATATTGAGCATCTTTTCATGTGTCTCTGGATTCTCTATATGTCCTCCTTGGAGAAGTGTCTGTTCAAGTCCTTTGCCCACTTTTTAATTGGGTTGTTTGTCTTCTTAGAGTGGAATCATGTGAGTTCTTTGTATATTTTGAAGATTAAACCTTTGTTTGAGGTATCATTGGCAAATATGTTTTTCCCATACAGTTGGTTCTCTTTTTATTTTAATGCTGTTTTCTTTAGCCATGCAGAGCTTTTTATTTTGATGAGATCCCATTTGTTTATTCTTTCCTTTATATTCCTTGCTCTAGGGGACATATTAGTAAAAATGTTGCTGCATGAAATATCTGAGATTTCTTTTTTTTGCCAATGTTCTCCTCTAGGACTTTAATGGTGTCATGGCTTATATTTAAGTCTTTTATCCACCTTGAATTTATTTTGGTGTATGGTGTAAGTTGGTGCTCAAGTTTCTTTTTTTTTTTTTGCACGTAGCTTCCCAGTTCTCCCAACATCATTTTTTGAAGAGAGTATTTTTACTCCATTTTATGTTACTGCGCCCTTTGTCAAATATTCATTGCCCATAGCCACTTGGGTTGATTTCTGGGCTCTCTGTTCTGTTCCATTGGTCTATGTGCCTGTTTTTATAGCAGTACCAGGCTGTTTTGATTACAGTCGCCTTGTAATACAGATTGGTAACAGGTATTGTGATCCCTCCTACTTTGTTCTTCTTTCTCAAAATTGCAGCAGCTATTTGAGTCATTTATGGTTCCATATAAATTTTTGAAGTGTTTATTCTATGTCTGTGAAATATGCCATTGGTACTTTAATAGGTATTGCATTGAATCTGTAAATTGCTTTGGGTAGTAGGGACATTTTGATGATGTTAATTCTCTCAATCCATGAACGCAGTATATATTTCCATTTGTTTGTGTCTTCTTTGATTTCTTTCTTCAGTGTTGTGTAGTTTTCTGCATACAGGTCTTTTACCTCCTTGGTTAGATTTATTCCCAGATATTTTATTTTTCTTTTTGCTATAGGATCGAATGGGATTTTTCCCTTGATTTCTGCTTCTGCTGATTCATTGTTTGTATACAAAAATGCCTTTGATTTCCGGATATTGACTTTGTAACCCACTGTTTTGCCAAATTCATTAATTAGTTCAAGCAGTTTTTGGGTAGAGTCTATAGGATTTTCCATGTACACTATCATATAATCTGCAAACAGTGACAGTTTTGCTTCCTCCTTTCCTATTTGGATGCCTTTTTTTTTCCTTTTCTTGCCTGATCACTGTGGCTAAAATTTTCAATATTATATCGAATAGAAGTGGTGAAAGTGGACATCCTTGTCTTGTTCCTGATCTTAGTGGAAAAGGTTTTAGTTTTTGCCCATTGAGTATGATGTTGCTGTAGGTCTCTCATATATGGCCTTTATTATATTGAGGAATGCTCCCTCTATACCCACTTTGCTGAGTGTTTTTATCATAAATGGGTGTTGTACCTTATCAAAAGCTTTTTCCGTGTCTATTGATATGATCATGTGGTTTTTGTCTTTGCTTTTGTTTATGTGATGTATTACATTTACTGATTTGTGAATATTGAACCATTCTTGCATCCCTGGAATGAATCCCACTTGGTCATGGTGTACAATCTTTTTAATGTATTGTTGGATGCTGTTTGCCAATATTTTGTTGAGGATTTTAGCATGTATGTTCATTAGTGATATTGGCCTGATGTTTTCTTTCTTTGTTGTGTCTGTGTCTGGTTTTGGAATTAGAATGATGTTGGCTTCATAAGAAGAGTTTGGGAGTTTTCCATCCTCTTGTATTTTTTTTAATAGTCTGTGAAGAATAGGGGTTAGCTCTTTCTTAAATGCGTTGTGGAATTCTCCTGTGAAACCATCTGGTCCAGGGCTTTTGTGTGATGGAAGTTTTTTTATTACTGCTTCATTTTCATCTGCTTTTATTGGTCTGTTCAGGCCTTCTGCTTATTCTTTATTGAGTTTTTGAAAATTATATTTTTCTAGAAATTTGTCCATTTCACTTAGGTTTTCCAATTTCTTGGCATACAGTTCTTCATAGTAGTTTCTTACAATCATTTGTATTTTTGTGGTATCAGTTGTAATCTCTCCTCTTTCATTTCTGATTTTGTTTATTTGGGTCTTCTCTCTTCTTTTCTTGATGAGTCTGAATAAAGTTTTGTCAATTTTGTTTATCTTTTCAAAGAACCACCTCCTGAATTCATTGATCCTTATAATTGTGCTTTTAGTTTCTATGTCATTTAATTCTGCTCTAATCTTGGTTATTTCCGTCCTTCTACTTGCTCTGGGCTGTCTTTGTTGTTGTTCCTCCAGTACTTGCAGGCATAGGGTTAGATTGTTTGTTTGAAATGTTTCTATCTTCTTTAGGTATTTCTATGAACTTCCCTCTCAGGACTACTTTTGGTGTGTTCTATAAGTTTTGGGTTGTTGTGAGTTTATTTTCGTTTGTTTCCAGAAACTTTTTGATTTCTTCCCTAATTTATTCTTAACCCATTTCTTGTTTAATAGCATGCTATTCAATGTCCATGATTTTGAGTGTTTGGAATTATTTCCTTTGGGGTTGTTTTCCAGTTTCAGTTCCTTGTGGTCGGAGAAAATGCTTGGTATGATTTCAATTTTCTTAAATTTGTTGAGGCTTGTTTTGTGCACTATTGTGTGGTCTATCTTTGAAAATGTTCCATGTGCATTTGAAAAGAATGTGTATTTAGCTTCTTTGGGATGAAGGGCTCTATATGTATCAGTTAAGTACATTTCATCTAGGGCCTTGTTCAATGCCACAATATCTTTGTTGATATTTTGTTTGGAAGATCTGTCCATTTTTGACAGTTGGGTATTAAAATCTCCTACTGTAATTGTGTTGCTGTCAATATCTTTCTTGAATTCCTCTAAGATTTTCTTGATATATTTGGGTGCTCCTATGTTGGGTGCATATATATTTACGATGTTAATGTCTTCTTGGTGGATTCTTCCCTTGAGTATTATGAAGTGACCTTCTGGGTGTCTCTTTATGGTCCTTTTTTGAAGTCTATTTTGTCTGATATGAGTATTGCTACCCGGCTTTTTTTTCTTGTCTGTTTGCTTGGAAAATTTGGTTCCAGCCTTTCACTTTTAGTCTGTGATGGTCTTTTGTCCTGAGGTGGGTCTCTTGTAGGCAGCATATGTGAGGGTCATGCTTTCTTATCCATTCAGCTATATTGTATTTTTTGATTGGAGCATTTAATCCATTTATGTTTAAGGTTATTACTGATAGGTACTTATTCATTGCCATTTTTGTACCTGTGTTCCTCTCTGTCTCCCTCTTTTCCTTCCTTTATTTAAAGCAGTCCTTTTAGTATTTCTTTTAGGACTGGGTTGGTGTCAGCATATTCTTTTAGACTTGTTTTGTCTTGAAAGCTCCTTATTTGGCCTTCTATCTTGATTGAGAGCCTTGCTGGGTATAGTAGCCTTGGTTGCAGACCTCTGGTTCTCATTACTTGGAATATTTCTTGCCATTCTCTTCTTACTTGGAGTGTTTCCATTGAGAAGTCAGTAGCTAACCTTATTGGGACTCCTTTGTATGTTACTTCTTTTTTCTCCCTTGCTGCCTTTAAGATTCTCTGTTTGTCTTGGAATTTTGCCATTTTGATGATGACGTGTCTTGAAGTGGGCCTCCTTGGGTTCCTCTTGATTGGGACTCTCTGTGCTTCCTGGATTTGTGTAGCTTTTTCTCTCATCAAATTAGGAAAGTTTCCCCTCTTTACTTTTTCAAATAGGTTTTCTATTCCTAGTCCTTCTTCTTCTTTTTCTGGTACCCTATTATTTGAATATTATTATGTTTCATATTGTCTTGCATTTCTCTTAATCCCTCTTCATTCTTTCTGAGCCTTTTTTCCTTTTCTTGCTCTTTCTGTGAGTTTTCTCTATTTTGTCCTCCAACTCACTGATGTGATCTTCTGCTTCATCGATCTTGCTTTTGTTTTCTTCTACTGTGATCTTCAATTCGGAAATTGTATTCTTCATTTCCTCTTGTTGCTGATAGTTTCTATTTCCTTTTTCATGTTGATATAGTTTGCAGTGAGTTAGTTTTAGCTCCCCTGTAGTTTCTGGTAGCTCATTGTGAGCTCTTTGAACTTCCTGATAACCAGTGCTTTGAATTCAATATCTGATAGTTAACTTGCCTCTATTTCATCTAACATTCTTTCTGAGGCTTCCTCCTTTCCTTTCATTGGGGTGTTGTTTATTTATTTTCCCATTGTTTGTGAGACTCTTCTTGTTAGCCTCAGCTTCTTGGATTGATCTGTTCTGACTCCCTGGGTTTATGGTGTGAACTTCTGTGGTGAAATGCCTGTGAAATTCAGTGGTTCAGTCTCCTTCAGTTATCCTGGTGTTCTCAACTTCCACCTACTCCTTTTTGTGTGTGATCATTTTGGGGGGGGGGCAAAATGGTTTATGACAGCAGAAGACTATTTTATGATATTTACAGTCACAGCCAATAGAGAAGAGATAGAAGATCTTTAGGCTATATATAGTGTTAACCGTAATCTTCACCCCAACTTGCCACTTTTAAGAGAGGATGGACACAAGATAAGTCTCTTGTTGGAGAGGGAAGGCTAGTGAGTTGGATCTAGAAAGCAGTGAGGTTGTGGTCGATCAGATTCTAGGGTAAGGTGAGAATAAAGGATAGGAAATAGGTGTAATGTATGAGCAAATAAAGTTAATTACTCCAGTAATAGAATTAAGGAAATTGTAAAGGGGACTAAGATCCAGAAGAAGTGTTATGAAGTATTTACAGTTGTATAGAACAGCTATTATTTACAATAATGTTAGAGCAACAATCATATGACAGACTTTATGTGATCTGTCTGAATAGGGGGTATAGAACTTTGGGTAGTGTGCTAAACGAAAACAAGTGGCGTGAAGTATAGAAAATTGGCCTGTCCGTGACTGTGGGTGAGATTCGGCGCCCAGAGTCACCGGGGACCTCAGCTCACTGCCCACTTGGTGTAGGGAGGTGAAACCCAGGTCCCGACACATGTAAAAATAATAATAATAAATAAACTAATTAATTTTTTTAAAAAAGTAAATTGGCAATACACTGTGGAGGAGAGAACAGGGAAAACCTGTCAAATGATACAATATAACCAGCCAAGGCAAAGGAGCCTATACAGAAAGAGGAGGGATACAAAGATACTGTTAAAATATAAAAGAAGTGAGAATAATGAAAAAATAATAATAATATACATATGCAACTTGTGGCTTCTCTGCTATAGCAAAGTGAAATTTGACTCTCTTCCTCTACTGTTAAGAAGCCTCTTCTTTGGGTACAGCTCTGGTCTGTTCGCAGTTCGAAGTTGTTTGTGTCACTTGTGGGTAAAAGAAAAAAAGAAAGGCAGGAGAAGGGAGGAAAAAGCGGTAAGTTTGGAAAGAAAGAAAGAAAGAGAGAGAGAGAGAGAGAGAGAGAGAGAGAGAGAAAGAAGAAAAAAGGAAAAAAGTATTGAAAGATAAAACAATGATAAAATTTAAAAGATAAAAGATTACTTAAAAAAAAAAATCACCAAAACATCTCTTGTTGGATTCAAACTGGCCAAACCAGTTTTTCTGGCTGCAGCAGGCTGAGGGAATATTAGCGTGGTCTTTCTGCCAGTGCTCTCCCAAGAGCCAAACGGGCGCCTCTCCCCACCTCCCTACAAAGGGGATCTAGGACTTCCTCACAGCGCTCTTTTCCCAGGGGTTACCACCATGGGATGGGTTTGCGGAGGGCATGTGCGCACACACCGGCCAGGCTGCCTGGTTGCCGCATGTTTGGGCGCAGACCCAACCCAGTTCTGTGGGGGAACTCCAGGCCCTCCGTCCAACTTTGGGTTCACTGCCAGGCTGGGTGGGGAGCAGACGGGGCAGCTGTAGTAGAAGGAACCTTTAGTTTACATTACCAAAATTTTCTCCTTTAGAAAGCCTGCCTCTCAGAACAGCCCATTCCCCCAGGCAGACCAGTGACTATTGGAGTCAGAGCCCCACACTGCGCCTCTCAGTTCTCCCAGGCTGGTGACCACAGAGTCCGTGGTTGATCTCGGCCCTTTGTCCTCAGCATCCTCTCTTTGAACTCTAGCAAACAAGTTGCTTCTGGTGCCCAACCTTGCTTGGCCGGAGAAGGAGAGAGCTGATAACCTAGCTCTCCCCCAAGGACCCTTCAGCAGGCCCGGGGTTCCCAAGGAGTCTGAGGGAGATGCACCAGGAGCTGGTCCTGAGCGCTGGCACCAGGCACTGGGCCCCAGGCTGTGCACTGCTCAAGCCCCTACTGCTTCTATCTTTGCTCCCATCCCTGAAACTCCACTGTACTGCCGCCGTCTCCCTACCATCTGGATCCTCTGTGACCGTCACAATTTCTGGTCCCTTATTTTTATATATGCTGGGGAACTGCCAGCTGCCTGTGCTGCTCCTCTGCAGATTGGCCAGGATCCTCTCCCAGGTGTACAAGGAAATGGAATCCGCTCCATCCTACTCCATCGCCATCTTGCAAGCCTCATTTGGCAGTTATCTTGAGAGCATCCAAAGAACCACTGGCAACATCAACCACTCATTTCATAAGCAGGCATTAAGAAGTGACAGGAATCCCTGGGTCATAGGCATTCCACAGTGGCCACACTAGTCTACATTTCCACCAACAGTGCACAAGGGTTGTGGGTTTCCTTTTTCTACAACCCTTGACACTTATAACCACTCACTGTGGTTTTAATTTGCATCTCTCTGATGATTAGTGACGTTAAGCATATTTTCATATGTCTACTGACCATATGTATGTCCTCTTTGGAAAACTGTCTTTTCAAGTCCTTTGCCTGTTTTTTAATTGGCAGTAGAGGGATGGATAAAAAAAGTTGTGGTATATTCACTCAATGGAATACTACCCAGCTATAAAAGAAAAGAAGAAAATCTTACTTTTTGTGACAGCATGGATTGACCTAGAAAGTATTGTGTAAAGAAAAATAAGTCTGTCAGAGAAAGACAAGTCCCATAGGATTTCATTTATATGTGGAATCTAATGAACAAAATAAACTAAAGAAAAAATAGAAACAGATTTATAGAGAGTAGACTGACAGCTGTCAGAGTGGAGGGGAGTTGGGTGGCTTGGTGAAACAGATGAAGGGAGTAAGCAGAAAAAAATTTGTAGACATAGACAACTGTATGGTGATTACCAGAGTGAAGGGGGATTTAGGGAGTAGGATAATAGGGATAAATGGTGATGGAAGGAGACTTGACTTGGGGTGGTGATTACACAATACCATGTATGGACAATGTAATATAAAATTATACATCTGAAACCTATATAATTATATTAACCAATGTCACCCCAATAAATTCAATAAAAACATAAATAAATATGACAGGAGGGTACTTGGCATGGTACCATCCCTCCACTATGGAGCCCTTCCCAGGCAGGAAGAAAGAGAAACAGTACAACATAGAGACATTATGGAGTACTCGTTTTTGAATAAGGTTCTACTAATGTGTAAATAACCTGCTTTCTCTGACCATGTCTTTAGCAGACTAAGTGGTTAATTGTTATTGATCAGTTCTGCCCACTGTTCCAATATCAGTCATTATTGGAAATAATCTCAGTATCCTTCATTAAGCATGCATCTGTTTCCATGGGAATGTATTTTAAACATGGAAAGCTACTTGAGTGTTATTGGTTTCACTGTTTGTGCCGGCACCGAGGGCTGTGGTTGCCCAATCTGTCATAGTTAATCAACTTTCATCTCTTAACACTGGCTGCAGTTATCAATGAGGTAAGGATTAATATTCTGGGCAAAGCAGATGATAAATCATTTGTATATAATTAGTGTACAGCAAGGTTACAGCTGACATGAATTTTTATCTTAATTATGAGAGAAATTTGTTCCATTAATTTAATTTAGTTTGCATGAGTGGCTAGACACCTAACAAAGTTAATCTTACACCTGTCATTACAACATTGAGGAGAGAACCTCATGTTGAGGCAGTAGTCTCCAGTCCTCCAGTGATGGGGATAATCTATTTTCACGTCCTGATGTGAAAATAGATGATTGTAGACAGAAGATGTAAAGTCAACTCTTTTTAAAGTTGTCCCTGGGTATTTATGGGAGAATAGTGAGGCGTATCAACTGATGTTGCACTTTGGATACCAGAGTATCCTTTCAAAACAACCTCTCTCCTGCCTTGTAAATCAGGTGGAAGACACTAGACACAAGAAGAGATTTGTTCTGTTTTCAATGTATATATGTTAACATCAGAGCCTTTGCCCCCCCAAAAAGAAAGCTTTGCCTCATGACAAGCTATTGCATTTTTATCGAATGCATTGAATTAAGAAATGTGTGCTATTCAGGTTGTCTATTCTAAGTGTTTCATGTTTATGTTATAATTGAATAGAATAATTCACATAACATGATCTATTGTACAAGTGGTAATTATGCAGGCATCCTAACCGCTTCAAAGTACTGCACAAACCTAAACCCTGCACTAATTATCTAAGTAATTACTAAGTCTGATCAATCATATTTGATTGATAGAATAGGTGGGGCTGTTTATGTGGCAGAATGTGATCTTCTTTCTTTTCCTAGTGATTAACTACACATTTAAGATAAAAAAAAAAAACAACT
Source organism: Artibeus jamaicensis (assembly GCF_021234435.1). NCBI lineage: Eukaryota > Metazoa > Chordata > Mammalia > Chiroptera > Phyllostomidae > Artibeus > Artibeus jamaicensis. Next base: position 374,998 of record NW_026521933.1, on the reverse strand, counting down.
AGCTAACCTGGCTTATTTAAAATCATTTCCTTATGGACTCACCTCCATAATAATTATTTTGCCTTATATGTCTGATCTGGTGCAAGAGGAATCTTTAAAGGATAAGGGTGGAAAGTCACAAAGTCACAATACAAAATTCTTGTATCCAGTATGTCCAAGAAATGATTCCAGTGATGTTGAAACAGGACTAAAAATGAAATCATGGATAAGCCCATTTCTGAAACTGCATTTTTGTAATATAAGTTGCAGTGTCCAAAGGAGTAGGCCTTTGCATTTAGGAAACCCCAAATCAGCCTATGACTGAAACGCTAATTGCACAGTAACTCAGATTAATGTATTGTAATATTAGTCCACAATTATCACTTGGTGATAGGGTCAAGAAGTGTATAGTTGGTTATTCACAAGAAATGACTGATTTAAAAACAAAGAGCTCTAATGGAATTCAATAGTGCTTTTCAGTCATTCTGCTTGGCATCTCTATTACCTGAGATGATTCACAGTCCATTATGGGAGCTTCCATGCTAATAGAATGTCTATCTTCTGTAATACAGACACATCAGAGCACTAACTGGGAATCTGTCACAATGAATTTCATCTAGATTTCACTTCATCTCTTCATGGACTGTAAAATTTGCTCTTGTACAATGCCTAAATTTACTGTGGGTAATTGAGAGAGATCTATAGATGCAGCAGCACTCAGTAAAAAGCAGTTTTCCAAAGATCTATTGTAAATTGTGCAGCTTTGCCTTAGCTGGGGAAAGATTATGGTGAGCTGAATCTTGCTTTTACTAATGAGATGTTTTGGTGAGTTCAAAAAGCAGGGATATGCTTTAGGGGATTCTGCCACATGGAAAAAGAAAAACAAGGAATGCACCTATCTTTCATTCCCAGGAAATCGTTACAAAAGGACAAAAATAAGTTTGGACACAAGCTTCATTACCTTCCATGGGAAGTATAAATCAGGGCTATGATAACCATAATATTTTCCAAATCTGCCTGCATTTCCTTGGCAGAGAAAGAATGTCTCACGCATGATCCAGGCTACTAGGAGCTTACATTTGCCTTCTCTTGCAGCTGCAGGTAGAACAAATTCCATCTCTCATTTGCTAAACCTTCTGTTTCACAGATTGTTAATCCTACCTAAAATGTTTGGTATTAAACTATCTGCATGAATTGTTGATAAAGAATTAAGATAACATTTGCACTATTAAATATAATGTGTGCTCATATTTTTTCAATGGATACTTGGGTTACTGCTCATAAAGTATACATGTCAACCATTTTTTCCCCTTCAAATCGTTTCCCTTTCTTTATTTTACTTATCCCCATCAAAAGCTAAACAGAATCACTGGGTGCCCTTAACAATCATAAGGTTTAATATTTGTTAGCCAATTAGAATTGTGATATATTCTATAGCTCTTTTCCTAAGCCAGGAACTGAATAATAGCATCATGCTTCACTGGCAGTGAAGTGAGCTGAGCCTTTACATTAGGAGAAAATCAGAGTGGTATGACTGCAGTTCATTACTGAAATAGGCAACTGATGAACTGAAAAGACAAAGGGCATTGTTAAATGAAATGTCATTATTAGAGGTGCTCATGTTTAACAAATGTACTGTAAGTTAATTCAGTAGTGTTTTCTATAAAGTTCTTCACTGAATGTTCACTGCTCATTTTTACTGTCTCTGCATACCTAACATCTGCTTTAAAATGTTTTAAAGGAAACAATGTCAACTCCCAATCATGGGAGTAATTAAACCTAGGTCAGAAGCATCCTCTCCTGTGTCACTTTCATTGAAGATCCTGGCCAGATGCTATTGTGTTTCTGTTCCTAGATTTACATGGATGTAAATAATACTGGAAAAACAAACCCATAATCATTTTGCAGAAGACTTGAGAAAAATATTTTCAGCTTAAGGGAAAAAAAGCAATGAAACCTCTTTGGCATCTGTGCAAAACTGTTTGCTTGGCTCTGGAGGTGATAAAAATAATTTATGAAGCTCTACATTTTTAGCAAGAGGAAATGACCTCAGTTTTTGGCAATCTGATGCAGTTAGTGAAGCCTCTCTCTACTACTTTATGGATTTCCTTGAGCCACATATTCTGTGACCTGTATTTCAGATTTATTGGCAGATACATAAGCCACATTAAGTAATATAAAATGCAGTGAATGCATCAAACAACTCAGCGGGGACCAACTGATAGCCAGCAAGAGGTTGTATTTTGGAAGAAATCACTCGGAATAAGATACCTGTTTATGCATTTGTTTAACCGGACTCTCATTTTTTGTTTTAAATAAAGACATTATTTCAAAACAAAGAGTCTCCAGCTGAACACATAATATATTGGGTGGCAGAAAGAGGATGTATGGCCAACTTTAAAATCTAATCAAACCCTCAGGATTTTGAGTGTAAACACTCCTTGCTTCCAGTTTTGGGGGAAGCTCCCTTTTCAGTAGAAGAAAGGGAGCCCTCAGTGTATTGTATTTGTTTGTAAGCAAGACAATAGAGTGTCATTTTGATGAGGAAGATGGAGACTGCCCAATAATGTGTTTTAGTAAATACTTACTGCCCTAATTGAGAGAAGGAAGGTATCTGAGAGGAAACGTGTATTAAATAAGGCCATATGCTAAGCACTTGAAACAGAGTGGGAAGAAATTTTGTAAAACCTACCCCACCCCCATCCCTGATGCCATAAAAGGCAGGGGTCCAATGTCACAAAGTGAAAGAGAACCCATGTGGTAGTCAGGAGGCGTGATTTCTAGCTGGGCCAGCTGTGTTGTCTTGGGCAATTCACACCAGCTTTCTGGAGCTTACAATGGGACTCCTGGCATCCCTTCCAGCACAAAAATTCTTTGATTCTTTAAACAATGAGGCCCAAATGATTGATGTAAGAGAAATGAGATCATAGGATGCAGGGGACACCTTGACCAGCAGTGAATTACTTGGGAAGATGCAGTCCCTGGCATAAACTCAAATAGAAAAATGATGGACATATGGTTTCATGGGGAACTTATAATTTACCTTCTTATGATTGTTACATTTTACCATTAACTATTATCCTTTATTTTTTAACTATTACCTTGTAAAAACAACCTTGTGTGGTGTTGGTAAGGATATGAAGAAAAGAGAAGCCTTGTGTACTGTTGTTGAGAATGGAAATTGGTGCAGCCACTGTGGAAAGCAGTGTAGAAGTACCTCAAAAAGTAAAAACAGAACTACCATATGGTCCAGCAATTCCACTTCTGGGTATCTATCTGAAGAAAATGAAAACACTAACTTGAAAAGATACATGTACCCCATGTTCATTATATCATTATTTACAATAGCCAACATATGAATACAACCTAAGTGTCCATTAATGAATAAATGGATAAAGAACATACAATGAAATACTACTCAGACATAAAAAGAATAATTTCACTTATATGCAGAATCTTAAGAAACAAAACAAACAAGAAAGTAAAACAAAACAAAACCAGACTCATAGATACAGAGATATATAGGTACAGAGAACAGATCGGTGGTTGCCAGAGGGGAGGGAGGTGACATGGGGACACAAAAATCAGTGAAAGAAATGAAGAGGTACAAATTTCCACATGGAAAATAAATGAAGTCATGGGGATGTAATGTACAGCAGGGAGAAAATAGTCAATAATGGTGTACTAACTTTGTATGGTGACAGATGATAACTAGACTTATTGTGATGATCATTTTGTAATGTAGATGCATGTTAAAATCACTATATACCTGAAACTAATGCAATATTACATGTCAATTGTAATTCAATAATAAAATAAAATAAATAAATATAGTCTTGTGGGACTCAGATAAATGTACTCTTCTCCAAAATAAAATTTCAGGTGAATTCCACCCTATGAGGATCTCTCTGTTTTCTGAAAGTGAATTACTTTGTCTGCAACCCTTAATACTGCCCATATATGAACATGTAAGAAGAGTGGTTAAAGAGTGGCTCAGTTTCTAGAGTCAGATGGCCTGAGATAAAGTCCCGGTTTCACCACCCTTAGCTGTGTGACCTTGACCTTGGGCACGTCTCCTAACCTTTCTGTGCCTCACTTTTCTTGCCTGTATAAGACAGAGGGCAATAAAAGTGTTTGTTTAATGGACTGTTTATGATGATGGAATGAGATCCAATTTGTAAAGCATTCAGCACAAAGTAGGACACAGAGTAAAATTCTCAATATATATTAGCTATTATTATCCTTTTTCATGCCTTTTCTTAACAAGAGAACAATTCATTAAATGCAGAGTCACAGCAGTACATGCCATTTTGTACTGTTGGGATCACATATCTTCAGAAAATAAGCACTGATGGATAAAGTCCTGTGAAGGTGTGAAAAATAGAATGAAGCATAATAGTAATAGACTAAAAATATCTGCCCCTGTTGCATGAAGAGCAATTCTAATAATGGCTAACATTCAACACATACCTCATGCCAGACACTTGACGTAAGTGATTTCCAATCACTACTCTGCAAGATCTGTATTATTATCTCTGTTTTACAGAAACAAGAATTGAAGTTCAAGGAAGATAAGCCATATTCACAAAGAATACAACATTGAAGTGAAAGAGTGATATTCAAACCCAGGTCCATCAACTGCCAATATCCATTTCTGTCATGTAGTCCTTGTGGCCACAAAATACTGTCTAATCAGACAAACACTCGACCTCTGAACATGTCATAGAGCTATGTCCTGCTGATGAGAGTGGGAAGAGATTAGAGATAAGGTAACCATAGGAGCCCTCAATGCTGAGTCACAGAGCAAAACACAGTGGCAAAAATTTAGTCTTCATATATGCGTAGTGTGATAAGAAATGCAGATTGTAGCCACTTTGGGGCACATATTATAGCCATTAACATCACTAGGGTTCTTTCTGAACCTTAACAAAAACAGTGGCTTACAGAAAAAAAGGTGTTAAATAATTAAGACATTGAATATGGACATTAAGTAACAATAATATGATGCCTTGTTACCTGGAAATAACAGTCATATCTTATGCTTACAAAACTCCTCTACCTTCCTAGAATGTTCATCACCGTCAAGTTCCAGGTAGTAAATGGGGGACTTCCCACTGACTAAGTTGGAAAGTGGCCTGAGAAGAAAGGGGTTTAAGAATGCAATCAATACCAGCCATAAAATCCCAATGGGAAGTGCCAGTACAGGTCATGACTTGGATGGGGGCCAGTGGAAAAATCATGCTGGGGGCCATATTCTTAGAAAAAACATGGTATTATGAATGTCTTTGTCTGATTGAAAATATATGGTCTCTCTAAGCAACCATTTCCAGATCTGAATGCTGTCCACCCTTCAGAAATATTTCATCCTAGACCTGAGTTATTCTCATTGTTTACCCAGTGCCAGATATGCTTGGGATGATAAAACAGAGAGCACAAGAATATATTTGCCTTGGGTAAATGTTCTTAAAGTGCTTCACAGCAAAGAAGTCCAGAGCTCTGCTAGTAAATTAATAAGAGAGTTGAGGCGAGCACTACCTCTAATAATTCAAAACTAAAATTAGATATTCACCTGAAATATTCAGGTAACCAAAACAAAAACAAGGGGGACTTTGTTTATTTAAATTGTGAAGATAATTGCCTCAATTCTCCAATTCCCCTCACTCGGGTAGACTTGGCTTGAGTGCTTCAGTATCCATGGTGACTCATCTAATAAGTAAACTGCATTAGCTCTGCCACTAGCAGAGAAAAAATAAAAAGGTCTTGAAATCTATCTTTCATGGCTTCCTTCCAGAGCCAGGGATTTCATTATATCCTGAAGACATGAGGCAGTTCAAAGAGATTTGAAACATGGGATGAGAAGGAGGAGAAAAAGAAGTTTGGGCTTATACACTTGCTTTTTAGTTTTGTTTTTATATATGATAATCAGACGCTAGAAAGGAAACTCAATGGGGATGCTCCAGAATTTGGTTTGAGTTTGTTCTATGGTTGAGATCTTTGCAAAGTGTTTCCCCACATAAGGAAGCTTTCACATTTACCCTTATATACATAATTTCCAATAAGTAAGACAGGAGAATCCTTTAAAAAATACATACATGATTTTATATTCTGTGGCTGGAATGCAACTTGATGGAACAAATGCAAAACAGTACCTGTTTAATAAATTCAGATGGTGTGGAATGATAATAGAAATCTTCCCAAAAAAGGCACCATAATATCCTTGCAAAAGCAGAACAGCAATTTGCTTTGCATTTGCATCCAATCACTTTTGAAAACCATTTTATGATTATACGCATGTAAGCTATTCTAATTATTACTGTAAATAATTAATCATTTCTTTTGCAACCACTTACTAAATGGCTGTCATAACACTGTTGTGAGTTAGGGGAAGAAAAAGATTCAATATTCAGTTATTAAAACACGTAATTAAAATATTTATTGTTTTCTATATGTTGTTTGTACTTTTACTTCCTCACACTTGATCACAGAATTTCTCTAGCAAGGAACAATATTCTCCATTTGCTTAGCTACATCGCCATCTGTTGTTGGGAAGTGGAAAACAACCTCTTCTGTCTTTTTTTTTTTTTTTTTTTTTTAAACATGAACAATAGCTTCATCCTTACTGCTCAGGTTTTATTTGAATTTTGAAAAGTTTGATCCTCAATGTTCTCTTCCTAAAATATTTTTCTTGACTTTATTTGTCTTATCACTGACTATACTCTTCTGCTGACTAATTTAATGACATCATCTAAGTGGTAAATTAAGTCAGCCCATTACAAATTACAGTGAAATATTCCTATTACAACAACATAGAAAAAATGTGAAATAGGAAACTACCTAACTAACTTGGTTTACATAAAGTCATGATTGAAGGAAACTTAAGTTTGGTAACCTACAGATTTACTTTATACCTACTCATCTTTATAATAAATCTCACATTTGTTGAATGATTGCTGAGTGCCAAGAACTGTTCATTTTTGAGACAATCTAATGATGGAGACACTTTTTGTGCCAATTTGCAGTTAAGGAAAACAAGTCCCTGAGAAGTAAAGTAATTTGCTAATGCAGCATTAGTTACCTAATTTACAGGGTCCAGTGCAAAATAAAAGTATGGGGTCTCTTGTTCCAATAGCAGACAAAAGTGCCATTAAAGGTACTAAAATATAAGCGTTTTTACTTTCTTCCTAATCTGTCTATGAACTTGTGATATTTTAATTTGCTATTTAATGCCACTCTAAGCAAAAAATAATAATTTTGAGTTAGTATAAATTTATCATTCATTTTTATATTGTGCAATGTCAGCTTTAAATGTAAATATAAGAGCATTTAAGTTATATGCAAAATAGCGAAAGTTACACAATTTGTTGTTTTGCAGCTTATATCATCATATAAATGTATTTTGCTCTTAGCAGAAGAATAGAAGTGCTGCACAGACTAACTAAGCTGTTTCTATTACACCTGATGTGTGAACATTCTAACAACACTTTCTACTTTTGGCTTTCTGAGGCGCAAAGAAATGAAAGGAAAAGGAATTATAATAATAATTCTCTTTCCTTCTATGTCATTGTTTACAGCAGAAGTGGTTGCTTTTTTTTTTTAAATTTTATTTAGTTATTTTTCAAGTACAGTTTTTGAAGTGGTTGCTAATACAGAGAAATAATATAAGAAAGGTTTTGGTACCATCCCCTGTTATTCATGTTTCTCAGTATGCTATTGTCTTCTTTCTGTATTCAAAGCAAGTTTTTGTTCAAATGGAAAATAAATCATAGACATAACATGCTTACCTTGTATGTACTTTGAGTCTCACGGAACTTCCACATATTGTGAACTCACCAGAACTCTGTGCTCATGGGGCATTGTGAACTCTTTAAAGGAATGGGGGACAGATACAGTGGATACCCATATGAGCTCATCTTCTCTGCTCATGTTCATGCTCTAACATCTTGTCAGCCTTCACTTACAAAACATAAATTCAAAGATATAACCATCAAGAATTTCAAGACTGTGATATCAAAGCATTCAATCATGTGTGGGGCTCTTGGTACATGGGGTCCCCCAAGACTACACAGGCCACAAACCCATGAAGCAGTCCTGAGAAGACAGATATACACAGACTGTCTGAATCCAGAGCTCATGCTCTTAAACACCATGTTCTCTTGGCCCTCAGATTGTGCCAAGAGATACTTTTAAATGTTCTACACTATAGATTCCATTATATACAGAATTAAAATTAAGACTATGTCAGCTGGAGCGCCTTATGAGTCCAGCCTCCTCTTTTTGCAGGCAGGGGATAAGAAGCCAATGGAGCCAGGATGAAAGCCCTGGTGCTCTGGATCCATACTCCTCAATTCAACTGAGTAAAGGAACACAGTATCTCTCTGTCTTCATCTTTCCTTTCCCAACCCACCCGTCCTTCAGTGACTTGCTATTCCCTTCCTATGCCATAGCAGTTATGCTCAGTCCCTGTGATTCAGATGAGGCTGACTCTCACTTCTTCCACCAGGGGCCAGAGAAGGACCCCAGGCAGGCCTGGCAAAGCCACATGCTCCACAAGGACCTCACCTTGGCTATGGGGAAAGGGACACCCTCTTCCTCTGGAATCTTGAGGCATTGGGGACAAAAAAGTTATGGAGCATCCAGTGGCCAACTTGTTACCATGTAGAGAGGGCCTGTCTGAGAACAAGGCCAGTGTGGAGGAAAATAGAGTCGAGATGCTGAGCAAAAAAAATCCCTAAGGGAGTACAGCTTTTGAGCATCTTGGCTGAGTCCTCAGTTACATTAATGAGCAAATAAATCTCCCTTTTATTCTTAAACAAACTTAAATCAGGTTTCTGTTACTTCTAACAAGGAAGCCTGACCTAACACAAATGAAGATATAGATTTACAAACCATCATATAAACATGGTAATTGAAGCCATGGTGACAGTGTAGTGAAGAGAGGTCCGAAAGATGAGGATTGAAAATAATGTATTGACTTGGCAATTAGGAGGTTGGTGGAGACTCACACCAGGAGTTTATTGGGTTTTGGGAAACAAGGCCAGGAGATAGGGGTTAAAGAGTGAATGTGAATACTCTGTGTTAAAAATGGTGAGTTGAGTACATGTACTATTGCTACTTCCTTCTGAGACACAACTAAAATGGAAAGAAAATATTTTTTAAGGTGTTCAACCTGCAAGAACTGTGATAACATGGCAGACTACAGTGGATGAAAGTGGGCCACTGCAAATAAAAAATATCAACAAATTTTTGGAAGTGGAAAACAGATGGAGGGCTAGAATATGGCTTTACAAGAGGGAGGAACAGTAATGCCTCAGAGCCTGCTTGAGGATGGTTGGCAGTGATTTGCCACCTAGAACTCTGAAAGCCTTGGGGCTGAGGTACAAGGTAGCTTGAGAACTGGAGTAAGGCTCCAGTCTGGCAATAGGTTAACTGTCTGAAAACCTCTGTTAGAGCCACTGGACACATCCCTAATCCTCCCAACCCCATCTTTCATAGTTGGGTCATTAATTCCTTCATTCCCACAATAAATCAGACCATTATTCTCTGGAGATACTGAAAGGGCCAGAATCCTAACTGTAGAACCCTTTGCAATGTAAGGCCACAGATGTGGTTCTGTGCCCCAAGCCAAGGGGTTAGAGAATGTCCAATAGCTACTGATTAGAGCCCCCTCCTGTCCCCTCTATTTTGCCAGAATATCAGTAGTCAGGTGTATACACCCCAAGAAAAACACTGTAAGAGCTTCTCTGTGGAAACAATACAGAGTATCGACAATGGTGGTTTATACTGTGGCACTTTAACCAAGTGGAAACTACATTTAGCTGAATCCCCTTTCCTGTGTGGTTCTGGGTGAGGGTGGCAGGAGGGATCTGTGTGAAGTTTTGAGACAGAAAGAGGAAAGCAGCCTCTACCAGGCTTTGAAAGTTGGTGTAGGGGGCCAGACCTATCTGCAGCCCTTGTCATTGGTCCTCTGGCTCATCCTGGTAGTGTAGGGCAGTTCCTCCAGTCCCGACCAATGTTTAGCCTTTCAGGGTACTGGATCGTGCATGTGTGCAGCTCTATGGCAAAATGCTTTAACTTCATTGGTGGGTCACTTGCATTATTGAGGTTCAGGTGTCAAGATCATCCATTGCAGCCACCCCACCCCTTTTTCCCAGCTCACGAAGGAACTTAGGGAGATGAAGGAAGAAGTCCTCAAGTTGAAGCTGCCCAGAAGAGTCACAAGTATTCCTCCTGGCCCAGTCACTGGATCATAGGAAGTATGGTCCCGATGCAATAAAAGATCAGAGCATAGCACCTGGGCCTTTGGAAAACTACACTCACTGTGTGAGAGATCTGAGAGGTGCATCCTCAAGAGCACTCTAATGATAGTAAACCAGTAAGGGAGTGGGGAGACCTGGGGTATTCCTTCTCCTTATGCTCTGTATCAGTTTTCCAAGGCTGCCATATAACAAAAGACAACAAGCTTGGCATCTTAAATCAACAGAAATTTGTTGTCTCACAGGCCCAGAGACTAGAAGTCTAAGATCAAGTTGTCAGTGTGCTAGGCTCCCTTTAAAACCTGTAGGGGAATCCTTCCTTGCCTCTTCCTAGCTTCTGGTGGTTTACTGGCAATCTGGCATTTCCTGGGGTGCAGTTGCATAACTGTATATGGCTGGATATGAGGATTTGTTTTAACATTAGCAACACTTCTTTATGTTTCAGGTCTTGAGTCTTCACCCATAAAATGAGAGGACTGTATTAGCTAATAAGATTAATGCCAACACCAAAAATACACAAAACACTCAAATTCTCAACAAAAAGCATGGTTCCTTCTCTTTGCCAGGCACCATATGAAGCCTAAGGACAATCTCTGAAGTTTCATGAAGTTTATTTTTTTTAATATATTTTATTGATTATGCCATTATAGTTGTTCTATTTCCCCCCTTCATTTCCCTCCACCCTGCACACCCCTCTCCCACCATTCCCCCCCTTTAGTTTATGACCACGTGTCTCAAGTTCTTTAGATTCTATATTTCCCATACTATTCTTGCCCTCCCCCCATCTATTTTCTATCTACCGTCTATGCTACTTATTTTCTGTACTTTCTCCCCCCTTTTCCTCCTCCCACTCCCCTATTGCTAACCCTTTGTGTGATCTTCATTTCTATGGTTCACTCCCGATCTAGCTGTCCTCTTAGTTTGCTTTTGTTATAGGTGTGTTTGTTAATAACTGTGAATTTGCTGTCCTTTCACTGTTCATCTTTTTTATCTTCTTTTTCTTAGATAAGTCCCTTTAACATTTCATATAATAAGGGCTTGGTGATGATGAACTCCTTGAATTTGATCTTATCTGAGAAGCACTTTATCTGCCCTTCCATTCTAAATGAGAGTTTTGCTGGATAGATCAATCTTGGATGTAGGTCTTTGGATTTCATGACTTGGAATACTTCTTTCCAGCCCCTTCTTGCCTGGAAGGTCTCTCTTGAGAAATCAGCTGACAGTCTGATGGGCACTCCTTTGTAGGTAACTGTCCCCTTATCTCTTGCTGCTTCTAGGATTCTCTCCTTCATTTTAATCTTGGCTAATGTAATTATGATGTGCCTTGGTGTGTTCCTTCTTAGATCCAACTTCTTTGGGACTCTCTGAGCTTCCTGGATTTCCTGGAAGTCTAGTTCCTTTGCCAGATTGGGGAAGTTCTCTTATTATTTGTTCAAATAAGATTTCCACTTGCTCTTTCCCTTTTCCTTCTGGTATCCCTATAATTCAGATGTTGGAGTATTTAAAGATGTCCTGGAAGTTCCTTAGCCTCTCCTCATTTTTTTGAATTCTTGTTTCTTCATATTCTTCTGTTTGGTCATTTTTTCCTTCCTTCTGGTCTGCTCCCTTGATTTGAGTCCCAGTTTCCTTTTCATTACTTTTGGTTTCCTGTGCATTTCCCTTCATTTCTATTAATTTAGCCTTCATATGTCCCTCTAATTTGTGGCTAAAATCAACCAATTCTGTGAGCATCCTGATCACCAGTGTTTTGAACTGTGCCTCTGATAGGTTGGCAATTTCTTGTTTGCTTAGATTTATCAGCTCTGGGGCTCTGAGTTCTTTCTGAGCCATCTTTTGATTTGTTCGCACCTGTTATGTATGAGGAGTGGCACCTTAGGTGTTTACTAGGGTAGGGCTACTCAGGTCGCTGGTTTGTGACGCTGTATGTGGGAGCGCGGTCAGAGAGGGAGCAATAGTGGTCCCCTCTGCTCCTTCCCGCTACTGGGGCCTGCCCAGTCTGTCTCACTGCTCGCTCCTTTGGTGGTTTATCTGCACACAAATGTGTGACCATAGTCAGCCTGCGCCTTGCGCCTTCACTGGGTCTGCCCGTGGCTACCTCACACCTGGGATCAGCCCTAGGCTGCCTCCGCTCCTGGGTCGGGGGATCTTTTTGCCCCACCCGCTCTGCTGCTGGCTCTGCCCCTCTTACCGGTTCTGGCTGAGTGGTTCATTGTTGTTGGACTCCCATGCTGTTCAATTTTCTGTGGTTTGGCTGTGTTTTTTGTTGCTAAAATTTTGTTGTTTTTAGACTTGGTCATGTGAGAAGGCACAGTATTTTCACCTACGCCTCCATCTTGGTGGAAGTTCTCATGAAGTTTAAAGTACAGACAGGAAGAAAGTGAAGACTATTCAGAATAAATGAATCGTGGTACATTCACACAGTGGAATGCTACAACAATCAAAATAAAATACTAGTACATACAACAATCTGGGTCCATCCCATAGTCAAAATAGTGAGCATCTGTAAGGAGGTCAAGAACAGGAGAATTAGTCTTTGGTGATAAAAATTAGAAACGAGAGTAATTTATGTGGAAGGGGACATAGTCTTTTGATATATTGGAAATGTTCCGTAGCTTTATCTGGGTAGTGGTTCCTTGGATGTACACACATATGTAACATTCTTCAGCATCAGGCACTTTACTGGGTATATGTTATATTCCACTGCAATATTAACAAATATCCTCATGTATAATTAATTATTGGCAATAAATGCTACTAAGGAAAACAGAAGTGTTCCACAATAAGACCTGATCTGATCTGGGGACTACAGCACAACATCCCCCCAAAAGTCAGAAGTGGCAAAGAGGGGGTTCACAGAGACAAGCTTGTAGAAGGCAGTGAGGTGAGAAAAGCTTGACCTCTGGAAGATCTGAAAGAATATCAGAAAGGTTGTGGCACACAACACAACAGAGGGAACAGTGTGAGACAAACATGAGGTGGTGGGCTTGGGCCGGAGCAAGCAGCTACTTGTAGCTCATGTAAAGAATGTTGCGCTCAGCTCTGGGACCTATTGGAAGGTCTGTCAAGGAGGATATACATCACAGATTATTTAGAAAAGAGTGGATGTTCAGATTTCCTGCTGGATGAGTTGAAAACTGAGGGTCTCTCTGTAGCAATACTTAATTTTCCAACTTGCATTTAGGGGATCCACTCTTAATATAAATCATCAAATCTCTCCTTATTTTTATTGCCCATTCTACACCAGAGAGCTTTGTCACTGTGTTGGTCTCTCACAGACACACAGGAACATGCATATACTCTCCCAGATATAACCCCAGGGAATGGACTACATTTAAGTGTACAGACAAGACCCTTTTGCATAACCAGCCAGCATAGTCATTCAGTGCACCACTGCTCAGTCTTCCTGGGGAACACCAGTGCTCCACAAGGTATCAAGTGGTATCCATAGGCCAATACCTTTGTGAAATACTTGATCGAAGTTTCAGTTTTTCTATTGCAGAACTTCTCCAGGTATTTCTCATGTTAGTATAGTATTACAGTACATTATAGTATTCTTAACAGATGGAAATAACGCGTAGCACTTCCAAACTTATTGGAACCATGGAGTCCTTTTGTGGGATGAACACCAAGGTTTTATTCCATAAAACACATTGTTGGGGGTAATGGGGGAAAGAAGGGAAAGGATTATCAAGGAACATGTATGAAGGACACATGGACAAAGACAACAGGGTGGGGGTAGGGTTGAATGTAGGAGGTGGGGGTGGGTAGGGCAGGGGGAAAGTAATGAGGGGGAAATGGGGACAACTGTAATTGAGCAACAATAAAAAAATCCTTAGGTGAGGATAAAAAAATTTTAAAAACACACTGGAAATGGTGATCTGAAGCCTGACAGCACAGTGCTCAGGGACATTTTAAGAGACGGTGATTTATGGCATTACGACAACCAATAACTTCCTTTGTCTTAATTCACTTTAAGAATAAATGTAAATAAATGACAGAAATCTAAGCTTGTCTTTTGTCTTTCACCAAGTTGGATTTCTTCCTTCACCATTCCTGCTCATGGGTATGTAAAATACAGCATAGTCGATAATATTGTAATAACTATGTATGATGTCAGGTAGATACTAGACTTATTGGGGGACCACCTTGTAGGTTACATAAATGTCTAACCACTATGCTGTACACATGATACTAGTATAAATAACTGAAAACTTTTCTAAAAATTTAAAAAGAAGAAAGCATTTTGCATTTAACCCCTTTCAGCAATTCCCATAAAAGTAATTGAACTCAGATCCTCATCCTAACTTCAGTGTTGACACATCAAATTGTGTATTTCATATCTCATGTCTAAAATCATGTTATCTATTGTAGACAATTTTAGTGGAACAGAATGTAAAGAATCCTAGAAATTTTAATTCTGTTCCATCTGACATATTGAGAATTGTTGGTATTCAACCCAAGCTTTGCATTTTCTTTGAAATTTTCAAAATGCATAGCCCCATGCTTTCTTTCAAAAGTTCTGGTATTATTCAGAAGCAATTACGAAGAAAAATGAAATTACCTTTCGTCATTCAATCTACTCAAGGCCTTAGAAATGTAGGCTGACAATGAGCTGACAATTATTTTCAATCCACTTTCAGTTAATTTCACTATAAATTGAGCCTGAGGACTGCTGACAAATAAAATATATTATTCATCTGAAAACATTCTCTTTGGGGTTACAGATCTCCAATTTATTTCATTAGTGATCATGATCAAACTGAGAATTGATTTATGCAATAGTTATCCCTCTACAATAATTAATTAGAAAACTAATACTTTGGTAGAGCTTTGAAAAGGAGCAGTTTCTAAGGCTCTTTGATAAAATAGAAAACTTTTTAAAATAATTATGAGGCAGTGTTCCTAAGGGAGTAGATATGCATTGCCCTTGCCTACTTCCACATTTCACTATAGTTAAATCACAGTCAAGAAAAACTTCTTGAATCTCAATTCATTTCATCTAAGGATTTTTAGTAAGTATTGTACTACATGCTAGTCACTGTGTGCTAAGTCTGTGAGTATTAAAGAAATGGAGCATCCTCAATAAGTGAACATGGGCAGGTAACATTCACTGTCCTAATAAATGCTACAGTAGCCATAATCACAAAGTGTTTGTATAGTCACAGAGGCTCCAGGGATTAATTCTGCTTGAATCACAGGAAAATGCTTCATGGGAGAAAGTGGTAATGGAACTGGTCCTAGGACAACGAGCACATTTTCAATTGGCTGATATGAAGGGCTGCGGGCCAGAAGGAATGCAAGCGTAACTCTGAGCAGAGAGAATAGTATAAAAAATTACAAAGAACTGGGGAAAATCCAGGTAGGTTTGAGAAGAAGTGAGAAATCTAGAGTGGCTGTGAGAGGTTTAGGAGAGAAAAAAGTGTTGGGACTAGATTGTGAAGGAGAAACCTAAAGCCCACAGACAATTTTTAATAAGCTGTTCTTTAAATTGGGGGCTGTATTGTTCATATAATAAGATAAATCTGGTGGTAGTGCCATGGTACTGTAACTTTTCTGGTGAGAGGCAATGAAAAAATTGTGGAAGAGGAAAATAGGGATGCAAGAGGGAACAACACTTGTGAATTGTTCAGTTCATTCCATGGGAGTCAAGGTACATTGAGACTAGCAGTTGGAAGGATTTATGGGTGATGATGTCATGGAAGCTGTAAGCAAGAATTGGTGAGAAAAATAAAGTATGAACTGGTCCCGGCTGCAACACACTGCCTGGGTGTCTGGGCAATCTGTGGACAGCAGCAAGGGCCATGATGGCAGATGACAGTGAGGAGGAGTACAAAGGGCTGGAGGCTCTGGAGTCCATCTACTCCTACTCCTTTATAGTATTATCAGAAAATCCTCCCAGCCTCACCATTACTGTGACATCTGAGGCTGGGAAAAATGATGAAACTGTCCAGACTATCCTCAAGTTTACATATAGTCAGAAATATCCCAATGAAGCCCCTCTTTATGAAATATTCTCCCTGGAAAGCCTAGGAGATAATGGTGTCTCAGTATTTTAAAATTATTAGCATTACAGGAGGAGAAAATCTTGATATAGTGATGATTTTTACTTTAGTGACAGCTGTGCAAAAAAAATTAAACAAAATAGTGAATCAAATAAAAACTAGAAAAGAAGAAGGAAAGAAATAACCAGAAAAAGAAGAAGCTGAAGAGCAATCATTTCATGGTACTCCTGTTACAATTGAGAATTTCTTAAATTGGAAAGCCCAGTTTAATGCAGAACTCTTGGAAATTAAAAAGAAATAAATGGGGTCGGGGAGAGGGGTGAGGAGAAAATACAGACAACTGTAACTGAACAACAATAAAATAATTTAAATTTAAAAAGTAAAAAAAAATGAATGAAAGAAGAAAAACAATCAGGAAAAATAAATTAGTGGGAAACAGCTCTTTGAAACAGATCATAACCTTGATACATCTGATACCCAGTTCTTGGAGGATGCTGGAAACAGTGTGGAGATAGATGAGTCTATGTTCCAGAAAATGGATGACTTGGAGCTGGAGGATGATGAGGATGATACAGACTACAATCCTGCTGACCTAGAGAGTGACTTGACCAATTGATGGACCATCTCTGTCTGCAAAGAGGCTTGACTGCCACAGTATCAATGGCTATGCTGAGAGGATATAGATTTTTCTTTCTTTTTTCCTGAGGAAAAATAATTTTCAGGGTAATATTCTTTTGAAAGCTTTCATCAATAAACTTAATAAAACTGACCTTAAAATTTCAAATAAAAAATAAAGCATGAATTAAGTACTAAAGTCTTAAAGGAAGGTGAGTGTGTCTTGGAAGGAGACAGAGGAGGATGATGTTTCTTCACTCTTTGGTTCATTTATTTATTTAAAACCTACTCCACTGGACATTGGGAAAACACACACCAATAAGACACATTAAGTAAGCAGGTTTGATCAAAGGGGTAACATATTGTGTTCATTGAGGGGAAGGCTTCAAGGTGAGATAACATAACTACAAAGTGGAAAGTCATGGAATTCATAATAATGTGTACAGTTTAACAACACCTTATAAAGAAATGGGGGGAAATGGTGCTACAACTCCTGCTTCCTGCTTCATGTTACTTTTCCAGGCAGAAAGATAAGAACAGAAAAGGGCAAATGATGTGTATGCTGTGTGTTACCAACTCTGAAGGATTTTTCCTAGAAAACAGCCACTTACATTTTATTCTCAGAATTGGGTCACATGTCTGCCAATAATCTGCATGGCAGCGTGGGAAGTGTAGCATTTAACTGAGCTCATTTCTAAGCCAACAAGTTCTCCTGGAAAGGAAGCAAAGAAGAATGAATGTTGTATAGACAAATAAGAAGTACATTTTGCATGTTTAAATATATTTTTATTCTATCTCCTGGTTGATTAAAGTCTTACTAAAGTAGAGGAGGAGGAAGATGGTGGCAAGGAAGGAGGGAGCAGATTCCACTTCCCCCTACACATGGGAGAAAAGCCTAGCCAATCTACAGAGGAACAGAGCAAACAGCCAACAGTACCCCAGCATATATGAAGATAGGAAACCAAAAATTGTAGTGGACACTGAGAAACCAGATGGTAAGGAGAGTGCTTGAAGACAATAAGGTCCCAGGGACCAGTGCAGCTCCAGCCCCAGGCCCGGCACCTGCCTGGTCTGCCACAGTGTTCTTGGGAGAGAGCTGGGTGAACTGCTCCCTCCCTGGACAAACAAGGTTTGAGCAGCACCGGGGAGAGACCTGGTTGTTTGAAGTCACAGAGAGGAGAGTAAGGACTAAGTGGCAAACACACAGGGTCTATGACTACTCATGGAATCTGTGGACACCAGTTGGGGAGAGCTGAGAGTTATGCAGTGATAGGCCTAGACCCTGATAGTCCCCAGTCTGGCTGGAGAATTGGACTGTTCAAGAAGCCAGGTCTCTGTATGGAGTGGCAGGCATGAGTAGGAAGAATTTCTTAAAAAGAAAAAATGAAAAAGGAGACACCGTTTGGGGAATTTTCCTGCAGCAATCTCTCCAGCCTCCTCCCCACCAAGCCTGACAGTACTCTGAAAGGAAACCCTGCACATTCGCATAGCACTGGGAAGAGTGCACACCCAAACTTGTGGGGCTGCAAGTGGCCTAGCTAAGCGCACAAGCCCACAAACCAGGGAGGGTGCACTCTGAGGAAGACTTGGAAACCACACCCAAGGCCTTGTGGAGAGGCACCAGGCTGACTGAATTCGGGAAGGGAGAAAAGCCCCTCAGCCTGTTGCAGCCAGCAAGACCAGAAAAACTGGTGTGGCCAGTTTGAAACTAGTAAGAGGACTTTTTTAAAGTAATTTTTTTATTTTTTAATTGTTATTATTTTTTCATCTTTCAATTCCTTTTTCCTCTCTCTCCTTCTTTCTTGTTTTATTCTTTCTTTCTTTCCAATTTTATCTCTTTTTCCCTAATTCTTCTGCTTCTTTCTTTTTAAATACCCACAACTGAGACAAAAAAACCTGGAACTGTGAAAACACTAGAGTTGGATCCAAAGAGGAGGCATCCCAACAGCTGAGACAGTGAGACAAATTTCACTTTGCTATTACAGAGAACCTGCAAGATATTGCATATTTGTATTATTATTTTTTCATTATTCTTACATCTTTTATTTTAATAGTATTTTTGTGTTCCTTTCCTTTCTGTTTAGTCTTCTTTGCTTGGCTGCTTATATTGTATCATTTGACAGATTTTCCCTATTCTCTCTTTCATAGTATATTGCTAATTTACTGTCCTTCACTTTACTTGTTTTCCATTAGCACACTACTCAAGGTCCTCCCTATTCTTGTTATCCAGATCCCATTAATTCTGTCATATGATTGTTGCTCTAATATTATTGTAAGTAATAGTTGTTCCATACTATTGTAAATACTACACAGCACCTCTCCCAGATCTTAGCCCAATTCACGGTTTCCTGAACTCTATTACTGTAGTGGTTAACTCTATTGTCTAACATACTACACCTATTTACTCTCCTTTACTCTCACTTTAACTCATAATCTAACCTCCCACAAACTCATTGCCTTCTAGATCCAACTCACAACCCCTCCATCCACAACAAGAGTCTTACCTTCTTTCCATCCTTTCTAAAAAGTGGCTAGTTGGCTGGAATATCATGGTTAACACTATACATAACCAAAGGATCTCCTATCTCTTCTCTACTGGCTGGTACAGTAAATATCAGAGAATATTCTCTTGCTGTCTTAAACCATTTTGCCTTCCCCCTCCAACTGATCACAAAAAAGAGAAGGTGAAAACTATGAACACCAGGATAACTTCTGGAAGAGGAAACCCAACAACAAAGGAACCACCAACAGATAACAACAGAAGAAGGTGAAGAAAGGAGTGGAAGCCACACTAAACTCAATTCAGAACCTATCTGGAAATACAACTAAATAGTGGAGAAATTACTGAGAACAAACAACTGAACAAGAGCAAGAAAGAATCCTCAAAACCTTATACACACAGAAGAACCAGCTTCAATACAATCTGCCCTCACCAGGAAAACAAAATATAAGAGGTGGTGGGCAGAGTGACCCTCAGTTAACCAGCTGGTGAAAAGGACTCAAAGGCAGCAAGGGAGAAACAGGAAGTAACATACAAAGGAGCCCCAATAAGGTTAGCAGTTGACTTCTCAATGAAAACACTCCACGCAAAAAGAGAATGGCAAGAAATATTCCAAGTAATGAGAACCAGAGGGCTACAACCGAAGCTACTTTACCTAGCAAGGCTCTCACCCAAGATAGAAGGCCAAATAAGGAGCTTTCCAAAAAATTGAAGTCTAAAAGGATACACCTCCACCAAACCAGCTCTGCAAGAGATGCTAAAGGGACTGCTTTAAGGAAAGGAAGGAAAAGAGAGAGAGAGAGAGGAACACAGGTACAAAAATGGCAATGAATAAGTACCTATCAATAATACCCTTAAATGATAATGAATTAAATGCTCCAATCAAAAGACATAGAATAGCTGAATGGATAAGAAAGCATGACCCACACATATACTGCCTACAAGAGACCCAACTCAATACAAAAGGCCTACACAGAGTAAAAATGAAGGGCTGGAAACAAATTTTCCAAGCAAACAGAGGAAAAAAGACCTGGGGTAGCAATACTCATATCAGACAAAATAGACTTCAAAAAAGGGGCCATGAAGAGAGACCCAGGCCCTGGCTGGTGTAACTCAGTGGATTGAGCGTGGACCTGCGAACCAGAGGATCAAGGTTCGATTTCCAGTCAGGGCACAGGCCTGGGTTGCAGGCCAGTTCCCTGCAGGCTATTTCCCAGCAGGGGAAGCACTAGAGGCAACCATACATTGATGTTTCTCTCCCTCTCTCCTTCCCTTATAAAGATAAATAAATAAAATCTTAAAAAAAAAAAAAAGAGAGAGACCCAGAAGTCACTTCATAATACTCAAGGAAAGAATACACCAAGAAGACGTAAACATTGTAAATATATATGCACCCAATGTAGGAGCATGCAAATACATAAAGAAAATCTTGGAGCACTTCAAGAAAGGTATTGACAGCAACACAATCATAGTAGGGGATTTTAACAGCCCACTGTCAAAAATGGACAGATTTTCCAAACAAAATATCAACAAAGATATTGTGGCATTGAACAATGCCCTAGATTAAATGGACTTAACTGATATATATATATAGAGAGAGAGAGCTCTTCATCCCAAAGAAGCTAAATACACATTCTTTTTTTTAACTTTATTTATTTTTTAAATTAATTTATTATTTTTTTGATTATGCCATTACGGTTGTTCTATTTCCCCCTTCATTCCCCTCCTCCCTACCCCCCATCCCCACCATTACCCCCCTTAGTTCATGACCATGTGTCTCAAGTTCTTTAGATTCTACATTTCCCATACTATTCTTGTCCCCCCCATCTATTTTCTATCAACTGTCTATGCTACTTATTCTCTGTACCTTCTCCCCCCTTCTCCTCCTCCCACTCCCCTGTTGCTAACCCTCCTTGAGATCTTCATTTCTATGTTTCCACTCCTGATTTAGCTGTCCTTTTAGTTTGTTTTTGTTTTAGGTGTGGTTGTTGATAACTGTCAGTTTGCTGTCCTTTCACTGTTCATGTTTTTTTAACTTCTTTTTCTTAGGCAAGTCCCTTTAACATTTCATATAATAAGGGCTTGGTGATGATGAACTCCTTGAATTTGATCTTATCTGAGAAGCACTTTATCTGCCATTCCATTCTAAATGAAAGTTTTCCTGGATAGAGCAATCTTGGATGTAGGTCTTTGGATTTCATGACTTGGAATACCTCTTTCCAGCCCCTTCTTGCCTGTAAGGTCTCTTTTGAGAAATCCGCTGACAGTCT
Source organism: Artibeus jamaicensis (assembly GCF_021234435.1). NCBI lineage: Eukaryota > Metazoa > Chordata > Mammalia > Chiroptera > Phyllostomidae > Artibeus > Artibeus jamaicensis. The sequence continues at coordinate 353,379 of NW_026521933.1, read as the reverse complement.
GATGGGAACTCCTTCGTAGGTGACTGTCCCCTTATCTCTTGCTGCTTCTAGAATTCTCTCCTTCATTTTAATCTTGGCTAATGTCTTTTTGTTATGAATGATGATGTGCCTTGGTGTGTTTCTTCTTGGGTCCAACTTCTTTGGGACTCTCTGAGCTTTCTGGATTTCCTGGAAGTCTATTTCCTTTGCCAGATTGGGGAAATTCTCCTTTATTATTTATTCAAATACGTTTTCCACCTGTGGCTTTTCTTCTTCCCCTTCTGGTACCCCTATAATTCGGATGTTGCAGTGTTTAAAGATGTCCTGGAGGTTCCTAAGACTCTTCTCATTTGTTTGAATTCTTGCTTCTTCACTCTTTTCTGTTTGGCCATTATTTGCTTTCTTCTGGTCCACTCCATTGATTTGAGTCCCAGTTTCCTTTTCATCGCTATTGGTTTCCTGTGCAATTCCATTCATTTCAATTAGTTTCACCTTCATATGTTTCTCTAATTTGTGGCTATAATCAAGCAGTTCTGTGAGGATCCTGATCACCAGTGTTTTAAACTGTGAGTCTGAGAGTTTTGCTATTTCTTCATCACTTAGATTTATAGGCTCTGGGGCCCTGAGATCTTCTTGAGCCATTTTTGGTCTGTTTGAGCCCCTTAAGTATAAGGAGGAGTGGAGCCTTCGACTCCCAGGTTGCTGGGTTGTGACGCTGTATGTGGGGGTGTGGTCAGAGCGGGGAAATGGCGGCCCCCTCTGCTGTTTCCCGCTGCTGGATGAGGAGCAGAGCCTTAGGTGGTTCCCCAGGGCCCGGCCACTCAGAGTCGCTGGGTTATGACACTATATGTGGAGGCAGGGTGAGAGCAGGGAAATGGCGGAGCCCTCCTCGGCCACTCGCCGCGGGGACCCGCAGGGTCCCGTCCAATCGCCCACTCCCTCCCTTGTCTATCCGTGCACAAATACGCGACCACAGTCAACCCACAGCCCTGCTCTCTCGCTGTTTCCCCGTGGTTGCTGGGTCTCTCACTAGGTCCAACCCTGCGCTTAGATTTCGTGCACCTGAGTCCGTCTGACTGAGTTTTCCTGTGCTACCCCAATCTGCCAGCTGCTGGTTTCGCCCCTTACCAGTCAGGCTGAAGAATTTGTTGTTGACAGACTTCCGAAAAGTTCAATTTTCTGTGTTCTTGCTGTGTTTTCTGTTGCTAATATTTACTTATCTCTAAACTTGGTTATGTGAGAAAGCACGGCACCTCCACCTATGCCTCCATCTTGGCGGAAGTTAAATACACATTCTTTTCAAATGCACATGGAACACTTTCAAAGATAGACCACATGGTAGGACACAAAACAAGCCTCAACAAATTCAACAGAATTGAAATTATACCAAGCATTTCTCCAACCACAAGGGAGTGAAACTGGAAACCAACCCCAAGGGAAAAAACCCAAAACACTCAAAATCATGGAGATTGAATAGCATGCTATTAAACAATGAATGAGTCAAGAATAAATTAGGGAAGAAATAAAAAAGTTTCTGGAAACAAACAACAACTTAGGGGACACAGCGAAGGCAGTCCTGAGAGGAAAGTTCATAGTGATACAGGCCTACTGAAAAAAGATAGAAACATTTCCAACAAAAAACCTAAACCTATGCCTACAAGTACTGGAGGAACAACAAAGACAGCCCAGAGCAAGTAGAAGGAAGGAAATAACCAAGATCAGAGCAGAATTAAATGACATAGAAACTAAAAGCACAATTATAAGGATCAATGAATTCAGGAGGTGGTTCTTGGAAAAGATAAACAAAATTGACAAAACTTTATTCAGACTCATCAAGAAAAGAAGAGAGAAGACCCAAATAAACAAAATCAGAAATGAAAGGAGAGATTACAACTGATACCACAAAAATACAAATGATTGTAAGAAACTACTATGAAGAACTGTATGCCAAGAAATTGGAAAACCTAGGTGAAATGCACAAATTTCTAGAAAACTATAACCTTCCAAAACTCAATGAAGAAGAAGCAGAAAGCCTGAACAGACCAATAACAGCAGATTAAAATTGAAGCAGTAATCAAAAAACTTCTGACGCACAAAAGCCCTGGACTAGATGGTTTCACAGGAGAATTCTTCAAAGCATTTAAGGAAGAGCTAACCCCTATTCTTCACAGACTATCAAAAAAATTCAAAATGATGGAAGACCCCCAAACTCTTCTTATGAAGCCAGCATCATTCTAATCCCAAAACCAAAAAAGACACAACAAAGAAAGAAAACATCAGGCCAATATCACTGATGAACATAGATGCTAAAATCCTCTACAAAATACTGGCAAACAGCATATAGCAATTCATTAAAAAGATCATACACCACAACCAAGCGTATGCAAGTGAATTTATCCCAGGGATGCAAGGATGGCACAATACTCACAAATCAATAAACATAATGCATCACATAAACAAGAGCAAAGATGAAAATCACACGATCATATCAATAGATGCAGAAAAAGCATTTGATAAGGCACAGCATCCATTTATGATAAAAAAACACTCAGCAAACTGGGAATAGAGGGAACATTCCTCAATATAATAAAAACCATACATCAGAGACCTATAGCCAACATCATACTCAGTGGGCAAAAATGAAAATCTTTCCCACTAAGATCAGGAACAAGACAAGGTTATGCACTTTCACCACTTCTGTTCAATATAGTACTAAAAGTTTTAGCCACAGTGATCATAACAAAGAAAGAAAACTTCAGGCCAATATCGCTGATGAACATAGATGCTAAAATTTTCAACAAAATATTGGCAAATCGCATCCAACAATATATCAAAAAGATCATACACCCCGGCCAAGTGGGATTCATCCCAGGGATGCAAGGATGGTTCAATATTCGCAAATCAGTAAATGTAATACATCACATAAACAAAAGCAAAGACAAAAACCATATGATCATATCAATAGACACGGAAAAAGCTTTTGATAAGGTACAACACCCATTTATGATAAAAAAACACTCAGCAAAGTGGGAATAGAGGGAGCATTCATCAATATAATAAAGGCCATATATGAGAGACCTACAGCCAACATCATACTCAATGGACAAAAACTAAAAGCTTTTCCACTAAGATCAGGAACAAGACAAGGATATCTACTTTCACCACTTCTATTCAATATAGTATTAGAAGTTTTAGCCACAGTGATCAGGCAAGAAAAGGAAAAAAAAAGGCATCCAAATAGGAAAGAAGAAAGCAAAACTGTCGCTGTTTGCAGATGACATAATAGTGTACATGGAAAATCCTATAGACTCTACCCAAAAACTGCTCGAACTAATTAATGAATTTGGCAAAACAGTGGGTTACAAAGTCAATATCCGGAAATCAAAGGCATTTTTGTATACCAACAATGAATCAGCAGAAGCAGAAATCAAGGGAAAAATCCCATTCGATCCTGTAGCAAAAAGAAAAATAAAATATCTGGGAATAAACCTAACCAAAGAGGTAAAAGACCTGTATGCAGAAAACTACACAACACTGAAGAAAGAAATCAAAGAAGACACAAACAAATGGAAACATATACTGTGTTCATGGATTGGATGAATTAACATCATCAAAATGTCCATAATTCCCAAAGCAATATACAGATTCAATGCAATACCTATTAAAGTACCAATGGCATATTTCACAGACATAGAACAAACACTTCAAAAATTTATATGGAGCCATAAATGACTCGAATAGCAGCTGCACTTTTGAGAAAGAAGAACAAAGTAGGGGAGATCACAATACCTGATATCAAACTGTATTACAAGGCCATTGTAATCGAAACAGCCTGGTACTGGCATAAAAACAGGCACATAGACCAATGGATTAGAATGAAGAGCCCAGAAATAAACCCAATTCTCTACAGTCAATTAATATCTGACAAAGGGGGCAGTAACATAAAATGGAGTAAGGATAGCCTCTTCAGCAAATGGTGTTGGGAGAACTGGACAGCTACATGCAAAAAAAAATGAAACTTGAGCATCAACTTACACCATACACCAAAATAAATTTAAGGTGGATAAAAGACTTAAATATAAGCTGTGACACCATTAAAGTCCTAGAGGAGAACATTGGCAAAAAAAAATCTCAGATATTTCACGCAGCAACATTTTTACTAATATGTCCCCTAGAGCAAGGAATATAAAGGAAAGAATAAACAAATGGGATCTCATCAAAATAAAAAGCTTCTGCGTGGTTAACAAAAACAGTATTAAATTTAAAAGACAACCAACTGTATGAGAAAACATATTTGCCAATGATACCTCAGACAAAGGTTTAATCTCCAAAATATACAAAGAACTTACCTGACTCCACTCTAAGAAGACAACCAACCCAATTAAAAAATGGGAAAAGGACTTGAACAGACACTTCTCCAAGGAGGACATACAGAACATCCAGAGACACATGAAGAGATGCTCAATATCCCTAAGCTATCAGAGAGATGCATATTAAAACTACAATGAGATACCACTTTACACCAGTCAGGATGGCTATCATAAACAAAGCAACAAACAACAAATGTTGGAGAGGTTGTGGGGAAAAGGGGCCCTTAGTTCACTGTTGGTGGGATTGCAGGATGGTGCAACTATTATGGAAAACAGTATGGAATTTTCTCAGAAAAAATAAAAATCGACCTGCCTTTTGACCCAGCAATTCCACTGCTAGGATTATATCCTAAGAATCATAAAATATCAGTTTCAAAGAACCTATGTACCACAATGTTCATAGCAGCACAATTTACAATAGCCAAGAGTTGGAAGCAACCTAGGTGCCCATCAGTAAATGAATGGATCAAAAAATTTTGGTACATATACACAATGGAATTGTATGCAGAAGAGAGAAAGAAGGAGCTACTACCCTTTGGAAAACATGGATGGAACTAGAAAGCATTATGCTGAGTGAAATAGGCCAGGTGTTGAAAGACAAATACCATATGATCTCACCTTTAACAGGAACCTAAACAACAAAACAAACAAACAAGCAAAATATAACCAAAGACACTGAAATAGAGAACAGGCTGACAGTGACCAGAGGTGAGAGGGGACGGAATTTCAGGGGAAAAGGGGAAAGGGTCTACAGGAACAAGTATAAAGGACACTAGAGGGGTGTCCTTTATAAAATTGTAAAGAACTAGGGGGGATGGAAATGGGAAGGGGGTGGGGAGGGCTGGGGCAGTGGGCTGGGATGGAAATAAAAGAAAGAAAACTGCACTTGAACAATTAAAATAAAATAAAATAAAATAAAATCTTACTAAAGTGTAGAATTCTAAGTTTAAAATATTTTTTTTTATAATTTTGAATGCATTGATTCATTTTGTTTTGGCTTCTGGTATGACTCTTAAGAAATACCAATGTGATTCTCATTTCTTCTGTATTGATGTGGTCTTTTGAATCTTAGCAACTTCTCTTTTTCTCTAGTGTTCTAAAATATTAGTATAATGTGCCTTGGTGTGGATCATTTTCCCATTCGTTATGCATATTTGGAGGGTCTTTTCAATTTGACATGCCTGTATTATTTCTTCAAAAATCCCCTCCTCTATTGTCTTCTATTGACCTCCCAGATGTTTGCATGGCTCTATCTTCCAATTCTTCTGTTGAATTTTTTGTTTCAGCCATTGTTCTTTAATTTTCAAGAACTCCATTTTTTACTTTTAATTATTATTAATTATAATTAGTAGTTATCCATAATTATAATTATGTAATTATAGTATGCAAAGCTGTTAGTTTAGGTTTTAAATAATAAATTTGGAGTTAAGGCTCCAATCTGGGCTTAGGTTCAAAGCCCAGAATGTAATGTAGCCCCATATTCCAAAGGAAGATGCTTGACTATGAGACAGTAGGACAAGTCCTGTGTCCTTAGCCCACCTCCCATCTCTAGCTCATATATAAAAATAAATAAATATACAAATAAATAAATAAAAAGGCTAGAAACTCTTCAGAGTCTGCACTTTTTGGAAGAGTTACATGTGTGAGTATGAACATTTAAATTGGATGTTTCTCTCCACCATTGAGCCAAGGAAGGGGAGGCTTCATGACACACACTGAAGACCCTGGGTTCACTTCCATGGGTAGAGAACATCTCAAGCCCTGGTCTGCTTGTGCTGAGCTGAAGAAGCCTGTGGGCTTGATCTATGCCACAACCTGGGTGAAGGGTAGAGGGTCAAAGAGATTAGAGCCTTCTAATCACCTTGGGACTGTCTGGAGAGGCCTGTGTAGAACAAAGGAGGAACTACAGTAGAAATGGTCTAAACTTCCATAGTTACAGTGCACAGATTCATGAGTTTTTTCAAGGACTAAGAGGAAAATTAGCAAAGTAAAAGTGAGCTTGAAACAATTCAGCTCAAGAGCTCTGCATTACCAGAATGAGCTTATATCAGGAGTAGGTAGGAGAATTAAGGGAACATTATTAGACATCAGCCTCATGGTGCTCCCTGCAGTAAAGTGTGGGGAGAACAGGGCAAGTTCAAAGTCCCACAAGACAGTACACACATAAAATCTTTTAAAAGCACCACCACCAAAAGCATCATCTTTGGGACATCTGCCACACAGAGGAATCAATGGTAGGTTCAATAGCCTAATCAAATATGATTTCCTCCTCTTCTAATTCCATTTTCCCTTGGCATGACACTGGGATTAAGGTAAAACAATCAGTTGGTAAATAGGGGAAGAAGTGGGGTGAGAAAGAGAAAAAAACACCATAAATCCTCACTTTTGTTTTGTAAATTCAAGGTCAGACCTAAGTGAGGAAGGGGAGAAAGTGTGAATTGGATGAAAGATAAAAGACTAGATTAGACTGGGCCATTTAACATCTGAAAATGAGATTATTCTAGTCTACAAAAGCACCCTGAAGAGCCTTAGAATCTACACAAGATACCATCCAGGTGGGGAAGAAAGAAAATCTGAGAAAGCAACTTTAAAGAAGTTGGATAGGAAGAAAACCAGGTGGCTTCCTGCTTGCACCTTGACAAGTACGACCAATGTAATAAACTGGTTATAATAGCATTGTTGTTGTTTTTCCATTCTCTTTGTCCTTGTAGAATTACACCTTTTCCATCATTTTATTTGGATTTCAGGATGGAAACATGTGTTCAGCCAATGCAATTATACTTTTTCTTTTTGTACCAAGAGCTCCTTTTTCAGAAAAAAAACTAACTTGACCTAGTGATATTCAAAATAACAAATCAGTGGATGACAGAATGGTCACAATTTCCACTTAAGAAAGAAATTCTAACTTGTAGCTACCATTTGAACTTCTCTGAATGATACAGGGTGCAGCCAGGGCCCCCCCCCTCAAAAAAAAAGATTTAGAAAGGTGTCCAGAATTCAAAGTGTATAGAAATATTGGAGAGACATATTAAGATGTCCTCACCGCCCCCCCCCCAGGGGGAAGGGATGAATGGAGCCAGGCCATTGAGAGCTATTTTGCATAGCAACAGTTTTGGAGCTAACCTCTGGAGGAATGGTTATTTAACATATCTATAACCTTTAACTGGTTTCATAGATATGTTAAATAGCAGTGGCCAAGTTTGGGGCCAGAGAGAAGGAACTAGCAGAGACTCGGAATGTAACTAAGGGCTGCTCTCCTGAGTGAGTGGACTGGGACTCAGGAGAATGTAACTAGGGTCGGCGCTCCTGAGAAGGGAGAAGGTAGTGAGCAGGGGACTCAAGATGGAACTAGCAGGGACTGAGGATGGAACTAGGAGGACTCAGGATGGGAACTAGGGGCTGCTCTCCGGAGTGAGAAGGGCTTGGACTCAGGAGAAAAAAACTAGGAGCTGCACTCCTGAGGGAGAAGGTAGTGAATGGGGACTCAAGATGGAACTAGCGGGGACTGAGGATGGAACTGGGACTCAGGAGGATGTAACTAAAGTCTGGACTCCTGAGAGAGAAGGAACTAGCAGAGACTCAGGAGGATGTAACTAAGGTCTGCACTCCTGAGTGAGAAAGGCTTGGACTCAGGAGGATGTAACTAAAGTCTGCACTCCTGAGTGAGAAGGACTGGGACTCAGGATGGAAACTAGGGGCTGCGCTCCTGAGCGAGATGGCCTAGGCGAGAGCTTGGAAAAGACTGGCTCCGAGACATGAAGGGTCCCCGCTTGGCCAGAGGGAGAGAGCCACGCGGTTTCAGCAGAGTGAGGACCCCCTCTTGGTGAGGTGAAAGAGGGAGCCACGTGGTTTTGGCAGGGTGCGGACCCCCTCTTTCCCAGGTGAAAGGGAAAAACCACGCAGCTTTGCCAGAATGGAGATTCCCTGCAGCCAGGTGAAGAAGACAGCCACATGCTTTTGGTGGAGTGCAGACTCCTGCAGCTTTGGTAGAAGAGGCCCACGCAGCTTTGGGGTGCCCCCTTTGGCCGCGTGGCCTGAAAAGCAACAGAGACTTTGACTGGAACTGGGTACAAAGGACTCTTGCCAGTGGACCATGAGAGGGTACCACAGTACTTTGGATTAACTCGAGATCCTGCCTGCACGGTGACACAGCTGACGGTGCCAGCGGCCTGCAACACAGACGTGTGCTCTTTTCCTGATTTACAGTACCCGGAGTTGGGACAGTGGGAGAAGGGAGCGCTGTGTGGGTGTAGGTGTACAACCTAAAGGACTTTGATATTTTAGTGGTGGCATTAGGCCTGAATAGCATTAAATAAACATTTTGTTTCCTTTTCACAAATCTCTGGCTTTAAGAGATGTCTTTCCAATTGGCGGCGGACAGAAGGGCCCAGTAGATTTTAGTATTTTGTTTTCGGGAGGGGCCCTGTTGTATAGCAGTTTTGGGCATCCCTAGGTGGGCCAAATATTGTATTGCCCCTCCCTCGGACCTCCTCCTCTTGTTCGGTAACATGAAGACAATTATTGACTGTCACATATGCCATCTTGTGGCCACTCTGAGGCACACAAGTAGGTGAATTTTACCATACTACACTTTTCACCCCTTCACTCATCCACCCACCCACTCATCCACCCACCCATCCATCCATCCATGGCACAGTTGTTCAAGGCAGACTTTGAGCATGCAGGTAAAACACAGACAGACCTTGTCCTTTCTTGAAAAGCTGACAATCTATGGGGAGAAAACATGTTTTGTTTTGCTTTTTGAGGGAGATTTGTAAGAGTTATGCTTCTAAGGTTCTATTTTATATTTTCAACCTTTTTTTTTTTTTGTCTCTTAACTGGCTTCTTCCCTGTAATTTGATTAAAAAAATTTTTAAGTCTTTTCCATCTTAAAAAAAAAGCCAAAGAAATAAAAGTCTCTATCAATCATGTTGCCCCTAACTAAATCACAAAATAATTTTTCTTTTCTTCAGTTCATAGTCAAATTTCTCCACAGAGGAGTCTACACCTTGGTTCCTTCTTTCTTGCCTCTAATTCATTTTAGTGCTTGTTTTTATTTCACTTCAACATATCTTTATTATAAAATATTTAAAATATGCAGAAAATAAGAATATTATAATTACTCATCTATTTGTCACCCAGTTTTATCAAATATTGATATTATATCATAATTGCCTTAGGTCACCTTTCCCCAAATATAAAACATTACTGATAGAGTTGACACTCTCGGGTCCTCCTTCCTGCTCCATCCCCAGCAAAACCTTAATTATGAGCATAATTATCAGGTATGCTTTCACACTTTTACTACACATTTATGTATTTGTAAGCATTGAATGTGAACTTAGAAAAGTCATTATGAACGTTGCTTTTCTTAAAAACTCTTTACATTTTAATATTTATCCATATTTAAACATGTAACTCTAGTTGATTTTCACCACAGCATATTCTATGTATAAAGAGATAAAACATTATATATCTATTCTTTTAATGACTATTTAGGTCATACTTAATATTTGTCTATCTCAAACAATGCTTGCCATGAACAATCTCAAGAATACTTCCTTGTCCACATGTGTGTTCTTCAGAAGAGGAACTTCTGTCCTTCCTCCCATCATGCAAAGTGAAGAGGAACCTCCCCAGGAGTTCTTCCCACTAAAAGTCTTTGCTAGCCCATCATATCTTCCACTGGCAACAAGAAATGTTGCTACACCAAGCAGTGGATTCAGTCTTCTGTCCACACAACCTAAAAACGGTGATTCAACTTCCAAGTTGATTCTATCTTGTAATGAGTCCACTTCTGAAGCTCCAGAACTGCAATGGGATAGTATTTTTCTCTCTCTACTGATGTAATTATGGTTATTTTTCTCTTACTTTTACTGTTCTTAAGAGATGATATAATAGTTCAAATAAACAGTTTTAGGATTATGATTTTTAGAATGATGTTTTATAACTTTAGGTTATTTAAATTCCAGTCTTATAAATCAATAACTTCCATAGTATTCTATTGGGTTGGCCAAAAAAGTTCATTTGGTTTTTTCCATAAGATGGCTCTAGTAGCACTTAGTTGTCTTTAACTTCATTTGAAATAATTTTGTTAGATTGTATTGTGACAGCTGTCATATCAGTGTGCATTTTAAAAAGTCATTAAAATTGGTAAATTTTTGTGTTGCCATTTTAATATTGAAGATGGGAGAAAATAAGCAACACTCTTATTATATTAGGCTTTATTATTTCAAGAAAAGTAAAAACACAACTGAAATGCAAAAAAAAAAAAAGATTTGTACAGTGCATGAAGAAGGTGCTGTGACTGATGGAAAGTGTCAAAAGTGATTTGTGAAGTTTTGTGCTGGAGATTTCTCATTGGATGATGCTCTACGGTTGAGTAGACCAATTGAAATTGAAATGATCAAATTGAGACATTAATTGAAAATAATCAGTGTTATACCACGTGGGAGATGGCCAACATACTCAAAATATCCAAATCAATAAAGTTTTTAGTAAAAATGAAGACTGTCTTTTATTTTACAAAAAGAAAAGCACAAACTTTTTGGCCAACCATATATTTGTAAGTAGAGGAATTAGACTGTTTGTGTTGATGTTAATAGGTTTGAAAAAATAATCCATAAACATGGAAGTAATATTTGTCTTTACCAAGAATGTTTGGGTAAAAAGATTCTACAACATAAGTATGAATCTTACTTGCAAATTATTTCCATCATTTGATTTCAAACTGAAAATATAATGTGTTTTTATTGCTATTTAAGAAGTCTTTCTCACTGATCCAGAAAAACATCATTTTCAGTTTCTCTTCTAAAATAATTTTGGGTTTTCTCTCATTTAGTTTCAGATAGACACTTGACAAAACTGTAATTCCTAGGATAATGTTATATAAATGTAGATTATTTCAAAGTACATTCCCTGAGTCACTGTTTCCTTTCCTTCTGTAGCCAGACAGTGTAAGGGTTGAATTCCAATTTTTGCTATTTACTAAGTCCCTGTAATATGAATGGCAGTTTCACATGAGCAATCTTGTCAGTAGGGACATTTGGAACTCAATGTTCGTTTCTAGAGACCAGTGGCTGAATTGACTCCAGTGATAGGACTAACATGTTTACCCAATAATTTTTCTTTAGGTCTTTGGATTGCTCTCTATATGCTTAGGTGAAATCCAAGCCCTGTTCCCTGGTGCATATGATCCTTCCTGGGCCAGGCCCCTCCGCCTCATGCTCCCTGTGTTCCAGGCCCCAGGCCAACCCAGCTCTTCCTGCTCTGCCCACACAGGTCCTCCAGCCTGAAACACTCCCCCTACTCTGAGTCTCACTCTTACTTGCCCCCAGTATTATTTCCTTGGGGAAACTCTCACTGAGTTCCCATTTGAAATCATTGCTCCTGCTCCTCTTTCTCACCTTACCTTTCAACTTGCCATTAAGGGCACTTACTTCAAAATACAATCATACAATTTTTGTTACAATTATTTGTTGACTGTACACATTCATTACAAAGCTCCACTTTGTTCCTTTTCTGTAGCCAATGTTTTTCAGGCAGAGAATTAAGGCATCTGGAGAGACAATTCTTTCTTGTTCGGTGTATTAGTTAAGTTATGCCACTATGAGAGTGCTTAGTAAACAAACTCCAAATCTCAATGCTCACGACAAATACTGATATACTACTCGTGGGTCTGGCTTGGCTGGGTTTGGCTGGGTTTGAGTCCGTGAACTCCCTCTTCTCCTACATCTGGTTCCCATTCAAGGGCTCAGGTGAGGGTTCAGTGGCTACCTGGGTATGTTCCTATGATGGATGGAAGGAGCATAAGAGAATAAAGGAAACAGAATAAAAGGTTCTTAATAACTCTGCCCCCAAACTAGCACAGTCTAATATCTTCCCACATTCCTCTGGACAAAGGAATTCTTGCGACTCAAAGTTAAAACAGGACACTTGATATCCATAACATCTGGGTGCTAAATGTTGGTAATACCTTCCAGTCATTGTGAAAACTCCAAGTGCCCCTTAGGTGCTGAGTCATTCCCCCACCCCAATGACAACTCTTCTCAATGCCTGACCACAGTGGGCACTCAATGAGTATTTGCCGAAAAATTAATTTTGCCAATTTGCCCTTCAGAACCCTTGTAAAAACTTAATGACTAGGGAGTGCTATGGCATTAGTTTAATATTCTTAAAACATTATTTTTTCCATGCAAAAAGGTAGCTAATTTTAACTTTTTAATGTAAGGCTGATAATTTTTTTTTTTATATTTAGTGAGAATTTCTTTAGGAGTTCTTTATTCAAGTCTTTTACCCATTTTTCTATTAATTTTTCCCTCATTTGTAATAACTCTTGTCACAAGTAATGAATATTTTTCCAGTTTGTCTTTTAAATGTTTTAATACTTTTTTTGATAGGCAGATATTGCTAATACTCAAATAGCTTCATGTCTCATCCTTTTCTTTCATGACCTTCTGCAGTCAATGTTTTTAGTATCAACGTAATGTTATACCAAATAGACATATTATAATGTACTTAACCTTTCCCTTTTTATGGGCTATTTACATAGTTTCTAGGTCTTTCTCTCATAAATAACATTGTGATATAGATATTTGTACATAAATCTTAAAAGTGGAATTATCATATCCAGGGATAGGTTTTTAAGTTGATACACTTTGCCAAATTACTATTGAGAGTCTACTCTCCTGGTGCCATAACCTATATCCTCCCCACCTCCCAGGATCCACACCCCAAATCTTCACACCCTAGGTGCCCACACTCCAGGCCCTGCTGAAGGAGCCCTTACTGGCCAGCCTTATATAGCAGCAAACAAGGCAAGAGGGGTGAGAGTGAATCTGGAGGGGCAGAGGGAAGATGTCCAGATTACCCCAGATGGTCCTTCTGCCTGAAGTGCTTTTCCCTAAAGTGGTCCCATGCCACCTTCTTGGGATTTACGTCTCCCCTTACACATGAGAGCTCTTCATGTAAAAGAGCCTCCATTTATGCCCTATGATAATACACTGGACTGCTTCCCTGCTCCCCTGCAGATCACTTATTTCTACCCTGTGTTATTTTACTAATTTACATGTTGAATGTCTATTGGCATCTGGTATGCTGGCTGCAGTACCTCCAGTGCCTGGAACTATTCTCTGGCATGGAGAGGAGTGGTTCTCAAATTGGCTGTTCAGTGAAATCACCTGAAGTTTTAGAAATTCACTCATCCCAATAAGAAGTGTGTTGTAAAATTTTACTGTTTGAGAATTGATTGGTATATAATTAACAATTTTCAGAAAGAACTCTTTTAACTTAAGGACTTTTACTTTATGAATTTCAAACTTTGTATGCCACTGTGCTCTATAAAGAAATATTATATAATGAGGTCACTGTTCACTACCATGTTACCCAGAGTATAAGAGTTCTGTCCACAAGGTATCCAGCCATGAAAAACAGAGACATTTACTGAAGAAGATACAAGATATAAGAACTGTACATAGGACAATGCCACCTCAGCCCCCTTCAAAGTAGGTACCTTGGACCTCACGCAGTTCTCCTAGTTGCCATCAGCTGCCCTGTCATATTTTCCTGAATCTAATTGATGGCCTAAAATCTCATGATTTTAGTTTTCAAAAAATCCAGAAGTTATAGGGTGCCAAATCTGGGCTGTAGGGAATCTGAGCAACCTGGGTGATTTGATGTTGTGTCAAAAATCTCTGTACAACAGGTTCCAGGCAAGATGGAGGCATAGGTACAAGTGCTTTGCTTCCTTACATGACCAAAAGAAGGATAACAACCAATTTAAAAAAATAAACAGCCAGAAGTGCCAGGAAATTGATCTGCATGGAATTCCAAATACCAAGGAGTTAAAGAAACATTCACCTAGATATGTAGAAAGGGTGGAGAGGTAGACGGGCAGCTAAACAGAAATGTTGTAAAATAAGGCAGCTGATGGGATGGGTGAGGCAGGGCTGGCTAAACAGGAAACTAAAGACTCAAAGCTAGCTGTAAAATACTGCGTGGGTTGCAACAATGGGAGACACTCCCAGTCTCACAGGAGAGTTCATTGGAAAGCAGGGCTGGAGCAGAGCAAGCAAGTGTCATTGTTCCCTCTCTGAACCCTCCTTATATACAGTGCCACAATGCAGCAAGAAGGGTTGCCCTATGCTGGTGAATACCTAAGGCTCTGCCCCTTACAGTGTAACAGGTGCACAAAGACAAAGAAATATGGCCCAAATGAAAGAAGACTTTTCTGGAGTCTAAACTCCAGAAAAAGAACAAAGTGTTAAGAAGACAGGCAATCTATCCCATGCAGAGTTCAAAACACTGGATGCTCACAGAATTGGTTGAGCTCAGTCGCAAAAGGAAGGAAGAATTGAAGGCTACCCAAAGAGAAATAAAGCAAAATATACAGGGAACCAACAGTGAAGGGAAGGAAACAGGGACTCAAATTAATGATTTGGAACAAAAGGAATAAATAAACATCCAACCACAACAGAATGAAAAAACAAGGACTTAAAAAAATGAGGAGAAGCTTAGGAACCTATGGGACAACTTTAAGCACTCCAACATCTAAGTCCTAGGGGTACCAGAAGGAGAAGAGGAAGAGCAAGAAATTTAAAACTTATTTGAATAAATAATCAAGAAAAACTTCCCCAATCCGGTGAAGGAAATAAACTTCCAGGAAGTCCAGGAAGTTCAGAGAGTCCCAAAGAAATTGGACCCAAGGAGGAACACACCAAGGCACATCATCATTAAATTAACCAAGATTAAAAAGAAGGAGGGAATCTTAAAAGCAGCAAGAGGAAAAGAGACAGTTACCTACAAGGAGTTCTCATAAGACTGTCAGCTGATTTCTCAAAAGAAACCTTGCAGGCAAGAAGGGGCTGGAAAGAAGTATTCCAAGGACCTACATTCAAGATTACTCTCTCCAGCAAAGCTATCATTTAGAATGGAAGGGCAGATAAAGTGCTTCCCAGATAAGGTCTAATTAAAGGAGTTCATCATCACCAAGCCCTTATTATATGAAATGTTAAAGGGACTTATCTAAGAAATAGAAGAAAATAAAAAATATGGACAGTAAAATGACAACAAACTCATAACTATCAGCAAATGAAACTAATAATCAAAAACAAAAACTAAGCAAACAACTAAAACAGGAACAGAACTAGAGAAATGGAGATCACGTGGAGGGTTTTTAGTGGGGAGGGGGAGGGTAATAATGGTGGGGAGGTACAGGGAATAAGAAGCAAAACTGGTGGGCATAAAATAGACAGGGAGAGGTTAAGAATACTATAGGAAACAGAGAAGCCAAAGAATTTATATGTACAACCCATGGACATCAGCTAAGAGGGGGGGGATGCTAGAGGGTAGAGGGTTGCAGGACAGAGGTGGATAAAGGGGATGAAAAATTGGGAAAACTGTAATAGCGTACTCGATAAAATATACTTTAAAAAAAAAGAAAGAAAAATCTCTGCACAAGACGTGCTGCATGAGAGGGCACGTTGTCATGCTGAAGCTGCCAATCATCACTTTCCCATTGCTGTAGCCTTCTGAATCATCCAAATAGTTCCCATGGAGGAATGTTCAAGCTTAATGCAAAACATGATGCATTCATTTCTCTACTCAGTCATTTTGAATTCGGTGGTCACACAGTACCACCGATGCTCACTCAGTGGCATCTACCACCCCCAATTACTAGTACAGTGAAGTCATCATTGTTCACACATGCAAATTCCAATCCACTCTCCATGGCTGCCAGGTTACATCAATGTCAGGCAAATCACTCTTATTATATTAACAATGGTTGGACTGTTTCTGGACAGACCTTGTATATCCCCTGTATTGGTTTATATATAAACAGTATATATTATGTATAAAACAATATATTTCAAAGAAAAATAAATATTTATGTTTCTCCCCAGACCAATTAAATCTTAATCTCTGGGGGTGGAACTCAGTCAGGCATTGGTAGCTTTTCAAGCTCCCCAGGTGATTCCAACATGCAGCCAAGTTTGAGAGCCAATGACATAGAAGGAACTCAGAATATTTGTTGGATGGATGAATGAATGGATGATGGATGAATAAAAAGACATTGTAAATAAAAAATTTGGAGCTCTAGTCCCAGCACTGCCACTAACATGATATGTAACCTATGCTGTGTCACAGTACTTTCCGAACACCAATAGTTGCAGTAGGTGCCTCCTAAGGTCCCTTTCTGCTTCAAGACTTCATGATTCCCCTTCTTAGTGACAGCAAGAGCTCAGAAGGAAAGGACCAGGAAAAACACGAGGGCAGAATGATTGACGCTTTATAGAAAATTTCATCCAGGATAAAGGTGATCTAAACAGGAAGCTCAGTACTATAATACTCTTTTACCCAAGGAAGAAAATATTTGTGAGGGTCTTGAGAATCTTGCACTTAGAAGAACATTACATATTTCTGTGCTGGAGGTGCAGAGGAGGAAAAAAATGATTCCTAATACATTATATTATTAATATAACCCCTAATATCCCAGTAGAAAGACAAAATGTGTGTGTGGATACTCTGAACCAGAGTGGCAGGAGAGAGATGCATTTATCTGAGAGTCTTCACAAAGCTGCCTTTTCTCCAAGGCTCTGCAGGGTTCCTCTCTCAAAAGTGGGCTACTCAAGCATTCTCAAGCTGTTTTGCTGGGATCTTAAACAAACAAACAAAGAAACAAACCCATGCTGTCAACTCAACTCTGCTACTGTCACACAGACAGTTTAAACAGGAGTTTCTTTTTTAAAATTTTTATTGTATTTTTTAATTATCATTTAGTTCCCTTATACACCCTTCCCCCCAGCTATCACCACACTGTTGTCCATGTCCATGAGTTCTTTTTCCTTTTTGTTCAATTCATCCACCTTCTAACCTCCCCCTACCCCCAACAGCTATCTTCTGCTCTCCATCTATGAGTCTGTCCCTATTTTCCTTGTTAGTACAGTTTGTTCATTAGATTCTATTATGAATGGAAATCATATGGTATTTGTCTTTCTCTGTCTGGCTTATTTCATTTAACATAATGTTCTCTAGATCCTTCCATACTGTTGCAAGGGGTAAAATTTTCTTCTTTTTTACAGCAGAGTAGTATTACATTGTGTAAATATTCTATTGTTATAAACAGGACACTTTCTTACTGGGAAAGATAACCACTCATGTTTATTAAAAACATTACACAGGGATTTACAAGAGAGGACTTCTGTATAGCCTACACCAGTGATTTTCAACTGGTGTTCAATAAGGAGCACACTGATGTGCTACAAGAAATTTTAGAACATGTATTACCTGACTATTTACTCAGGGGCACTAACCTCTTCTTCCTTAGACTCTCAAATTAAAAAATGACAACAGCCAACACAGCAAAAGCTGTCCAGTGTGAATGAGTTAAAATTATTCCTATTTTTGTCAGATTGGCAAAATATATCTATTTTTTGTTGTGCTGCAAAATTTTAGTAGTTTAAATGTGCCATGCAACGAAAAAAAGTTGAAAATTGCTAGCCTACCTGAGTTCAATTATTCTTCAGGCTCTATTCCCTGGGCTGCTTTATATACAGTTATTGAGGCTCACCTGCTATATGAAATTCCGCTACCTGTCCGTAGGCATCATTACATGCCTGGTCACCCAACAGTGGCTATAGATTATAGCACTCCATTCTCCTTCATTCTATACTATCTCAGGGAAGGACAACTTTAAGATTACAAAAATAACACATTTGGGGGAATTATGAGAGTGGGCACTTTAGAAATTGAGTTTCTGACTTTCAGCCAAGATGGAGGCCTAGGTAGACCCACTGTGCCTCCTCATACAACCAAAAGAAGGACAACAACAAATTAAAAAAGCAAAACAGAACTGCCAGAAAATTGAATTGTATGGCAGTCTAACAACCAAGGAATTGAAGAAGAAACATTCATTCACACTGGTAGGAGGGGTGGAGACAGGCAGCCAGGGGTGGAGAGGACTCATGGAAAGGTGGCAGCTAGAGGACCAGGGTGGGCAAGTTGGTGGCTGGTGGAGCAGGTGGTCCCACACTTGTGTGTGGATAAACCAGGAGAAACAACTGGGGAGTGGGACAGACCATGCAACCCATGGTTCCAGTGCAGGGAAATAAAGCCTCAAAACTTCTGACTAAAAATACCTGTGGGAGTTGAGGCAGCAGGAGAAACTCTCAGCCTCACAGGAGAGTTCACTGGAGAGACCCCACAGGGTCTTAGAATGTACACAAAAACACCCTCCCGAGAATCAGCACCAGAAAAGCCTAATTTGCCTGTGGGTAGTGGGGGAAGTGTTTGAAAGCTGGCAGAGAGCTGAACGAGCTGAACAAGCTTCATTGTTCCCTCTTGGACCCCTCCCACACATACAGCACCACGATAGACCAAAGTGGGTTGCCCCACCCTGGCAAATACCTAAGGCTCTGCCCCTTACTACGTAACAGGCTCTCCCAAACCACCCCCCAAACAAAAGCCCCGAATGAAAGAACAGGTCAAAGGTCCAAAAAAAATACAACTAAGCAATGAAGAGATAGCCAACCTACCATGTGCACAGTTCAAAACACTGGTAATCAGGATGCTCACAGAAATGGTTGAGTATGGTCAGTGAAGGCTATGCAAAGTAAAATAAAGGAAAATGTACAGGGAACCAACAGTGAAGAGAAGGAAACCAAGACTCAAATCAACAGTTTGGAGAAAGAAGAAATAAACATTCAACTGGCACAGAATGAAGAAACAAGAATTTGAAAAATCAGGAGATGCTTAGAAACCTCCAGGACAATTTTAAACATTCCAATATCTGAATCATAGGTGTGCCAGAAGAAGAGGAAGAGAAAGAGATTTAAAACTTTTTTGAAAATATAATGAAGGAGAACTTCCCCAATCTGGCAAAGGAAATAGACTTCCAGGATGTCCAGGAAGCTCAGAGAGTCCCAAAGAAGTTGGACCCAAGAAGGAACACACCAAGGCACATCATAATTACATTAGCTAAGATAAAAATGAAGGAAAGAATCCTAGAAGCAGAAAGAGATAAGGAGACAGTTACTGACAAAGGAGTTCCCATCAGACTGGCAGACTTCTCAAAAGAGACCTTACAGGCAAGAAGGGGCTGGAAAATAGTATTCAAAGTCACGAATGAGTAGTCACGAATGAGTAGCATAAATGGCAGGTAGAAAATAGACAGGGGGAGGTTAAGAATGGTATAGGAAAGGTAGAAGCCAGAGAACTTTTATGTATGACCCATGGATGTGAACTAAGGGCGGGGAATGCAGGTGAGAGGAGTTATGCAGGGCTGAAAAGAATAAAGGGGAGAAAAAATAGGACAAGTCTAATAGAATAATCAATAAAATATATTAAAAATAAAAATATGCCAGGAAAAAAAGAAATTGAGTTTCTTTGGCTTCACAATGGAGGCTACTTCTACTTCATATTTTAATACACATAAAACATAACAGTTCCCATCTTAACACTTTAATTTGCACATTCAATTTTTTTAATTATTGGGAACTGGAGAGTAGTCCATGCAATTTTGTCAGTACACCTGCATTTAACAAGGAAATGGCAGTGCATAAGGCCTTTCCAATCATATGTGTACCTGGGTTCCAGAGACACCTGACACCTCTTTTATCAGGATAAACTCCAGGAGTGTGGAGTACAAAAGGCAGGGAAAATTTCTTCAAGGACATTTACTGAATACCCACTTTTTAAGATGCTAGGGCAGCAGAGAGGAAACACACAAAACCTATTTGATCACATGGAGCTCATAGCCTCATACTCCTGTCCCTCCCCCAACACAGAAAAAGAGAGTAGAATCAAAAGTTTTCACAAGTTATCTCCTCCTTCATCACTTAAAAAAAAGAAAGAAGACTTCCAGCCAAGATGGAAGCATAGGTAGACACACTGTGCCTGCTCACACAACCAAAATTAAGGACAACAAAAATTTATAATCAAAAAACTAACCAGAACTGACAGAAAATTAAACTGTACGGAAGTTTGACAACCATTCATCCAGATTAGTATGAGGGGTGGAGTTGGCAGCCCGTGAAGAGGGGTGGTGGCAGGAAAAAGTGGTGGCTGGCAGACCCCGGGCACAGGGTGGCAATGAGCAAACCCAATGAGGCACACAAGGTGGCTGGCTGACTACAGTCACACATTTGAGCACAGATAAACTAGGCAAAAATGGGGAACGAGACAGACTGTACAACCCAGGGTTCCAGAGCCGGGAAATAAAGCCTAAAAACACCGATTGAAAACACTTGTGGGGGTTGAGGTGCTGGGAGAGACTCCCAGCCTCACAGGAGAGTTCGTTGGAGAGACCCACAGGGTCCTAGAATGAACACAAGCCCACCTACCTGGGAACCAGCACCAGAAGGGCCAAATTTGCTTGGGGAAAGTGATAGAAGGAACTGAAATATGAGAGTGGAGCAAGTGCCATTATTCCCTTTCTGACCCCACCCCCACATACAGCATCACAACCCAGTGACTGGCTTGCCCTGCACTGGTGAACACCTAAGGCTCCACCCCTTATACGTAACAGGCCCAATCAGACCAAAAAGAAAAAAAGAAGGGCTCAAACGGAACAACAGATCAAAGCCCCAGAGCCCATACATCTAAGTGACCAAGAGCTAGCCAACCTATCAAATGCACAGTTCAAAGCACTGGTGATCAGGATGCTCACAGAATTGGTTGATTGTGGTCACAAATTAGATGAACAAATGAAGGCTACACTAAGTGAAATGAAGGAAAATGCACAGGGAACCAATAATGATGGGAAGAAAACTGGGACTCAAATCAATGGAGTGGACCAGAAGGAAGAAAGAAACAACCAAACAGAAAAGAAGGAAGACACAAGAATTGAAATAAATGAGGAGAGGTTTAGAAACCTCCAGGACATCTTTAAACATTCCAACATCCGAATTATAAGGGTACCAGAAGGGCAAGAGAAAGAGCAACAAGTGGAAAACTTATTTGAACAAATGAAGGAGAACTTCCCCACTCTGGCAAAGGAAATAGACTTCCAGGAAGTCCAGGAAGCTCTGAGAGTCTCAAAGAAGTTGGACCCAAGGAGGAACACACCAAGGCACATCATCATTAAGTTCCCCAAGATTAAAGACACGGAGAAAATCCTAAGAGTAGCAAGAGATAAGGAGATAGTTACCTACAAAGGAGTTCTCATAAGGCTATCAGCTGATTTCTCAAAAGAAACCTTACAGGCAAGAAGGGGCTGGAAAGAAGTTTTCCCAGTCATAAAAGGCAAGGACCTGCATCTAAGATTACTCTACCCAGCAAAGCTATCATTCAGAATGGAAGGGCAGGTAAAGCGGTTCCCAGATAAGGTCAAGTTAAAGGAGTTCATCATCACCAAGCCCTTATTATATGAAATGTTAAAGTGACTTACCTAAGAAAAAGAAGATAAAAAATATGAACAGTAAAAAGATGGCAAACTCACAGTTATTAACAACCACATAAACTAAGCAAACAACTAGAACAGGAACAGAATCACAGAAATGGAGATCATATGGAGGGTTAGCAACAGGGGAGTGGGAGGAGGAGAGAGGGGGAAAAGATACAGAGAATAAGTAGCATAGACAATAGGTAGAAAATAGAGAGGGGGACCAATCTTCCGCACCAATCTTCCTCTGTACCCCTATTTCCGAATCCTCCCACAATCCATTACACCTGCCAGTATTTCTGTATTATTACAAGTTTACAGGGCTGCCATCATTACTCTGGGCAGTTATCATCCCATGTCCTAAAGCCAATCTTCTTCAAGCCCCCAAGCAGGTGCTGTAACTTGGGAGACCTGCCCCCCAGTTACATCTTGGAGGGGGAGTGACTTCATCCCCCTGGCTCCAAGCCTGGCCACAGCCATTTAACATATCCAAGTGACCCACCAAAGGCTATAGATATGTTAAATAACCACGCCATAGATTAGCCTCAAGGCTATGGCTGTACAAAACAGCCCTGCATGTTCCTGCTCCATGTGTCACTTCCCCCAACTCACACCTGTGAGGGAACAGGTGAGGACATCTTATATGTGTCACCAATAACTCCTATACACCTTGAGTTCTGGACACCATTCCAAACCTTTTTAGGCCCCCCCCCCTCTTGGCTGCACCCTGTAACCCCTTGATACATCCCGATCCTGAGCTAGCAGCAGGCCTGAATTCGGAATTCCCAAGCTCATCCGCACTGGAACTCTGACCCAGGAGAGAGGGATCTTCTTAAGTCCAGGTGAGGGAGAACAAAACCCACTTTAGTTATGCGAGCGAGAAACAGAGAGGGAAACCAGAATGCAAAATTTCCCAAGACACGGGACTAGTCCCTTTAACAAAGCACCCTGAAGGAATATGCAGAGCCCCAGCGCAAAGATTCCACAAAGAAGGACAGCCCCCAAAGTGGAACTGGAGTTCTCAGGTGCCCCCGACCCAGCACAATCTGGCCTCTCCCGCGCAGACGCAGTCGCGCCTAGTTCCGGTCTTAGCACGCATGCTCCACAGGGCAAAGGCCCTCCCAGCACCGGCGGTGGCGGTTGCTGCAGTTGAGGCGGCGGCGGCGGAGGAAGTTCCAGCTTTGCACTTCACCCCGGTAGCAGCTTCGCAGCCGAATAGCTTCCTCCCGGCCCTCCACTGGCTTCGGTGCTGCCCACACGTCTGTCCAGCCAGGTCATGGGGTTACCGAAGGGGCCGGAGAGCCAGGATGTCCCAGAGGTAAGGAACCCCCCTCTTCCTGACGCGTCAGGCTCCTGAGAGAGGGCTGAGCAAGCCAGGTGGCGGGCATAGAGGGCTTCGACTTCATTTGGGGCACCCCGCCCCCTTCCTCAGGTGTGTGCAGAGGCGGGGTCGGCTGGGCCTGAGCAAGTCCTCCAGCATGGGCAGAGATTAACTTGAGCAGTCCCGGGTCTGCTAGGACTGAGGTGGCCTTCCCTGCCCAATAACTGCCCCAGCGCAGCCCTAGGTGCCGCGGGACTCAAGGTCCCAGCTCTCTCCTGCTTCGGCCGGAGGGCCGGGGTTGTTACACCAGGAGTCACGAGACTTGCTTTGGGACCGTCTGGGCTAGTGTTGTGCAACCAGCAGCGACCTCGCTCCTGCCGCTGTCTCACTAGACCCGCGGGGTTCTGGCGGCCAGCCCCACCCGCCTTGGTGCCTGGAGGGGACTCCCCACTACAGTAACCCCTGTGCTGGGACCCGGCGGCGTTAGGACGCTCGGGGGCTGTGCCCCGCTGAATCAGCTGTCGCGGTGTCCCGTGGTGCTGCGTGGCAGAGGGACGCAGCACCCGGCAGAAACGTTGTTGCTTATCTGGAAGATAACTGGTACCTTTCCTTCCAGAGGTGTTTATTAGTAAGTACTCGCTTGGTCCTAAAGGACGGGATAATCGGTTGTTTCCGGTTTTCCCCGTTGGCTGAGAATAAAGGTAAAGTGCATTTCCTTCTGGATGCAAGTGTCGCTTAACTAGGTGGTTTACAGCTGCCTTCTCTTGTAGTGGATTCACCCGAAAGCTAGTCTAGTTTTTTACATTCTTGAAAAAAATGGAATCCACGCTGTATCTCTGTCCCTGCCTAAGGTTCTGAAGCAGGTGTTTGACAGGGGATTGATTTCTGGGCGTGATGAGTGGTCCCTTTCCTCTTAGCTGTTTGTGGCCAGTCTTGCTTCTCTGTCTTCCTCCTCCTCAGTTCTTTCATCTCACAAGTACCCGCTAATTGAAAGATCACTGTTCTGTGCATAAAAGCTGGGGTGTAGTGATGGAAGGATAGACTTACCTGTCAGTGTGTATTCTGTCCCCAGAATGTAAGTCCATTTTGTTATCTTAGGAATCCTAACAAGTGTTGGGTTGTCAGAATCTTTGTATTAGGTAAAACCTTACACAAAAGGTGCTTTGATGATGCCGGGAATTGTGAATACTGGGGATCTGTACTGTGATATTTCATTTGACATTTCTTTTTGCCATTTCTTTATTCTAGGCCTTTATGAAGTTTTTTCCCTAGTCTTTTGCTGTAGACTCCTGTCTCCCTGGTTCTACTTTAAATACATTGGATTCAGTGTCTCACTACCAAAGGAGATCTTTCTAAAATAACACGCAACCTGCTTCTGTGTGTCCTATGTTTAACCCTTCTCTTACTGCTAGGAGGCTAGGTCTTACTTGTCACTTTTCCAAGAGCCTAGAATAGTTCTTGCCAATCAGAAGGCAGACAAGGTGATTATATAATCAAGTTATATCATTTAGTTAAAAAACCAGTACATATAGTCTGTGTCATTAAGCTGTTACTAGTCCTATTAATTTGTTAACTTCAGTTTTTTAAACCCTTTATGGTATGCATGTGGAGGATAGAAAGATAGCTCAGGACTTGGCCCTGCTCTCTAGCTTACATGAATATACAGTAGAATGCAATTGAAAATTTAGTGTGCCTGGTTTAGGAGCTCACAGTCATTTATCTTCACCAGAATTTTTTTTTCAACAACTGTATGTATTACCCAGCCTGCTGCTTTTTATGACTTTAAGGAGACATTCCTTCATGCTCTTTTCCATTTTGTTTCAGTGTTAATCTGTGAAACAAATTTGGGGTCTTATTAGCATTATCCATTCAGTCAGTGTCTTGTGCCCAAAATTCTGGGGGTGAATGGTTGAGAAGAATGCATCTTCCATGGGGTGCTCCTTATCATGGTCATCCCATGATAAGCTGTACTCTTCTTGTCCTTCAGAGTAAACGTGAATTCCCATTATCAGTGTCATTACTGTGAAAACATTTTGCTAATACAGGACTGGTGCAGGTCACGCACTTTATGTAATGACTGATTGTGTCATTCTATAGCAAGTGTGTCTTTGAAGCCTAATGCTGTTTCAGAACAGAGGGGTGAACATGGGTGAATAATGTATGGGTCCTTTCCTGAACCAGGTAATAGAATAGTCTACTCAGAACAACAGGCATGCCACTCAAAGGAGGTTCTTACTTAATTGTGTGAATGGCATGGATTATAAATAAAATAGAAATGCAGAGAAATGACCATTTCAGGCTCTATTTGTAGGGTTTGACTTCAAATGGGAGCTAGAATTCGAAGATAATTTCTGGATGATCAGGGAATGTTAGGAGGAGGAGACTGGTGTGAACACTGGTTATCTGTGTTGGCCATAGCCGTGTCTGGATTGTTTTGGGGGGAGGTGAAGGATGAAGCTGAAAAGATAGCTTGCAACCGAAGATCTGGATGACAGACTAAGACATTTGGAGTTTATCTTATAGATAGTGTCTATAAGTGATGTAGTAATAATGAAAGCCAGGGGATGAGCTAAAAAGATAATGATGTGAAAGCTGTGATTCAGAAACAAATGAGCAAGACAAATTAACAAAGAAGAAAGATTGAGAGGCAGTTGCAATAGTCCTGGCATGAAGTGTAAATAAAAGAGAAGGGAGGATTAATGTGAGGTGCATAATAAAGGAAGATTTTAAAGTCGTTGTTGAGTAAGGGAGTAGTCAGAAGTGGGTACAAGGATTTGAACTAGGATACTTTGGTGCTGGTTTATATAGATAAATTTTTTTTTCTTTAATTTTCTGCAGCGATGCAAGAGAGGAAAGGCACAGCTCATGAATGTGAATGGAAACAAAAGTACTAGAAAGTTTAGATATATTTGACTTGTAAAGAAACACCTGCAAGTAAAGGTAGAATATTAAAATTGTTAAATCAAATCTCTATATATATTACATAAATTTATTATTTTAAATTATATTTTATTGATTATGCTATTACAGTGGTCCTCAATTTTTCTCTCTTTACCTCCCTCCACCCAGAACACCCCACTCTCTCAGGCAACACCCCATTCTCCTACCATTGTTCATGTCCATTGGTTTCATATAAGTTCCCTGGCTACTCTATTTTCTATACTGTACTTTATATGCCCATGGCTATTCTGTAAATATCTATTTTTACTTCTTTAAAAATTTTTTTAAAGTACTTTTTATTGATTATGCTATTACAATTTTCCCAATTTTCCCCCCTTTATACCCCCTCCACCCTGCCCCCTCAACCCTCCAGAATTCCTCTCCCCTCCCCCTGTTGCCACCCGCACTTAGTCCATGTCTATGGGTTTTACATATAAAGTCTTTGAGTCCTCTGTTTCCTATACCATTTTTTATCTTTCCCTGTCTATTTTATGCCTAGTAATTATGCTTCTTCTTCCCTGTACCATTTTCCCCCATTCCTCCCTTCCCCTTCCCCATCCCCACTGAACTCCCTCTGTGTAATGTACATTTCTCTGATTCTGTTCCTGTTCTGGCTGTTTGCTTAGTTTTCATCGTTTTTCTTTTCTTTTAGTTTCATTTGTTGATAGTTATGAGCTTGTTGTCATTTTATTGTTCATATTTTTAATCTTTTTCTTAGATAAGTCCCTTTAACATTTCATATAATAAGGGCTTGGTGATGATGAACTCCTTTAACTTGACTTTATCTGGGAAGCACTTTATTTGCCTTTACATTCTAAATGAAAACTTTGCTGGATAGAGTAATTTTGGATGTAGGTCCTTGCCTTTCATGACTTCAGATACTTCTTTCCAGCCCCTTCTTGCCTGTAAGGTTTCTTTTGAGAAATCAGCTGATAGCCTTATGAGAACTCCTTTGTAGGTAACTATCTCCTTATCTCTTGCTACTCTTAGGATTTTCTCCATGTCTTTAATCTTGGGGAACTTAATGATGATGTGCCTTGGTGTGTTCCTCCTTGGGTCCAACTTCTTTGAGACTCAGAGCTTCCTGGACTTCCTGGAAGTCTATTTTCTTTGCCAGATTGGGAAAGTTTTCCTTCATTATTTGCTCAAATAAGTTTTCCATTTCTTGCTCTTGTTTTCTCCTTCTGGCACCGCTATAATTTAGATATTGGAACATTTCGGGTTGTCCCAGAGAGTCCTCAGCCTCTCTTCATTTTTTCGGAATCTTGTTTTTCATTCTTTCCGGTTAGATGTTTATTTCTTCCTTTTGTTCCAAATCATTGCTTTGAATCCCGGTTTCCTTCTTGTCATTGTTGGTTCCCTGAATATTTTGCTTTATTTCATTTTGGGTGTCTTTCATTTTTCGTCCAAGCGCAATCAGTTCTGTGAGCATTTTGACTACCAGGACTTTAAATTCTCCATCATTTAGGTTGGCAATGTCCTCATCGCTTAGTTCTGAGGTTTTGCTGTGTTCTTCATTTGGGCTATATTTCTTTGTCTTGGAGCACCGGTGTGGTTGTTCTGGTTGAATTTTTCTTTAACTCCTTTGTTGTCGCAGTTCCATGTAGTTTGATTTTCTGGTGCTTCTGGCTGTTTATTGATTTTAGATTGGTTGTTATCCTCCTTTTGGTTATGAGAGGAAGTGAAGGGTCTCTACCTACACCTCCATCTTGGCCGTAACTCCCCCCTATTTTTACTTCTTAATCCCCTCGTCTCTTCACCCATTCTCCCTTACCCCTCTCCCATCTGGCAACCATCAAAATGTTCTCCGTATCCATAATTTTGTCTCTGTTCTTCTTGTTTGCTTAGTTTGTTTTTTAGATTCAATTGTTGATACAGATGTATTTATTGCCATTTTATTGTTTATAGTTTTTATCTTTTTCTTAAATAAATCCCTTTAACATTTCATATAATAAGGGTTTGGTGACAATGAACAACTTTAGTTTTTTCTTGTCTGGGAAGCTCCTTATCTTCTCTTTGATTGTAAATTATAGGTTTGCTGGGTAGAACAATTTTGGCTGTAGGTCCCTGCTTTTCATGACCTTGAATATCTTTAACCTTTGGCATTTTAATTAATTTTTTAAATATATTTTATTGATTATGCCATTACAGTTGTCCTATTTCCCCCCTTCATTCCCCTCCACCCTGCATACCCCTCTCCCACCATTCCCCTCCTTTAGATTATGTCCACCCGTCTCCAGTTCTTTAGATTCTATATTTCCCCTACTATTCTTGCCCTCCCCCCCATCTATTTTCTCCCCATCATCTATGCTGCTTATTCTCTGTACCTTTCCCCATCTCTCCTCCTCCCACTCCCCTGTTGCTAACCCTCCATGTGATCTCCATTTCTGTGGCTCCACTCCTGATCTAGCTGTCCTCTTAGTTTGCTTTTGTTTTAGGTGTGGTTGTTAATAACTGTGAGCTTGCTGTCCTTTACTGCTCATATTTTTTATCTTCTTTTTCTTAGATAAGTCCCTTTAACATTTCATATTATAAGGGCTTGGTGATGATGAACTCCTTGAATTTGACCCTTATCTGAGAAGCACTTTATCTGCCCTTCCATTCTAAATGAGAGCTTTGCTGGATAGATCAATCTTGGATGTAGGTCTTTGGATTTCATGACTTGGAATACTTCTTTCTAGCCCCTTCTTGCCTGGAAGGTCTCTTTTGAGAAATCAGCTGACAGTCTAATGGAAACTCCTTTGTAGGTGGCTGTCCCCTTATCTCTTGCTGCTTCTAGGATTCTCTCCTTCATTTTCATCTTAGCTAATGTAATGATGATGTGCCTTGGTGTGTTTCTTCTTGGGTTCAACTTCTTTGGGACTCTCTGAGCTTCCTGGATTTCCTGGAAGTCTATTTCCTTTGCCAGATTGGGGAAGTTTTCCTTTATTATTTGTTCAAATAAGTTTTCCACTGGTGGCTGTTCCTCTTCCCCTTCTGGTACTCCTATAATTTGGATGTTGGAACGTTTAAAGATGTCCTGAAGGTTCTAAGCCTCTCCTCATTTTTTTGAATTCTTGTTTCTTCATCCTTTTCTGTTTGGTCATTTTTTTCTTCCTTTTGGTCCACTCCCTTGATTTGAGTCCTAGTTTCCGTTCCATCACTCTTGGTTTCCTGTGCATTTCCCTTCATTTCAATTAGTTTAGCCTTCATATGTTCCTCTAATTTGTGACTAAAATCAACCAGTTTTGTGAGCATCCTTATCACCAGTGTTTTGAACTGTGCATCTGATAGGTTGTCTATCTCTTGGTTGCTTAGAAGTATTGGCTCTAGAGCTTTGAGATCTTCTTGAGCCATAAGGATTTGGTTTGTTTGCACAAGTTATGTATGGGAGGGCAGAGCCCTAGGTGAACACCAGGGTGGGGCAACTGAGTCGCTGGGTTGTGGGGGCGGGGTCAAAGAGCGGCAATGGTGGTCCCCTCTGCTGCTTCCTGCCTCTGGGGCCTGCGCAGTCCTCATTGCTCGCTCCTTCACCTGGTTTATCTGTGCACAAATGTGTGACTGCGGTCAGCCTGCTGCCTCTCGCCCTGACTGGGTCTGACCGTCGCCACCCCACACCTGGGATCTTCCAACCGCCACCCGCGCCCCTGGGTCGGTCTGGCCAAGTTTTTCTGTGCAATCTGCTCTGCCAATTGCTGGTTCCGCCCTTCTTACCAGTCTGGCTGAATGGTTCATTGTTGTCGGACTTCCATATAGTTCAATTTTCTGTGTTTTGGCTGCGCTTTTGTTACTAAAACTTTGTTGTCTTTAAACTTGGTTGTGCAAGGAGGCACAGTGTTTCCACCTACGCCTCCATCTTGGCTGGAAGTCAGTGGCATTTTAATTATGATGTATCTTGTAGTGGGCCTCTTTGCTTCCATCTTATTTTGGGACTCTGTGCTTCCTGGACTTGAATGTCTATTTCCTTTACCAAGTTAGGGAAGTTTTGTTTCACTATTTTTTCAAATAAACTTTCAATTTCTTGCTCTTTTTCTTCTCCTTCTGGTGCCCATACACCCATATGATATGACTGTTGGACCTCTTGAAGTTGCCCCAGGGGCTGCTTATACATCCTCATTTTTTTAAATTCATTTTTCTTTTTATTTTTCTGGTTTGTTTTTGCTTTCTTATATTTCAAATCATTGATTTGATTCTCAGCTTCATTTATTCTACTGTTGTTTCCCTGCAAATTGTTCTTTATTTCAATTAGTGTATCCTTACACTTTGGGAAGTCCAAATTTATTATTTTTAAGGCAGTTCTGTTATATGGCAATAAGGTCCTTTAATATCTCTGGGTTGAAAGCCTTTATATTTGTGTTAAAGATCAGAAAGAGTAGTGTAGAGAGGCATATGTATGTGAATTAATTTTTCTTACACCTTTTAAAAATAATTTGGACCAAAATGAGTATGCCTCTGAAGTTAAAAATGAAAAATAAAAATCACCTTGTTCCTGTCTGTAAGGAATTTATCAACTAGTTGAGAGTCTATCGAGTAAACTGTGTGTTAGAGAACAGGGAGATAATGTGCCTTAATCTTCCTTTCTCTGGATTTCTTTAGCACCTGGTGAATAGGCTGCGCTGCCTGTGTCTTCTCCCCCCACCAATGATGATTAATAGCTTGTTGAAGACTAGGGACTTTCTTCTGTGAAACTGGCAGCACTGTGTCCCCATGTTCCTTTATGACTACAGTGATACGGCCACTGTCACTTGGCAGTATTGGGCATTGGGAGATACACCTGGTGTTCCTTTATTCAAGGTAGCATTTACCAGTCCTTTACATTTTGTTTTAGGTAGAAACAAGAGAAGATGAAGAACAAAATGTCAAATTGACTGAAATTCTGGAGCTCTTGGTTGCAGCTGGGTATTTCAGGGCAAGAATTAAAGGCTTGTCACCTTTTGATAAGGTAAGAGGAAATGTTTCTAAACCATTACACTTTTTTTTTTTTGGTCAGGATGGCACTGTGGAAGGGAGAAAAGATTGTGTTTTTACTTTCTCCATGTTCATGTTTTCCTTTCTGCCTAATTCGGGTTCATTATGGAAATGTTCAAATTTCTTATTAAAATAATAATATATCAATAGATACACTTTGAATTCCTTTTCTATGCATGAAGCTTTGGGAAATGCAAATGAGCCATTGAAAGTACTCATTTTGAGGAACTTAAATTTGGGGCAGGAAGATAAAACTTATGTAAAATAAAATAATCTGAGTTAATGAGCTATCCCAAGTCAGTCTGCTTACAGACAATTACCAGATTTTCTTTGGATGAATGGTAAATGCTTCATTTGGAGGAGGGAGAAGTCACTGTGGGGTGAAGTTTAATTTGGCAGAACCTGAAACAATTATTATGCACAAGGCTTAGTAATAGGTGTTGAGGGCAGAGATAAGACAGATACCCTGTAATCAAAGGGTCCGACCTCTATAGCATAGAGAAGAGAGACAGAAAAAGCAACATGCATAGAATAAATAATATGATGCAGTAAATACTACTGCAATGAACTATACACAGCAATGAAGCAGGCTGGTCAGACAGGGCAGGCGAGAAAGCTTCTTGGTAGAAGAAAGTGCTGAGTGCTCCAGTGGGCCACAGCCCTGGCTGCCTGTAACAGAATCACTGTGGATTGTTTTAGATACAGATGTCTAGGCCTCACCATTGAAATTCTGGTCAACTAGATCTGGACTGGGACCTGGAATGCATATGTTATTAGGCATCTTACACTTCATAGCACAGCTAGAAGTAAGATCCACTGTTTTGGGGGGTTTTTTACATCAAGTTGTGTTCAAAAAGGATTTTGTTTAAAGTGGATTTTTAGTCTTAGTGTCATTTGCATCTCAGAGAAACCCTGTGAAAAAAGTAGAGCAGGCATTCACATTTCCTTTTGGTAGGTGAAAAAAAAAAGATGTATGGAAATTAAGTAATGAG
This sequence comes from Artibeus jamaicensis, assembly GCF_021234435.1. Lineage (NCBI taxonomy): Eukaryota > Metazoa > Chordata > Mammalia > Chiroptera > Phyllostomidae > Artibeus > Artibeus jamaicensis. The sequence continues at coordinate 321,453 of NW_026521933.1, read as the reverse complement.
CCACAAAATCTGTTTTGCTACTAATTTGTCTGGTCCATAAAACACATGGAATCTGGCACTTGCCTGAAACTGGGTAGTTAAGGCTTCTCTGACCTGAGCATTAATGTCTGTCTCCTTCAGTATAAAGAAAGTGAAGTGTGATATGTCCATGTAGTAATAAAAATCAGTTTCTTAGTCATATTAGCCACATTTCAGGGGCTCAGTAACTACATGTGGCTAGTAGCTGCTCTGTTGGACAGCGAAGTTACAGAACTTTTCCATCACTGGAGAAAGTTTTATTCAACAGTGCTATTTTAGATGAATTGTAGTTGATAGAGTCAGAACATATATACCCTCTCTAACAATAGAAAATTGTGTATATTCATTGAGACTGTAAAAAATATTTTTATTTTAACTAGTTTTCTCTTCTTTCCCTCTCTCCAAGCTAGGAAGAGAAAACATATTTTCTTTGTCTTGCAGGTGGTAGGAGGAATGACATGGTGCATTACCACTTGCAACTTTGACGTAGATGTTGATTTGCTCTTTCAAGAAAACTCTACAATAGGTCAAAAAATGTAAGTTGTTAGGGTTTGCCTAAAGGGGAAAAAAGAGTAACTTTTGAGTGTACCAGAGGTTGTGCTAGACATTTTTACATATTGTATTTTAATTTTCACTATAACAGGTATTTCACAGTTTTATAGATTACAAATCTGAGGCTGAAAGAAGCCATGGTCACACAGGTAGCATGTAAGAGTCATTTCAATATTTAGGCTCTTTCTAACACTTTTTAAAAATTTTTTTTTTCAGTTTTTCTGAGATGTAATTAATATATAATGTCATATTAGTTTAAGGTATACAACATAATGATTTGATATATATATATATATGTGTGTATATATATATATATATTTACCACAGTAAGTTTAGTAAACATCTATCCTCTCACATAGATATACATTTTTTCCTTATGATGAGAACTTTTAACATCTATTCTCTTAGCAACTTTCAGATATAGATGTAGTATTGATAAAAATAGTCAGCATGCTATACATTAAATCTCCAGAACTTTTTTATCTTATAATGGAACTTTGTACCTTTTGACCACCTTTGCCCATTTTGTCCACTCCCACCTCTGTCAACCACCAATCTGTTCTCTGTTTCTGTGAGTTCGGTTAAGTGAGACCATACATATTATTCATCTTTCTCTGTCTGACTTCTTTCATTTAGCAATGTCCTCAAGGTCTATCCATGTTGTCGCAAATAGCAGGATTTCCCTCTTTTTTATAGATTAATAATATTCCATGGTATATACACTACATTTTCTTCTTCATTTGTCTGTTGATGAACACTTAGGTTGTTCCCATGTCTTGGCCACTGTAAACAATGCAGTGAATATGGGAGTGCAGATAACTCTTTAAGATAGTGTTTTTGGTTCCTTCTAATATATACCCAGAAGTGGAATTTCTGGATCATGTGGTAGATATACTTTTAATTTTTTGAGGAACCTCCATGTTCGTTTCCACTGTAGCTAGACCAATTTATAGTCCCTCCAACAGTACACAAGAAAAGAAAAAGGGTTTCTTTTCTCTAGTGCTTGTTACCTGTTGTCTTCTGGATGACACCCATTCAAACAGGTGTGAGGTAATAGCTCATTGTAGTTTTGATTTACTGTACATTTCCCTGATGAGTAGTGCTGTCCAACAACTCAAATACTTTTTCTTGCCCTGGCTTGTATAGCTCAGTGAATTGAGCGCGGGCCTGCAAACTAAGGGGTTGCGGTTTGATTCCCAGTTAGGGCACATGCCTGGGTTGCAGGCCAGTTCCCAGCGGGGGACTCACAAGAGGCAACCATACATTGATATTTCTCTCCCTCTCTCCTTCCCTTCCCCTCTAAAGAGAAATGAATAAAATCTTTAAAAAATTTTGTTTAAAGGAAGGGAAGTTAAGGGGAAAAAGGGGGAGGTATTTGGAGGAACAAATAGGAAGGACACAGGGACGAGAACTAAGGGGGGTGGAAATGGGAGGAAGGTGGGGAGCAAGGGGTGGGGGAGGCTGGGATGGGAGAAATAGACAAAAAACTGTACTCGAAAAATAACTAAATAAAATTAATTTAAAAAAGGTTTTTTTAAATAGTTTTTCTTGATGAAAGTTTCTATAGACTGCTTAGTGTATCTCTTTCTAATGGCAGCTAATTTCAATGGAAGTTGAATAGGGTGAGAAAAAGAGAATCTTTCCCTCCCTGTTGCCTCTGTGAAAGACAGAGCTTTGCTTTGGAGGAGGCATGGGCTCCTTGCTAGAGATTTCACCTGAGGGCCCCCTGTGTGGTCTTCCATAGCTCACCAGGGGCTTGGCGATTTCTTTAGACCTTTTGGCATCCCCAGTTCTGCTCCCAGCCCTGGCGTTGTGTATCTGTGTGAACTTAGGCAAGCCTCAGTTCCCTTATCTATAAGCAGATGGATTTGTGACCTCAGATCTCAATGATTCTGTGACTTACTTTTTTTTTTTTTAAGTCTTATTCTCCCCCAGGGGGGGGAAAAACACTCCCCAATGGATTAAAGATGGTTTACAAATATGTATATGAACCAGTAATAGCTGAAAGTTGAGGCAAAGATAAACGGAAGGGAAAGAGAAAAACAGTGGAGACAAAAGGCAGGGTTGGAGATAAGGCTAACACATTTGCAGTGGGCGACAAAATGCCTTGTTTTCCTAAGGGTAGGCTACAGATTGAGCCCTGACCTTCTGGCAGACAAGAAAAAGAAAAACATAATAAATGACCCAGTTCACAGTTTCTATATAGTAAAAGAAAAATCAGTCCCTCAGAATCATCAAAATTCTTAATACTAAGACCATCTCTCCAGGTCCCTGTTGTTTAACACAGTGACACTATTCTCATCAGTTCCCCGGCCATGGAGAATGGGGCTCTGCACCCGTAACACCTGCTGCTGTGGGACTGTGGCATCATACCCTGCCAGAGCAGTAGTGAAAAGTCCTGCACTGGGAGGCAGTGCAGTGCAGTGCAGGTGTCTGGCTTTGCTCTCTGCTGGTCAGGCTAAATCAAGAGGTAGCTTTTTATTCCTGTCTTTTTGTTTGTTTTTATTGTGTTAAATTCATGAAGTTAAAAAAAATTCAGATACTACCAAAGGGAACAAAATATACAGCTGTCTCCCTCTCCCTCCCCATTCTATACATCAGTTTAATTTCTTGGAAAGAATCATCTTCGACTATTTAGGTTTTAGATTGTTCAGAGTGGTGACTTCTGCATCTCCCAACTATGTATACACTTTGTTTCATCTGTGTCTAATGAGAAGAGGAAATTAGCTCCCCTATACTGCTCAATACATCCATCTTCCATCTTCCAGTCTTTTATTACCTGCTCTTCTATGATCACTTGTATAATTTTAATCTGTTTAATCTTCTATATCTTGGCTTATAAACCTAAGATAGTCTCTTCTGGCTCCTACGTACATAAAGTAAACATTTTAGTATCTTTGTTTTCCCTTTTACCTTTCAGCCTCCATCTACCATTATAACATTACTTTTGTAATCTTTGGGCCATAATATTTAGAGTCTCTTCAATAATAGGAATTAAATTGTCCATGCTTTATCTACAGATAGATTCTAAAAGTAAATCTATAGTGTTTACAGGAAGAACTAAGACTTTTGCTGGGAGCAGAGAAGAGGAAATGTTATCTTTTGGACAATAATGATATTGTTTAAAGTAGAATATTTAAAATATTATAATCAAAAGGAATCTCTTCACTTATTCATTGACTCAGCAAATATTTATTGAGCTCCTACTATGCATCAGGCATGTTCTGGGTACTTTTGATATATTAATGATTTCATGATAGATTGGATATCTGGGTATGAGTTAAGAGGGAAGTCAAAGGTTATTCTGAGGTATTTGGCTGGAGCAAGGTGGCCTGTATGAGTCACTGAAAATCAGGCACATCATATGTATTTTCAGTGGAAGTTGGGAAGCCACAGATGCAGGGGGCTAACTAGTTATATTTGAATTTTCAACTCTGTGGGGTCAGTGCCCCAAACCCCTATGTGGTCAAGGGTCAACTGTAAATCGCTTTATAGCTTTTTTTTTTTTTTTTTAATTTCTAATTGCCTTCTTGTTAACAAAGAAGCACATACATTTGCTTGTAGGAAAGATCAGCCTGCTTCTTAGTCTGTGTACATACTATCATGAATTCACTGTCTTCTCGAGGACACTCTTGATTGAAGCCTCTTTCTGTTAGAGTTTGAGGTGATTGCTTTTTACATTTGTGGCACCATGACATACTAGGATTTCTTTCCATTGCATATTTTTCTGGTTTAGTCTTACCATTTCTTACATTCTACGTATCTTTTCTCCATAACTTCTTTTGATACTTTACAGTGGTCCTTAGTTCTTTTTCACCTTGGTGTTCTTGGGGGTTATGATACATTTCTATCAGTGGTAGTACTGTTAATAGATAGTGTAGTATATTGTTTTTTATATAGGTTCTCAATTTCTTATCCATATTTCTGAACTCTAAAACACTGAAATATTTTTTTTCTTTTTAAGTGTGGGTTTAAAACTCATGGAAGCAAAATATAACCTGAACTAACTTAAAGCTATTTGTTGTCTTTACTGATCCCATTTATGTGAGTATTTGTAAGTTTTGCTGTAGGGTGCTGCTCTAGATTTTACTGGAGTCCTACATAATATATAGTATATGCATGCCTCTTAGGTGCACTAAAGTACAAACATCTGAAAAAGTCTGAATTCTAAACCACATTTGGCCCCAAAAAGTTCGGTTAAGGGATTAAAGATGTGTTATGTTCTCTGGTATGTACTTGATGTGTAGCCTTTAAGTTTATAGCTATGAACAGTAATTGTGGGCAAAGCTGGGGACAGGAATTTGCATAACTTCAAGTTATCTGTCAGACTCCTAGCAGTTCTTCAGGAAATTGGGTCTTTATTATCTGTAGGAGAATTGACATAGCCACAGGGCACTGAATTATCCAAAAGTCTTCTCTGTTTGGTTTTGGAATATGTGTTTTGTTTGGGAGTTGCTCCTTACAAAATTTCTAGTTAGGTGCAATTTAGCCTAATACTACCTGTTTACAGTGCCTCACCATATCCCAGCTGATGTTATGGGTGGCCAGGTAGCACAGTCCGAGGAGTGCACTCATCTACTGAGGGTATGATTATCTTTCAGGCTCTTTTCTGCGTGCCAACTACGGCCTTATTCCCCTTGATCCTTCTTTCTTGAGGGTTCCATGAGCTCCTGCCCTCCATCCCAGCCTGTCCTAAAGCCCTATTACTACTTATGCTCAGAGATTCATTGATGAGATTTTAGGCTTATAACTGAGTTCATTTTAACAACATTACTAGGCATCTATGTGCAGAGCATCTATGGACATGTTTTTTATTATTTAACCTTTGCAACAACCTTTGAATAGGCAGGACAGGGGTTATCCTTCATTTTATGATAGGAGTATTAGACCAGAGCTGTCCGTGTGACTTGCCAAAAATCCCAGAGTAGGTGAAAGAACTGGAATTTAGATCCAGGTTTAATTCACCCTCTTTTAGACTGTTTGCAGTGGAGGAGGAAACAGTGCACTGAACACTTTTAAAAGCTAAAGAATCAAACTAATTCCATGTAGTGACATGTGGGCATCATAAAATCTTAGACTGGGAAACCTGCCTGGTGTCTCTGCAGTTGTCATTTTCCCTTAGTTTTAGAAAGTCAGAGGATTCACCCTGAGCTCCAGGGAGAAGCCAGATGGCATTGGTGGGTTTCTCTAAGAAATCCTTGCTTTTGTCCCCTGGAAGTGTTAGTGCCTCAGGTGCTTCCATATGCTGCCAACAAGGAGGTGGGTTTAAGAGGGTTGTAAACCCTGAGCTGACCTATAGCATCCTCCCTCAGGGCCTTTATGAACTGAGTGAACAGGCTGTCTTTAAGGACTGGCCAAGGAGAACCTTGTCTAAAGGTGGAGGGTTGTGATGGTTGTTGGGGGTTCCAGCTTCTTTTTTAAGCCACTGAATGATTATAGGCAGTCATTACCCTGTGCAAAACCATAGACCTATAGCCACTAGAGGGAGCTTTCCTCCTACTGAACTAAAATATAGCGGAGAAGAAAGGTGGCCCCCCTCTACCATAAATAGTTAAGACCTGCCTGGAGCAAGGACACAAGGCTTGAAGTTTGGGGAGTAGGGCCAGTTAATCACCCACTTCTTCCCCTCTGAAGTTTGCATAGGAGTCTGGTAAAGATGAAAATAAAAAATAAAACCCATCAGAGAGAAAGAGCACAAGATATTGCCAAATGGGTTTGCTAATACATCCCTACCAGACATCTGATTTGAGCCCCAGGAAGAGCTGGACAACCACAGGCTTCCCTACTGAGGCAGGGCACACATCTCATGGCAGAAAAGATGCATGGACAGGCTACTCAGAAAGGAGGGACTGCAGGAATGGCTGAGAGCCACATGACAGTTTTCTTTCATATCTTGGACCTTTTGGATAAATTGCACATCCTATATGCTTCTCTTCTGAGAAGTAGATATTCCTATCTTAAGTGAATGTGTGTAGTAGGGTATCAGTCGTCCCCTCTCCAAGTTTTTTATTCTTAACATATTAGACTGGACATCGAAACTACAGGTGAGTGGAGCCTGGGATGTGGCTGTTTCCCTCAGCAGTTTTAACCTTGGTCCCACCTTGTATAGCTGGCTACTTTCTGTATATAAATGTTTTCGTAATGTGTTCTCTGGGTACCATTCCCTGGGGAGCCATTGAGCTTTTATCCCTAGATTATTTAGTTCCTACCAAGACTGACAGATGAAACCTACTAAGGGAACATAGATAAGATTATTTCTCTCATCTAGACTGAGTTAGCCATTGGTCTTAAGGGTATGTCTCCTGGGAAGGATTATGGAACTGCAGAAAAATGAAGAGGTACAAGATTTCTTTGAACAAGGACTACTTCTGGTACACCCCAAACTTAATGAATTTTAAGCATGTAATAAGACCTGGTAACCTCATTCACCAGGGCCTTCATTTATTAGCAAATTCTACACTTATAAACAAGGCCACAGTATTTACTGTAACTGGGTAAGATTTTTTTTTAAATAAGGGTCTTATATGAGGATATAATCTAAACTATCCCTGTAGGCTGAGCCAGAAGCTCCCATTTCTCCCCTTGTAACTTTAACATTCCTGTCTGTGTGCCATGGCTTTGGGGTTTAGCAGAACCATTAAATAATCTTTATTCACTGTAATTGGATTCAATTCAGATATAAGACGTTGGAGATCAAATATCAGCTGATAAGAGATAGAGGCTTAAATCTGTGGTAGCATGGACTTGTACACAAGTCCCTCTGTTACTCCTGTCATAAAACTGACCCACCCGGGCCCAGGTTGAGCTGAAAAACTTCTCCAGCAGCAGAGAGGGGCTTACTTCCTGAGACAGAAGAATGCTTTGGGACCTCAGGGAGCCTGATTCCTCCCTTTTTACTCCCAGCCATCTAGGAAGAGGACTGAAGTAAGGTATTGGAGAGAAGTCATTGTCCCTAATGCAAAGCAGAAAATTTCTCTCTGGAAAAAAAGAATGAGGGTACATGGTTCCCCAAAATCTGGTATTTATTCTAGCATATCAAAATTTAAGACTTTTTTTATTTTGAAAATACTTTTTACCAGAGTAGAGAACTCCAATTTTTTCTTGAGCTTGAGGCCTCATATTTTATCTTAATATTCTGGGCACCTGGTACAAAAAATAATTATTTTTTGCCTGACTCATATTTACAACAGTTTTTAAAAGTGTAAGGTAGCAGTTCCAAGGCTTGTGGAAAAAGGAGGGTAGTAAAGTGAAATGTAAACAAATGTGGCACACTCATAACTTTTTATTTTACCATGTAAAGATGTTAAGAAACAAACCTACTACTTCAAACATCACCCTCATTTCATAAAGAAAAACTATATTAAAAAGTAGGAAGCACACAATCTTAAAATAAAGGAAGAAGGCAGTTTTGTGGCCTTAAATGCATGTACAAACACATCTCAGTTGTGCTTTTCTTTTCTAATTTTGCAGTCAGAGAAACTTGGTGATGGTCTGGCATTGAGAAGTGCCAGGTTTTTCTGTGATACTGCCAAGACTTGAGAGATGTCTTATAGGCCACTGAGTGTGTTCTCACTCTTTGCTTGTTGCTTTTTCCAAATAGAGCTCTATCAGAAAAAATTGTCTCAGTTCTTCCAAGGATGAAGTGTCCACACCAACTGGAGCCTCACCAGATCCAGGGGATGGATTTTATTCACATATTTCCTGTTGTTCAGGTGAGACCCTCTGTGTGGCTTCTTGTCCTCTGAACATCAGATTCCTATAATACTCTTGACTCTTGAGCTCTCTGGCCTAGATTCTGAATCTAATGGGTGTGGTATGGATTTGGTGGCAGCAGAACATGACGTGGTTTCCTGATGTCTTCCTCAGAAGGTCGCTGGTATTCCGCCTTCCCTAGTTTCACATCTTCACTCGATCTTTGAATGTCCCCATTAGTTGCTTTTCATTGTCTTTTTGGAAAAGCTAGGACTCTACAGCCAGCATGGTCACCTCTGACCTATCCAGACTCATTCCTTGCTTTTCTTTGTTCTTTCTGTTTTAATCCCTCTGACTCAGATTTTCTCATGGCTATAATGCTTCCTCCTGTCACAGGGCCTTTCCAAAAAGGCTCTTTCCTTTTCTTCTTAACTGCTTAATTCATATTTATTCTTCAGGGCTCAGTTCCACCAAGCCTTCTCAAGAAAGCTTCCCCTGAATCTAGAACAGGTTTTTTTGCTATATCCAGTCACATAGCCTCATTCCCTTTCTTCACAGGAATGTTCCATACTGTAGTTTTTATGATATATATTCAAGCGTGTGGTTATTTATCTGTCTCCATCAGACTGTAAGCCTCATGACGGCAAGTGCCACGGCTGTCTCACTCACTGTTGTGTCTCCAGCACTTTAAAGTGCCTGGCACTTTGTGGTCATTTAGTTCTTATTTGATGGCTGAATGCCTGATGGGAGACTTATCTCCTCCTCAGCTTTTCCCAAAGATTCTGTGATTAAGTGGCTCATGCTGTACAGCTCCTGATATTCTCTGCAGTTCTATTGTGCCTCTCCTTTAGGCACCTTGAAAAGATGAGGAGCAAAGAAAGAGACCTGCCTTCATTGTTTGCGTTGTGAACAGTACTTTGTATATACCGGATTTTTTAGACTGTAAGATGCACTGGAACACAAGATGTACCTAGGTTTTAGAGGAGGAAAATAGGAAAAAATTTTGAAGCAAAAAATGTGGTAAAATATTTGATAACATAAATAACATAGGCCACCGCCCCTCCCCCCCAGCGAGCCAGGTAAGCTACATTCAGGCTATAATTTGCACCTCCATTTTCCTCCCAAATTGGGGGGTGTGTGTCTTATAGTCTGAAAAATGCAGTAATCCTAATAGAGACTTTGAAGAATCTATTATAATCCTCACCTGAACATCTCAGGAAAGTAAGACTCAGAGAATGTAATTGATCTGCTTAAAGGTAGAGTAGAAGAGCAAATGTTCTAGTCTAAACTCTCTATCTCCAAGCCTTGTACTTTCCCACTCCACTATTCATGCAGCCACCTACTAGAAAGCTGCACAGCCCTTGCTAGAAAAGTCTTAGCTCTGTCTCAGGATTATATAGTGTAGGTACATGAACTCTGGAGACTTAAATTCTCATCTGTGAAGTAGAGGTATTATAGTACCTACCTGATAGGATGAAAATTGAGTTACTATGTGTAAAGCACATAGCTGAAGCACTGGTGCATTTAGTAAGTGCTTTATAAGTGTTATATATATTTGTTTTGTTGTTATTACTGTTCCTGGGAAATCCTTCCTACTTTAGACTTCAAATCAAATAGCATGAATTTGTAAATTTGAGGCTAAGACTTTTACTCAAAATTTGATTTGTATCTGTGAGACTTTCTGTCTCTGTGATTCAGGGAAATGGTACCTAATCCTCTTTGTGAAAACAGGAAGTAGGGACCTTCTATTGATTTTTACTGAAACCTCCAACACCATCACTCTTCCAAGCTGTTGCCTTTTCCCCCTGAAAGTCTGGATCTCTAGTGATTAGACCTTATTCCACTGTATCCCAGAACTTGGAGGGCAAAAAAATCTAGTCCAGGTATGAGAGGGGGATTAAAAGGAAATGATCTCTTATAGTTAGTGTAGGCATTTTGAGTGTCTGTGAAATGAACGGTTCTGTTTTGAAAGTAGAATGCTGGAGGGCTTTTCGTCTGGATGTGAGAGCCTAAGCTAGTGGTTATCGGATCTTAATTTCATGGACTTGTTAAGTTTAAAAGCAAAAATGGAGGTTGAATGACAATTGCACCTGTATTTTTTCAGGCAAGGATGTTTTTATCTTGCTTTCACCATCACTTTCTAAAAGAAATGCCATTTAACCTCAATCTCAGAATAAAGGACAGGTCTTCAAATTTAATACCTTTAGCATTATGAAAAACTCACCACATATCTGTAGTCTTTTCCTGTTTTGCTGGAGACCAATTTAGAGAATAGTCATGGACCATAGATTGAGAAATCTGTGGTCCATGAAATGGATAGATTTCATGGATTTTTTTTTTTAACTCATTGTCTATGTGATTCTAGAGGCTCACTACCCATGGTCACTGTTTAGCAAATCTGTGGTTACAGTCTGAATGCCAGCTAAGAGAAAAACAGTCCAGCTTTCAACCACTGTTAGTTCTAGGTCATATCTATTTCCCCCATGCCAGACATGTGAATCCTGTGAGGGCAGTAATTTTTTCCGAATGCTTGGCACCTGTGGCAGAGCTTGGTCATCCAAGGTGTTCCCTCCATCCAAAATGGATTTCCAAAATGGAGTGATCAATTCCCTAAGGGAATCTTATGACTCAAAAGGCTTTACTTTCCTTTTCTGATCACACTATGCAGGATCCAGACAAATAATTATTCAGTGTAGATCTGATTAACAGAAGAAAATCTGAATAGGAAACAAGCATGAAAGGCCAGAAATTGGATCTCCCCATCTGAAGGAAAGCAGAGCAAAATTGAGTTGAGCAAGAGTCAGCCTTCTTTGTTGTCCTGGGCTATGCTGTTGCATGAGTGTGCAAGTAAGGTGCTAGGGTAATTCTGAATGCTTTCTGACCTGCCCTGCTTCTGGATTTTAGTGCCCAAGGTCATTGTTTGGAACTGGGGTAGAGTGGAGTGATGGAAATAAATGCAAGATATTAACAACAAAAGAATATTTCTCATATAGTTACTTGCAGCCACCCCTATCTGGACAACTTCCTAAATGTGACCTTTACTCGGGCTGGCCCCCTCCACACACAAACATTCTTTCCAGCCCTGTGGGAACAGTATGTTGTATGCCATATGTCTACTTTCCTAGGTGGTTAAATTTTGCCAAGTGTAGCTGTGCTGTCAGGGAAACACAACTACCGTCTAAAAACTGCTTTTGAGATGTAATAGTTCTCTTTGGAGAGAGAACAACAACCTTGACAGATGGGATCCCCTTCTATAATGTTCTTTAGTAGTAAAGGGAATGAATGAAGAGCCAGGGTGGAGAAGCGGAGGCTCTTTTTTGCTCTTTGCATTCTTCCACCCCTTATGGGATGTGGGTGTGTGCATGTGTGTGTTTTAACTAACTGGGGTTTTAAGTACAGAAAAATCAATAGCAGTTACTTCTGCATATCAGCCCAATAGAACTGGGAAACATGGTACATGTGTGTAAAACCCACATGTTCAGTCTTCTGGTGTGGAAGACCCACCCCTTCAGTTGTGACTTGCAGCTTTATGGCTTGCTAGTCAGTGGGCAAATTTTGTAGCTTGTCTGAGTTTCAGGTTCTGTAAAACACAGCAAGCACCAACTACTTAACATGTGGATTAAGAGAGAAAATGTGAGTACCAAACTAACTTAAAGCCAAGGGCTTTTGAGAATATTCTCACCCTACCCTATTCTCAGCTCTGACTATTTGGGGGATTTTTTTTTTTAATCTGTCAAATGAGTGGTTATATTAGATGTTCTCTGGTTCTTCCTTATTCTCTGCTCCATGGTGCAAGCAGCATAGGAGAGAGAGATATTAAGATCTGCCTAGAGCCAGATAGTTGCGGGAAATAATTGTTTCTGTTACGCTTCAGGCATTTACAAAACATTCCAGTATTTGTGATTTTGTTACAGAACAACAGCCCCCCCCCCCCACCACCAAGGATGGTATACTGATACTGTCCTGACCACCTACTGGGCTTGTCTGTCTGCTGCCAGAGGAAAGACATCTCTCAATGCCAGAGATTTGTGAAAAGGAAAGGAAAGGTTTATTTAGAGCTATACAGACTTAAGTAGTGACCTAATGTCTTCATTAAAATATCAAAGTCCTTTAAGATAACCACTGACGCCCACAGTGCTTCCTTCTCCCCCTGCCCTAATTTGGGGTACCGTATCTCAGGAAAAGAAGCACATGTCCATGTTTCAGGCCCCTGGCACTGTCAGTTGTGTCACCATCCAGGCAGGATCTCCAATTAATCCAGAGCCATGTGGCACCTTCTCATAGTCCACTGGCAAGAGTTCTTTGTACCCATTTATCCAGGCAAAGTCTCTCCTTTCCTCCACCAGAGCTGCGGAGAGGGTAGGGTCAGCACTCTGACAAAGCCAAGTGGCGATTCTCTTTACCCCCAGCTGTGGGGGTCCCCACTCTGTCCAAAAGCACGTGGCTCTCTCTATGCACTGCCACAGCCGTGTGGTTCCCTCTCCTCATATGGCTGCAGGGGTCCCCACTGTGGCAAAGCCCCATGGTTCTCCCCTTCAGCTGGCTGTAGGGGTCCCTACTTTGGCAAAGCCGAGTGGTACTCCTTTAATGGCTGCCGTGTCTTGGTTTTTAATCCCCGTGCCAGTCCTCCTTTGCAGCCCAATTTCTGACTCCTCCTACAGTCGGCTACACTTGCCAGCATTTCTGTATTATTCCAAGTTTACTGGGCTGCCATTGTGAGTCTGGGCAGGTGGGGCCCCCTGGTGTGGAGCCAATCATCTTCAAGTTCTCACACAGGCACTGTAACTCAGGGAACCTACCCCCGAGTTACGTCTTGGGTGGAAGTCATGTCTTGGGTGGAAGTCAATTCCATCCCCCTGGCTCGGAGCATGGCCACAGCCATTTAGCATATCTGTGCAGCCAGTTAAAGGTTATAGATATGGTAAATGACCATGCCAGAGTTTAGCTGGGAAACTGTTGCTATGCAAAGCAGCTCTCAATGGTCCTGCTCCATTTGTCCCTTCCCCCAAATTACACCTGTGTGGGGTGGGTAAGTCCATCATCAGCCCTTCTTCCTTGTTCACTCACTGATTGACATTTTGGTAGGTGTGAGTTGATATCTCATTGTGGCTTTAATTTGCAACTCTGAAGGCTGGCGATGTTGGGCATTTTATATGTGAGATGAGGACATCTTATATGTCTTTCTAATATTCCCTGGATACCTTGAGTTCTGGAACCCATTCCAAATCCCTTTTTTGGGGGTCCCCCTCTTGGCTGCACCCTGTTACAATTTCATTTGCTCCCACAGCAGCTCTGTGAGGTGAAAGGAACTGATACTCTCACCTCCACTTTATACAGAGAGGGGCACTGAGTCCTGAGGATCTAAGGTGAGGCTTTAAAGCTTTTGCACATCTATTCAGCTCTAGGTCCCACTGGATCATAGCATCTCAGATGTCCAATTGGTGGCTTTACCTGTAGAACAACACATGTTGACAGTTTCTTATCACTTGGTCCATTCAAATATGGTGATTTGTTTAGCAAGTTGTGCCATTTTTTAGTTGGCCTTCACCATGGTGGTATTTCATCTGTACTCACAGTCCTAACTTTCCTCCCCAGTGGCTGGTGAAGCGAGCTATAGAAACAAAAGAAGAAATGGGTGACTACATTCGCTCCTACTCTATATCCCAGTTCCAAAAGGCCTACAGTCTCCCGGAGGTGAGTTTTCTATTTTTCTCTTCTTGCCCAGCTGAAACCATGACTGCACACTTCGAGGCTCCCTAGGAAGGAACTCAGTAAGCTCAGGCTCTCCTACGTGCCCACCTCCCTGCCATCTGGGCTTCTACTGGGTCAGCACTGAAATGGGGCCTCCTGGGCTATTGGAGCTGCCTCTTTCTATTGTTACAGAACGAGAGGTCGGGAGGGGGGGCGATATTTGGCCCACCTAGTGATGCCAAAAACTGCTACAGAACAGGGGTCCCGCCCAAGGACCGAATACTAATATCCGCTGGGCTCTTCTGTCCGCCGCCAGTTGGAAAAACATCTCTCAATGCCAGAGATTTGTGAAAAGGAAAGGAAAGATTTATTTAGAGCTTTACAGACTTAAAAGTAGTGACCCAATGTCCCCATTAAAGTATCAAAGTCCTTTAAGATAACCACCGATGCCCACAGCGCTTCCTTCCCCCCTGCCGTAATTTGGGGTACCGTAAATCAGGAAAAGAAGCACACGTCTGTGTTTGAGGCCGCTGGTATCGTCAGTTGTGTCAGACAGGATCTCTAGTTAATCCAGAGTACTGTGGTACCCTCTCATGGTCCCCTGGCAAGAGTTCTTTGTACCCAGTTCCAGTCAAAGTCTGTCCTGCTTTCCAGGCCACACGGCCAGAGGGTGCACCCCAAAGCCGCGTGGGCCTCTTCTACCAAAGCTGCAGGGCTTGTCACTCCACCAAAAGCATGTGACTTTCTTCTTCACCTGGCTGCGGATCTCCATTCTGGCAAAGCTGCACGGTTTTCCCTTTTACCTGGGAAAGAGGGGGTCCGCACTCTGCCAAAACCACGTGGCTCCCTCTTTCACCTCACCAAGAGGGGGTCCTCACTCTGCTGAAACTGTGTGGCTCTCTCCTACATGACTTCAGGGGTCCTCACTCTGCCCCAAACCGTGTGGTTCTCCCCTCACCTGGGCAGTTATCACCTCATGTCCTGGAGCCAATCTTTTCCAGGCTCTCACGCAGACACTGTAACTCAGGGGCTCGGCCCCTGAGTTACATCCTGGGTCCAAGCCACTCCCTTCTCCCTGCTCCAAACTTGGCCACAGCTATTTAACATATCTATGAAACCAGTTAAAGGTTATAGGTATGTTAAATAGTCATTCCAGAGGTTAGTTGCAGAATTGTTGCTATGCAAAACAGCTCTCAATGGCCCTGCTACATTTGTCCCTTCCCCCTGGGGGGTGAGAACATCTTATATGTCTCTCCAGTATTCCTATACACTTTGAATTCTGGACACCATTCCAAATCTTTTTTTGGGGGGACCCCCCCCTTGGCTGCATCCTGTATCACTATGAGCACTGAGTGTAAAGCCCTACAATTTTGTCCTTTTGTCTCAGTGTTGGTCGTTGGTCCAGGACTTTTTTTAAATTAAAACAATGTGAGTATATTTTTGTAGAGTTACATAAAGCTTTTCCAGAGACCATTTGCCTAGGACATTCCTGTATTAACAGTTTAATAATAATCCCAACAACAATAGGTGATAGCTATCAAATACTTAACTTGTTCCAGTCCCAATTTATCACATGCCTTCTACTCCTTAATCCTCTCAACTGCTTCCTGAGATAGGTAGTGTCCCAAAACTGAGGCTTAGAGGTTAGGTAACTTGCCTGAGGTTTTAGAGCTCATAAGGATTTGAAATGAAAATATTTGTCTTTATCACTACACTCTATGGTTCCCCTTTTTCTTACCCACTGTAGGGGTCTGTTTAGGAGCCATCTGCAGAGGCCCTAGCTTTTCCCATACAAAATATATTTTAATTTATTAGAAAATTGAGATGACTTCTGGCAAAGTTATGATGTGAAGTCAGTCTATAAGACAGATTTCTGAGCAGTCCAGTTCAGTTTCAGTCTTCATACAAGTTTTGTTTAATGCCTGTGTTTTGTCTTACAGGATGATGACTTTATAAAGAGAAAAGAAAAGGCCATCAAGACAGTTGTTGACCTTTCAGTAAGTTTCCCTGTCCCTATTCTTCTGAAAAAAGAACAAAGGCTCACAGCCTCCAAATAGCACTGATTTAAATCACAAAACCCTGCTCTCTCAGGTTTCTCTCTGCTGGGATTGCCCAGGAGCTGACCTCTGGTGAGTGTGAGGGAAGCCCTGCCTGTCTTCTGTGCCCCATATTTGAACACCACCATTCATGAGTCAAACTTGACACAACTAGTGCCCTATGTTTTCCTTAGTTCCAGTTTTAAGGGAGAAGTTTTCCAAACCTGAAGCCCTTCCTCTTTTGTGCCAGCCAGTTACAGGTATAACTTTGAACAGCTCCCAAAAAAGCAGATAAGCAGATGATGAACTGGAGGTGGTAAATTTGGGTCATCACCCCCTTGGTGGCTTTGGAGAGGCAGAACAGAATCTGAGCTTTGCATAAGAAACTCTGGAATGGCCTTTGTCATCATATACAGTGTATTTTAACAATGGGGGACTGCACGCATGTGCCCATTTCCCCAGCACAAGGGGCAGAGGAAAGCTTTGGGCTTTTTCAAAACACTCTGGGCCAGAGCCCAGCAGAGCCCTTGTCAGCCCACCCCCACCTCACTTTCCAACCTTCCTGCCTGAGCTGAAGGGAAGGAAGCCTCAATGCCTGGGTGTAAATTCTCTTCCAAAAATAATGTATAGTGCTATTTTGCATGATTTTTACTTTAAGAATAAGTATGTGGTCTCCCAGGGTGATTACTCTGAAATAACAGTCACTTGATGATGAAAGACGTGCAGTGCTTGTTTAAAACAATAACAAAAAAGTCTTTCTCACTTTATAATTGTAATTTGTATCTTTTCCCTGGTTCCATTTTGGAAGTTGGAAGAGTAGAAAATTTTTAAGATAGTTACACTCTGAAGTCAGACTCTGTTTTCAGATTCGGTGGCTGTATTAAAAATAAGAAGAAAAAGAGTGCCCTGACTGGTGTGGCTTGGATAGGCATCATCCCACAAAAGTGAAAGGTCACTGGTTGATTCCTGGTCAGGGCACATGCCTGGGTTACAAGCCCAATCTCCAGATTGGACATGTGCGAGAGGCAACTGATGGATGTTTCTCTCACACATTGATGTTTTTCTTCCCCTCCTTCTGCCCTGCGCTGTCCCCTCTGTCTAAAAATACAGGCATACCTTAGTACTTGTTGGCTTCAGAACTTGTCAAACCCTGTACTTGAGGCATTTTGATAAGAAAAAAATGTTTCAGCACTTGGCACGTACTCCAGACTCCTTGCACTTGCTAGAACTTGTATGAGTCACGATACTGCTCTGCAAGAGAAAATGCTTCATCATTTGGTACTCGTTGGTTTGACACTCATCACAAGTTCTGAAACAAATTAACGAAGAGTACTGAGGTATCACTCTAAATAAAATCTTTAAAAAAATAAAGAGAGCACATGATATGACAGCAGAGTAATTTTTTTCCTGGTCATGATATAGATGTATAGTTTAGAACTTCTTTAAAGTTATTGTTTTAAAGTTGGTAGATACAGGGGAAGAAAGTCAACCTTAATCTCAGAACACAGAAGCATCCACTTTTGATGTTTGTACATATATCTTTTATGCTTTTATTGTGTGTTTTTATGCTGAATTGGAATTATACTTTAAATATACTTTTGTAGAGTATTTTTTTCACCTACCAATACAGTCTTTAAGCTATTAAAGAGTCTTCCAAAAGCATTTGTCATGACAAATAATAACCAATTGGTTGGATGTACTGTTGCCTTCCCTTATTTTAAATGATGCTTCATCTTTGGAAAGATAGGAGAACCAAGCATTGCCTCCGATACAAGGAGCTGAGGAGGTGGGGGCAGTAGAAGGAGGGAAAATTCTCTTTGAATTTTGTACTAAGTTTGTGTATTACTTATTCAAACACAATAAATAAAAGTAAAGTTTTTATAATGCTTTATTGAATATCTTCACATGTAAATCTCACTATGATCCCTGGGTAGAAAGTGAGGAAACATTATGGTTTTTAGCCATATTTCCCAGAATAAAAGGCCATTGTAGTTGTCAATAATCTTATCAGTGAAAGAGGGCCTGACGTCTCTATACCAATTAAGTATTTGTGGCCTCCAGTGAAATTATTTCTTCTTTTCATTTGTAATACAGTTTTTTTAAACCTCCTCTTCTTGATAATGTTACTGTATAGAATTTAAGGACATAATGATAATAACAAATACATAGTACCCAGATATTGTTCTAAGTATTAATGTGTAACTCATAGCAACCCTATGAAATAGTAGTATTTTTTTGACAGGTGAGGAAAGTGAAGCGCAGATAGGTTATATAAGTTGCCCAAGGTCGCATTGATGATGATGGTGCCAGAATGCAAACCAGTATGCTGTGAGTCTCTAGTTAAAAAGATGTTTGCGACTGATCAGAAAATAATATCAAGATAAAGGAAAATGAAAAAAAATGTATAATAGTTTGTATTGCTTAGTTTATTTCCTTTTTTATGTGTAAACTTACTTGTCAGTTGACTGTCAGTACATTTTTGGCAGGAGTGGTTAAGAATTTCTGTAGGTGGCAAGAACCAGGCTGTGGGTTTTCTTTTCTTTTCTCCCTGTCTGCTGGAAGTAGCTCCCCCTTCCAGATTCTCAGATTTCTTAGCTGTGTTCCATTGCCATTTACTTCCATCGCTCTCACCTACCACCTCTGTGATGGCTTCCTTGCAGCCTTGGAATGAGTCGCAGGAACTCACAAGAGACTCTAGGACTGCAGTACATGTCCCTGGCTTATTCTTGTGAGTCAGTATAAGAAATGGAACAGGTTGCTGTTTTTTGTTGTTGTTGTCACTATTCCCAAGGAGAATCCTTCCCTCAGTAAAGGGGTTGTCACCCCTTTACTAGATGACCAGGGTTGTGGCTCTTGGGAAGTTTCAGGTTCTAAAGAGGATTTTTTCTTTTTCATTCTTTCCTCAGTTCTCTTTTCAGGTGCTTCCTCAGTATTTTTTACCTGTTCCTTATTGACAAGCCTGAAGGTCAAAATTTAAATTGTGAATGCTAAATTAAGGATTAAAATCAAGTCTAACATACAGGTCCCTACTTTCAGACCCTATAAATTGTGTGCAGCAGCCATGTATTGTTTGAGTGCCTTCTCTGTGGTCGGCTCCTAACTAGGCATCATCTTATTAACTCCTCAGCAACACTCAGGGAGTGACGCATTATTATTTGTATTTCATAAATTAGGAAGTTGAAGCTCAGAAAGGCTAATAATTCCCTACATAGTTGTAGAGCTATGAAGAAGCAGCCAGATTTTGATTTTACACCTGACTCCTCCAATGAACAAGTGTTGGTACTTCCACTTTTCTCTGTCTTTATCTGCTCTCTGATTTCCCGTATATCCTGGTGCCGATTTTGCAGTACTGTTCTTGACTCAAGGACTCTGGGCTGTTATTCATCTGGCTCCTAGACCCTCAGAAACATCAAATTGGTTGCGTGCTCCCCTATGACCTTAGAAGTCACTTACGGGGGCATTTACTGTGGCTGTTCCCATTTAAAGACCCTTCGTTTGTCCAGCTGGAGAATGTTTGCCAAAGTGGTGGTTGTCCTATTATTTTCTTTTTTCATGAATTAATATGTACCATTGTGCTTCAAGCAGAAGGATTTTACTTATTTTTGCTTAGAAATAAACCTTTAAAAAATAATAAATTATAAGCATTTTAATATTTTTTAAAACATATAACTTATTCTTGTTTTTAGCCAACCTTATAGGATTGTTTCAGTCTTTTACATTTGTCCTTGGTTATATAGCCCATCCATTTTTTTGGTGCATGATTTTTTGTTCTTAAAAAGCTTATTTTTTCCTTTATGCTGATACTAAGAATAACAATGAAAAATTGGGAAATGGAGAAACGATGTGGACCCTGGCTCGTGGGGTCTGGAACACTGTGGATGAGATACTAGACAAATTCACATGGACTGCCAAGTCCTGTGGAGGAAAAGGGATGGCATGGCCACTCTTTTAAGAGGAGAGCACCCCGACCTTTGCCTTGACAGACTTCTATTGCTTTTCTGTGCACCTTACATGATGGTCCTCATTTAGCATGCGCAGGTTCGCTTTAGGTGGTTACCTTTTACAGAAAACAAAGAAAGTGATGCTGCTAATCCCATCACAGAAGAAGGATATTTGCAAATGCAAAGGGAAAAGTGGTTGAACTGGTTACATTCCATACCAGGGAAGGTTTAGCACAGACTTGAAGAAGTTACACTAGGCACTTTCTGCCTCAATTCAGGGTGAGGGAGTTTTAGGGAAAGCAAGTCTTAAAGTGGCCTAGGTACAATGCAGGCCTGATTCCCCATGGGAGAACCTATCCGTGGGCGTGGGTCCTGTCTGGGCCCACACCATGCAGAATGGCCTCCTGTAGAGAAAAAGTGCAAAGACAAATCAGCCATGATACCACCAGCCAGGGATAATCACTGATATTCCAATTAGGAAATACAGAGTTATGAATATCCATATAGAATTAGGAAGTAGAAAAACAGATGACACTGTACTGTATATTCTGTTTTGATGCAAGCTTGTTTTGCTCAACAATATAAGCTAGGCTATTTTTCCATGCCAGTAAATATCTCTCCCTAGCATTCTTAATGTCTATAGATGACTCATTGTGTTATACTAATGTAACTAGCTTAGTTATGAGGTGGGCCGTTATGTAGTACATCCTCAGAGCTAAATTTTTTCTTTTATCTTTAATTATTTTCATAGGATCACTGTCCTGGTCACTCACTGCCAGCCTGTTCTCAATTTCAGTGTCTTTGGTTATATTTTGCTTGTTTGTTTGTTTGTTTTGTTGATTAGGTTCCTGTTAAAGGTGAGATCATATGGTATCTGTGTTTCATCGCCTGGCTTATTTCTTTTGGCCTCATTTTTCTTTCTCTTGGGGATTATTCCCAGTACTTCTTTTCTTTTTTGAAATGTGTACCTTTCTTGACTTCTCCATATTACCTTATCATACAGTATCTAGCTGCTTAGTGTTATAGAAGGCCTACTTGATGGGAGGTGGTATTTTTAGAGTATATAAGAAAATGAAATTATTGCCACCCAGGGCAGACCTCTCCTCACCACCTTCCCCTTCCATGTTTTTTTAAAAATACATTTTATTGATTATGCTATTACAGTTGTCCCATATTCCCCCAATATCCCCCTCTGCCCTGTACCCACTTATTCATCTCATTTAGTACAGTAAGCTGTTGTACAGTGTACTTCCTCCTTTTATGAGCTGGCAGCTGTTCATGTGCCTGAAGAAACTGTCCTGTGCAGTGAGGTCTGTTATTCTTAACCTTGAGTTAAGAGTATCTGTGAATTTTTACCCCAAGTCCCAAAGATACTCATTTACTTTTTGTTGAGCATTTTTGGTAGTGCTTAGAATTTTATATGTTAATAGAAGGAACAGGGGAAAAAAAGACTTCTTAGAGCTTCCAGTCTAGTTGAAAGGAAATAACTTTGCTAAGCTTATTAAATCACCTAAGAGACCGTGATGTTTAAAATTACTTCTCCAGTGTGTTCTTCCAAAGAGAGGGCCTTTTATACAGCACATAAAATGTAAATGTGGCAACATAAATAAAATAGTATCAATATATTTTATTAAGACTTCCGCCAAGATGGAGGTATAGGTGGATGTGCCGTGCCTTCTCACACAACCAAGTTTAGGGACAACTAAATATTAGCACCAGAGAACACAACCAGAACACGGAAAATTGAACTTTTCGGAAGTCCGTTAACAACAAATTCTTCAGCCCGACCGGTAAGGGGCGAAACCGGCGTCTCGTGAGGAGTTGCACGGGAGGGCTCCAGTCGGATGAATCCAGACGCACGGGTTCCAGGCCCAGGGTTGGACATAGTGAGCGACCGAGCGACCCACCGGGTGAGCGACTGCTGAGGAGACGGTGGGGAGGCAGTGCTGCGTGTTGACTGCGGTTGCCTGTCTGCGGGCGAGCGGACGGGCGAGGGAGTGGGCGGTTGGACCAGCCGCGGCGGGTAAAGGGCGCCGCCATTTCCCCGCTCTGACCACGCCCCCACATACAGCGTCACAACCCAGCGACCTGGGAGTCCAAGGCGCCACTTCTCACATTTAAAGGGCCAGAACAGACCAAAAATGTCGCAGGAAGACCTCAAAGCCCCAGAGATAAATCTAAGCGACGAAGAAATAGCAAAACTCTCAGACGCACAGTTTAAAATACTGGTCATCAGGATCCTAACAGATCTGGTTGGCTATAGCCACAAATTAGAGAAACATATGAAGGCTAAACTAAGGGAAATTAATGGAATTCCACAGGAAACCCATAGAGATGAAAAGGAAACTGGGACTCAAATCAATGGAGTGGACCAGAAGAAAGCGAATAATGGCCAAACAGAAAAGAGTCAAGGAGCAAGAATTCAAAGAAATGAGGAGAGTCTTAGGAACCTCCAGGACATCTTTAAACGCTCCAATATCCGAATTATAGGGGGTACCAGAAGGGGGGAAAGACACAACCACCAGTGGAAAAATTATTTGAACAAATAATAAAAGAAAATTTCCCCAATCTGGCAAAGGAAATAGACTTCCAGGAAATCCAAGAAGCTCAGAGAGTACCAAAAAAGTTGGACTCAAGAAGAAACACACCAAGGCATATCATAATTACATTAGCCAAAATTAAAATGAAGGAGAGAATCCTAGAAGCAGCAAGAGCTAAGGGGACAATCACCTACAAAGGAGTCCCCATCAGACTGTCAGCAGATTTCTCAAAAGAGACCTTACAGGCAAGAAGGGGCTGGAAAGAAATATTCCAAGTCATGAAATCTAAAGACCTACAACCAAGATTGCTCTATCCAGCAAAACTTTCATTTAGAATGGAAGGACAGATAAGGTGCTTCTCAGATAAGATCAAATTCAAGGAGTTCATCATCACCAAGCCCTTATTATATGAAATGTTAAAGGGACTTATCTAAGAAAAAGAAGTTAAAGAAACATGAACAGTGAAAGAACAACAAGCTCACAGTTATTAACAACCACACCTAAAACGAAAGCAAACTAAAAGAACAGCTAGATCAGGAGTGGAAACATAGAAATGAAGATCTCAAGGAGGGTTAGCAACAGGGGAGTGGGAGGAGGAGATGGGGGGAGAAGGTACAGAAAATAAGTAGCATAGACAGTAGATAGAAAATAGATGGGGGGGGCAAGAATAGCAGGGGAAATATAGAACCTAAAGGACTTGAGACACATGGACATAAACTAAAGGGGGGGTAATGGTGGGGTTGGGGGGGCAGGGTGGAGGGGAATGAAGGGGGGAATAGAACAACTGTAACAGCATAATCAATTTAAAAAATAAATTTAATTAAAAAAACAATATATTTTATTAATAACATACATATTTGTATATAAAATATGTATCTAAGCTCTAACTATGTGTTAAATTCTGTTAAATAATTAATCTTCACAGCAGCTCTGCTTATACCTCTTTTACAGATGGAAAGCCACAGAGGTTAAATAACTTCCCCTGAATCAGACAGGTAGTGATGGGGTAAGGACTAAAACCCTGTCTGACTCCAGGTCTTCACTTAGTAAGATTGGTGAGGACTCACTGTGAGCTAGACTACATTCTACGAGCTGAGGTGACTCTAGCTGTCAGGAATTTGACGAATTAGGGGCTCATCAAGGAAGAAGATATGGCCATGAGGTGGCACTAGCACATGCAGGTATTGAATGCCTGGCATTTGATAAATGATAGCCATCACTAGTGCTGCTCTTAGTAATGGCAAAGATAAGTTGATGTTGCATACCTTTTTAAGAGTACAATCATGTCAAGTGTGGAGAGTTTTGTTTTTTTTTTAATCTCAAAATTTGAGTTAATGATGGAATTATGTTACCAAGTCAGTATCTTTACAGAACTGAAAGGACATGAAGAGACTGGGAGTCTCCTTCAAGACCCATTAATCCAGCTTTCATTTCACAAATAAGGAAACAAACCTGCTGATGGAACTGCCTTTCCAAGGTCATCCAGCTAGTTAGTGTTAGAAGCAGTACTAGACATCAGTGTTCCTGACTCCTGTTACTTTAAAGGGTGACTCACTTGGTAATAGTTCTTTTTAGTTAACCTAGAAACCTCAGACTTTTAAGTCTAAATTACTATTTAGACCTAAATAGTAATTATTATTATTTAGATCCTTATTAGGTCCACATTGTTGTAATAATTCATGTGGCAGCTTCAGATTCTATAGTGAGTCTCACGAGAGGGTTCAGCTGAAACGGCTGGTGGGTGACTAGAATGCCCATCAGAACCGAGTTAGTGTAGTAGTAAAACCTTGGGGCCAGTAGCCAGAGTACCTAGGGCCAGGCATAAATCCTTTTAGCAATCCTGAAAAAATTGTTTAATCTCTGCTTCTTCAGAAGTAAAGTGGAGGTAATAGTATCTGCCTTAACCCTCTCTCAGGGTAATTATAAATTGCAAAGTGTGAGATGTTTTTGAGGTGCTTTAGAATGTAAGGAAAATTACACAAAGGTCAACATTGTCATTGTTGAGCAGAATAGAAGTTCCTTTTAACTGTTGATTTCAGTATGCTATTGTTTTGGAGTCATTCCTTTTTTTTTAGAAGAATCCAATTTCCTATTTCAGTTCATTGACTTTATCAACAGTAACTACTATGGAAGATAGCAATTAAGCTCAATTATATAATGCAGCTATATCTATAGAGCTATAATAGCAGAGTTCAGTGGAAATTAAAGCATACACAGTAACTGACATCATATGAGTTCATTATGTTTTTTCATTACCCCATAAATCTCTTTTATGTTATTTATAGCTTTCTACTCATGTAGACACCAACAGTAATCTAGGGAATATTCATGGTAGCAAGCTGTAAGAACAACCCTCTAGCACCATCTCAGACCCTGTTTCATTTCTTTTGCACAAAACTTGAAATTATATAGTATACGTGACAGAAAGAATTTTTCCTTTCTGTTCAGAATATTTCATGATAAAAAGTAAAATAGGTTCACGTCAAGATGGGGGTGGAGGTAGAAACACTCCGCTTCCTTGCACAACCAGAAGAAGGAAAACTGCCAATTTAAAAACAGTAAACAGCTCTGGCTGATGTGGCTTAATGGATTGAGCACTGGCCTTGGAACCAAAGGATCACTGGTTCAATTCCCAGTCAGGGCACATGCCTGGGTTGTATGCCAGGTGTCCAGTGGGAAGCACATGAGAGGCAACCACGCATTGATATTCTTCTTTCTCCTTTCCTTCCCCTCTCTCTGAAAGTAAGTAAATAAAATATTTAAAACAAATAACCAGAAGGGCCAGAAAATCAGAATGCATGGAACTCTGACAACTAAGGAGTTAAAGAAACATTCACCCAGACCTGCAGGAGTGGCAGAGACTGATGGCTGATCAGAGAGGACACACAGCAAGGTGGGGCTGGCTGAACAGGAAAATAAAGACTCAAAACTTCCAGCTGTAAAATACTGTGGGGTTTGCAAAATGGGAGAAACTCCCAGTCTCACAGGACAGTTCATTGGAAAGTGGGGCTAAAGCAAAGCAAGCCAGTGGCATTGGTCCCTCTCTGACCCCCCCCCCACAGTGCCACAACACAGCAAAGAGGGTTGCCCCACCCAGGTGAATATCTAAGGCTCCACCCCCTTACAGTATAGCTGGTACACAGAGACAAAGGAATATGGCCCAAATAAAAGAACAGATCAAAACTCCAGAAAAAGAGCTAAATGATGAGATAGACAATGTATCTGATGCAGAGTTCAAACACTGGTAATCAGGATTCTGACAGAACGGAATGAGCTCAGTTGCAAACTGAAGGAAGAAATGAAGGCTATCCAAAGTGAAATAAAGCAAAATATACAGAGAACCAACAGTGAAGGGAAGGAAAGAAGGACTCAAAACAGTGATTTGGGGGGAAAAAGGAAGAAATAATCATCCAATGGAACAGAATGAAGAAACAAAAAATTTAAAAAATCAGGAGAAGCTTAGGAACCTGTGGGACAACTTTAAGTGCTCTAACATCCAAATCCTAGGGGTGTCAGAAGGAGAACAAGAAGACCAGGAAATTGAAAACTTATTTGAACAAATAATGAAGGAAAACTTCCCCAATCTGGTGAAGGAAATAGACAATTAGGAAGTCCAGGAAGCTCAGAGAGTCCCAAAGAAATTGGACCCAGGGAGGAACACAATAAGGCACATCATCATTAAGTTACCCAAGATTAAAGATAAAGAGAGAATCTTAAAAGCAGCAAGAGGAAAGGGGAGAGTTACCTACAAAGGAGTTCCCATAAGTCTATCAGCTGGTTCTCAAAAGAAACCTTGCAAGCAGAAAGGAGCTGGAAAGCGGTGTTCAAAAATCATGAAAGGCAAGTACTTACATCCAAGATTACTCTATCCAGGAAAGCTGTCATTTAGAAGGGAAGGGTCGATAAAGAGGTTCCAGATAAGGTGAAGTTAAAAGAGTTCATCATCAGCAAGCCCTTATTATATGAAATGTTAAAGGGACTTATCTAAGAAATAGAAGAAGATAAAAAACTATGAACAGTAAAATGACAGCAAACTCATAACTATCAACAACTGAAGCTATAAAACAAAAACTAAGCAGACAACTAGAACAGGAATAGAACCAGAGAAATGGAGATTACATGGAATGCTATCAATGGGAGACCTGGAAGTACAGTGAAAAGAAGCATAATTGGTAGGCATAAAATAGACGGGCAGGTTAAGAATAGTACAGGAAACAGAGAAGCCGAAGAACTTACACATACAACCCATGGATGTGAACTAAGGTCAGGGTGTGGGGGATGTTGGAGGGTAGAGGTGTTCAGGGCAGAGGGGCGATAAAGGGAAGAAAAAAATTGGAACAACTGTAATAGCATAATTAATAAAATATACTTTTAAAAGAAATAAAATAATAACCAGAATTATCAAGAGGGGGAACAATTTTAATTAGAATAAAAATGCTACTATCTGGAGAAACCTGATAGTAATGCCTGTCCTGGTGATGTCCAGGTAGAGATAAGATGTGGTGAGCTCTGGTACTGGAGAAGAAAAGTTCCTGGGACACAGAAGTAGAATGCCTTGCTTGTATAAGACGATTGCCCACTTGGACCCAAAGCCCTCAGCAAATATTACTAAGGGATTATTTGACTGCCAGCTTGGCAGTCAAGGACATTCATTTGGGATAGAATGACAATGCAGATCACCTGGGGATGAAAACCTAAATAAAGTAATTGAGTACCTCTATGTGCTATATAGTTGTTTAAGAGGGTGTTGGAGTGTGTGTGTGTGTGTGTGTGTGTTCCAAATCTGTTGGGATTCTTGCTTTTCCATTTAGAAAAACCATAGCTAGATCCCTACCTTTAATTATACACCCCCCCAAAATCTGAATGAATGAAAAGGCTAAATATAAAATTAACACACAAGAACTTTTTTCAAAATTTCTGGAATTGGAAGTAAGTTATAAAGTGATACATTTGACTACATAAACATACTGAAATGTCATAGAACAAAAAAAAAACACCAAGTTACAACAAAGGTGACAAACACTCAATTGGGTGGAAATATTTGCTACCTAAAAGTCAAAGGAGCAGAGTCTTTGAAGGCAGACACCCTTAGTGCCCACTGTTGTGATGGGGAAATACACGTTACCCTGACTTTGCATTTGGCAACCAGTTCAGAAGGAGAGTTGTCTTATGCTCCGTATCTCCTTTGTCTCATTCACTTTTTAGGATGCTTACAAGCCCCATCGAAAATACAAACGCCAACAGGGAGCAGAGGAGCTGCTTGATGAAGAATCTCGAGTCCATGCTACACTTTTGGAATATGGCAGGTATGAATGGGGTCCGGTCTACAGTTTGTATTTTATAAAGCAATTGGAAAGAAAAACTACTTTGAATTTCTTTATTGGGATTAACTTGGTTAGTTTTTTACCTGATTGAGTTTACTGTTTTGGGCCCAAGATTTCCAGCATCTGGAACTTTTCTCTGGTATTGAATTACCCAAGTTTCCGAGGGTAGCTTCCTGATGGTGGTAGAGTCCTGATCCTGGGACCTTCTCTCTAAAAATATGTGTAACTGTGTGCTTCGGCTCTGTTCTCGTTGGGGGTTGGGAGTTTGGGGCATTTGTGGAGGCTAGGGGTGGTCTGCCCTTCACGTCTCTGCCATTTGATAAAATCTCCAAGTAAACTAAAGAGTTTTCAACAGTTTAAGCATTAGAATAATAGTTTTGGTTTCCTATGAACAATTGCCCTAACTAGGAAAATGAAGAATTTAGAAGTAGTTTTGTCACTTCTTAAAAAAATCTCTAATTTTTAAAAAACAACTCTTACTTTATATCCTCAGTTTTTACTTAAAGCACAACAATAAAGAAGTACTTCCTCTTATTTGAAGTTTTTGGTTGACCCTGGGTATTAACCTTCATTTATGTCCTGCATTTTCTACTTAGGGTAACTGATTCTTTGATGTGAGTATGTCTCCTTGGGCTTTTTACCTTTATACTGGGAGTGGTTGCTGTGTGCTTCTCTGCCTCATAACCCAACCCTTGTTGGGTGGCTGGAACTAATAGCATTGCCACTAACATCTCCCTGCATGAGCATCTGATGGCTTCCACCTCTACGAATAGGAAGTAAGAGAGAACCAGGATACTAGCCTTAATTGGCTGAAGTACTCCATCTTTCAAATGGAATTATTGCTACTTTTTGTGTGTGTTTTTGAGGCGGCTGTGTGGGGTCATGTCCTTCTTCCCTAAGAATGAAAAAACTAGTCTGTTTCAAAGGAAGTTGTTAGTCCTGGCCCTAAGTTATATGTGATGGCTGCCCGCACAGGTCGCCAGTTGTTGCTGTGAATTGAACTCACCTGTGTAAGGCATCATCAGACCAACTACATAATTTGTATGACCTAGTTTAAAATGAAAATGCAGGGTCCTTTGTTAAGAATTATTGAAATGATTAATTATTGAGAATTTCAAGGATGGGCCGGTCGGTGTCTCCTTCACTTCACCCTCAAGTCGCGGCAGCCTCAGCCCAACCCCAAGCGTGCCAAACAGCTGCGATGGCCCCCCTCTGGAGACCACTAGATCAACTTTTTCCACAGCCTCGCCATGGCAATCTATGGACAGACCTGCGCACGGCCAATGTGTATCCCTCCATCATACGCTGACCTTGGCAAAGCTGCCAGAGATATTTTCAACAGAAGATTTGGTTTTGGGTTGGTGAAACTCTATGTGAAGACAAAGTCCTGCAGTGGTGTGGAATTCTCAACATCTGGTTCACCTAATACAGACACTGGTAAAGTTACTGGGACCTTGGAGACTGAATATAAATGGTGTGAGTATGGTCTAACTTTCACAGAGAAATGGAACACTGATAACACTCTGGGAACGGAAATCGCAATCGAAGACCAGATTTGTCAGGGTTTGAAACTAACATTTGATGCCACTTTTTCACCAAACACTGGAAAGAAAAGTGGTAAAATCAAGTCTTCTTACAAGATGCAATGTGTAAACCTTGGTTGCGATGTTGACTTTGATTTTGCTGGACCTGCAATCCATGGCTCAGCTGTCTTTAGTTAGGAGGGCTGGCTTGCTGGATACCAGATGACCTTTGACAGTGCCAAATCAAAGCTGACAAGGAATAACTTTGCAATGGGCTACAGGACTGGGAACTTCCAGCTACACACTAATGTCAGCGATGGGACAGAATTTGGAGGCTCAATTTATCAGAAAGTATGTGAAGATCTTGACACTTCAGTAAACCTTGCTTGGACATCAGGTACCAACTGCACTCGCTTTGGCATTGACACTAAGTATCAGTTGGATCCCACTCCTTCCATTTCTGCAAAAGTCAACAACTCTAGTTTAATAGGAGTGGGCTACACTCAGACTCTGAGGACTGGTGTGAAGTTTACATTGTCTGCGCTGGTAGATGGGAAGAGTATGAATGCTGGAGGCCACAAATTTGGGCTTGCCATGGAGTTGGAGGCTTAATCCAGCTGAAAGAAACTTCTGGGAATGGATATCAGAAGATTTGGCCTTAGTATATTTCCGGTGTGACCAGCAGGATTTTTTTCCTCCAAGAAGGTGATCAAAACAAAGGATGAGCTAAACAAGAGCTATCTTTTAAATATTTACAGTTACTTGTTAGCTGGTTTCTAGTTGAATTGGTTGTCTGTCTAGTTACCAGGGCTGCTGTTGTGCAGCCTCCTATACATTATTTAAATGCATTTAACTGTTCAATGAGCTACCCACCAATAATGAGATAAACCTTTATGAAAACTGTGCAGTCGTGTGCATGTTTGTTTTTATGTTCCTTTTCACACTGAGCACTGCCATTGAATAAAATGGATCAGTGGATTTAAGATGAGGTTAAAATTTCTTTTGTTAAATAGCAACCATTAGAATCACTTTTGGTGCCCTAAAACATGACAAATTATAAATAAAACAAGTATACATAAAAAAAAAAGAATTTCAAGACAGCAAAACAGCCAAATGTGGGGCACTTCTGAGTGTAGAGCCCTTTCCAACTGGACAGGTTGAATGCCCTAGGCACTGTGTTGGGGTCTTTGCAGCCAAACCTCAGCTCCAGCTGGGCAGGCGAAGCTGCACTTTACTGGGAGAGCCAGTGCTGGGGAGAAAGCCTATTTGTGTCGGCATGTTCCAGAGCCCAAGTGTACTTAAGGGATATTGTGGCTTTTGTTCGTCTGTATTGTTCATACTTCTAGTTTTGCCATTATCATGCAAACTTGACTGTTCCTGGGGCTGCAAGGGAATCAGAGATTCAGTAAATTGTCCACCTCCTGAATACCATGCTACAAATTTCAATATTTTGTTTTGTTTTGAAATAATCAGTTTCACATTGGATCTTTTGCATGTGTCATAGATGATAGTTGTCACCATGTGAAGTTTGGGTAAATTCAGGACATTCCTGCCCATCCTCAGGAGTGATTGGAGCACATTGAGGCCAGAGTCTGACTTGAGTTTCTTTAGGGAAAAGAGCAAGACACTGGTTTTGTTTTTGACTCCTAAATTTGGAGGCCAAGAAAGAGCAAAATGTCTCAATTCCAATCTTAGTTTCTGTTGGTGGAGTCATGCTGACTTCTAAGCCTAGGTAGATAGGATGAAGGATTTGTTTTATTTTTTAGGAGAGATATTATTTTGCTTTCTTTTTAGCTTTGCTGTTAAGGAATGATGAGTTTTTGAGATGTGGGGAAGTAAATACATATTAATCCTTATATTTAGTTCATTTTCCTTTTTGAGAATACTAAAGACTGCATTCAAAAAAGGGTAAAAATTAACTTTTTTTTTGGTGCCTGAGATCAACTATTAACTATGAAGAGCCTCAGACCGGGACTTGAAGTCAGGTTTCTTGGACTCCAAAAGTATGGCATTATCATTATCTACAAACATTATTTGAGCCTACAGTGAGAGTTTGGCTCTTGGTTTTATTTAGAAAGACAGGCCCAGTCTTTGTGTGGTCTGAGACTGAATAAGAAGAGAGTTGTTATTAAACTTACAGAACAAACTGGATAAAACATAAAGCCCTGACAAGTGTGCATTCTATTCTCTGTTCTGGGAAGGTCCCTTGCCTTCTTTTTATTAGACTCTTGCCTCACAGTTCTGTTTGGTACTCTCCACCTCATGGAGATCCTTACCATTAATTAAATGAGGATTACATAACCATATGAAGAACTTTCAACTGTTTGTCCTCTTGGAGAAAACAGTAAATGTTAACTATTAGGTAGTAAGGTCACAGCAATAGCAACAGCAGTTTTCAGTTCTAAAATTCCCTTAAATATGACCTTTACTTTAAAATAAGGATCCTTTCCTAAGCCTCCCTTTCAGTTATCTTTGTCTCTATATAGTCATTACTCCTAGGACTAACCCTCTCTCTAACCCTGTTACAGGAAGTTTTACCCACTCTTCCTTCCTTCCCCAGTCAAGCAGGCTGGCCTTTTGTTGGCTCTGGGACTCACTGCTCCATCCTACCTTTCCCCTTATTTTTGTGCACACCTTAGTTGCTCATCCCCACCTAGGAATACAAATTCTCCATATTTCATCAGTGTTCCTTTCATCAGTCTAGGCTCACAGTGTACCTGGCTTTGAGGTTAGCATTATAGCTTCTTCCTTCTGTTCTGACTTTTCATCGCTCAAATAAGGCTAGACTTTGAGCCTGGTCAACCACGCTGAAAGGTTTAAGGATTATGTGTCTATTAAAAACATGTTTGAACTTCTGCCAAGATGGAGGAATAGGTTGAGATGCTGTGCTTTCTCACACAACCAAGTTTAGAGACAACAAAATATTAGCAACAGAAAACACAGCCAGAACACAGAAGATTGAACTTTTTGGAAGTCTGATAACAACGAATTCTTCAGCCTGACTGGTAAGAGGGGCAAAGCTAGCAGCTGGTGGAGAGGGGTTGCACAGGAAAACTCGGTCAGATGGACTCAGGCACGTGGATCCCAGGTGTGGGGTTGCAAGGGGCAGACCCAGTGAGCAACCCAGTGAGTGACCGGCGGACCCAGCAAGGGCACAGGGTGGCGGGTTGACTGTGGTTGCGAATTCATGCACAGATAGACCAGCGAGGGAGTGGGCAGTGAGATGGGACTGAGCAGGCCCCAGTGGCGGGAGGCAGTAGAGGGCGCCACTATTTCCCCCCTCTGACCCCGCCCCCACATACAGCATAACAACCCAGCAACCTGGGCAGCCCTGCCCTGGTAAACACCTAAGGCTCCATTCCTCATACTTAATGGGCGCTAACACACCAAAAATGGCTCAAGAAGATCTCAAAGCCCCAGAGCCTATAACTCTAAGCAATGAAGAAATAGCAAAACTTTCAGATGCACAGTTCAAAACACTGGCGATCAGGATACTCACAGAACTGGTTGATTTTAGTCACAAATTAGAGGAACATATGAAGGCTAAACTAATTGAAATGAAGGGAATTGCACAGAAAACCAGTAGTGATGAAAAGGAAACTGGGACTCAAATCAAGGGAGTGAACCAGAAGGAAGGAAGAAATATGAAGAAACAATTCAAAAAAATGAGAGACTTAGGAACCTTCAGGACACCTTTAAACTCTCCAACATCCGAATTATAGGGGTACCAGAAGGGGGAAAGGAACAGCAACAAGTGGAAAACTTATTTGAACAAAGAATAAAGGAGAATTTCCCCAATCTGGCAAGAGCAATAGGCTTCCAGGAAATCCAGGAAGCTCAGAGAGTCCCAAAGAAGTTGGACCCAAGAAGAAACACACCAAGGCACATCATAATTGCTTTAGCCAAGATTAAAATGAAGGAGAGAATCTTAGAAGCAGCAAGAGAGAAGGGGACAGTCACCTACAAAGGAGCTCCCATCAGACTGTCAGCAGATTTCTCAAAAAGAGACCTTACAGGCAAGAAGGGGCTGGAAAGAGGTATTCCAAGTCATGAAATCCAAAGACCTACATCCAAGATCACTCTATCCAGCAAACCTTTCATTTAGAATGGAAGGACAGGTAAAGTGCTTCTCAGATAAGATCAAATTCAAGGAGTTCATCATCACCATTCCCTTATTTTATGAAATGTTAAAGGGACTTATCTAAGAAAAAGAATATAAAAAATATGAACAGTAAAAGGACAGCAAACTCACAGTTATTAACAACCACACCTAAAACAAAAGCAAACTGAAAGGACAGCTAGATCAGGAGCAGAAACATAGAAATGAAGATCTCATGGAGGGTTAGCAACAGGGGAGTGGGAGGAGGAGAAGGGGGGAGAAGGTACAGAAAATAAGTAGCATAGACAGTAGGTAGAAAATAGATGGGGGGGGCAAGAATAGTATGGGAAATATAGAATCTAAAGAACTTGAGAAATATGGTCATCAACTAAAGGGGGGAATGGTGGGGGCGGGGGGTGCAGGGTAGAGGGGAATGAAGGGGGGAATATAACAACTGTAATGGCATAATAAATAAAATTTTTTAAAAAAGAGGAGACTACTGACAAAGCAATGTGCCTTGTAAGAAGGGCAAACCCAGACACATGCAGAGGAAGACACTGTGATGACACAGGGAGAACAGCACCTGCAAGCCCTGGTGTTCCCGAGGCCAGCAGAGACCAGGAGACAGAACAAATCCTTCCCTCGCAGATGTCAGAAGGAAGCAACTTTTCAGACACCTAGCCTCCAGCACTGTGACACAATACAGTTTTGTTTTTTTCAAGCTGAAAACAAGCAAACAAAACAAGTTTGACTATATTTGTTTAAATGATATGGTGTCGGAAAAACAAGACTAATAGTTTTGTTTTAGACTTAATCAAAATTGCAGGTGTATAATATTTTAATTTTATTATGGCCCCAATCAACTTTTAGGAGCTAACCTAAACACCTAACCACAAAATAAAATGGCCAGTATGGGGGAATGCATTTTATAACGTGGATCCTGGCTCTTGGGGTCCGTAGCGTTATGGATGAGACAAGATAAATTCACATGGACTACTGAGTCCTGTGGAGGAACAGGAACAGCTGGGTTTCTCTCTCAAGAGAAAAAGCCTTGGAGCTCCTTGGCCACTCTCTGAAGAGGAGAGTGCCTTGACCCTTGCCTTGACAAGCTTTTATTGGGTTCAATTTGTGCAAGAATACAGAGTGTGTGTGTAAAGCTCATCAGTCTTTGTCTGGCAGAAATGATTAAATAATAGATAACATTCAAAGAACTCTGAGGGCTTATTCTGAGTCAGTGTCAGATAGTTAAAGGGCCATAAAACTTTGGGGAACAAACTTCCTGTTTGGACCCTTATCATTTAAATTGAGGGTATTAGCAAAATAGGTTTCATAGCATTATTTCAGGCTTAAGGCATTGTTTTAGGCTTAAGTTAGGCAGGGGAAGTAAGGCAGACAAGAGATTAGGAGACTTCTTTCAGACAGAATGAGGACTCAGGCTATGTCAAAGCCGAGGGGTGAGTGTCCATCAACCCCTTTTTCTATAGCCCCCCAAGTCCTTCCCTGAGGGCCCCTTCACAACTGTGCCTGTCTTAGGTTGTCCCTCTTTTGAGGACTCTTACCTGTCATTGGCAACCAGTCATCCTCCCAGGGTCAAGCAGGGTGAAGAGAAAGGGGGCAGAGGTGGTGCCCCTACAAGGAAGATAAGCTTTGTCTGTTAAGTGGCTTATGGTCCCAAGGTCCTTTACTCAGCCTTAGCCACAAGGGATTACAGCTTCTGAAACCAGGCAAGGCAGTTCCCAACAATTTTACATGCAGTATAATTGACTTGCAAGTGGAGTTTTGAAGCACAACCACTAGAATGCTGGAGTTAGCCTATTCCACACTGCTTGAGGCTTAATTTTGAGTTGTCTTGAAGTCATTCTGTACTTAGTAAATAAAATATGAAGTGTCTCTCTCAACCTATGTCCCATATGATAGTAAGACCTGTTTATACTCATAGAAGGTATGTAGTAAATTCTTGTTCAATGAACAAAGAACAGAGTTCACAGTCCTTAGTATTTAGGGATTTCTTATGCCCCTGTTTTCCTCAGATTCCAGATAGCTTGATATATCTTAAGTTTCCCTGGGGCAATTATTCTTAAAGGTTAGTTTGTTTCCTAGAACTGTGATGATCAGTAAGGTAGGCACTAGCCACACATGGCTATTGAGCACTTGAAATGTGACCAGTGTGGCTCATGACCATAATTTTAATTTTAGGTAAGTAAAATTTAAATTTTAAAACTCCTGCTGGCTTAGTTATTAGAATGTTTTATTATTAGTTGGAATAATTTGAGTACATGAATGTACTACTTTTAAGTTTATATATGTGGTTCTTGTTTTTTTCTCTTGAACTACACTGTTCTAGAAGATGTGCGTCCTTAATGTTGAAGACCAGTTACTAGGTCTAGGTAATAGGACCAGAGTTCTGTTGGTACTGACAGTGCAGGACATCAGCAAAGGTGGTGAGTCAGAGCTAACCAAGGGGAAGATAGGAATAAATTGCCCATATGGTACTGCAAATCAGGCTGGCTCTTGAGACAAGAGGGTAGGGCTGACTGGGCAAGAAGAAAGAGAGGTTGTAGGATTGAGTAGCATACCTCGAGAGGATAAATGAGAAGTAAATGCTCTTATGGTAGAAGTAAATTGAAAACCCCCCATACTCTTTGTGAGGGATGATGGGCCATAAAGGGATGCTTTCTTTTCCTGGTGAAGCTTAAGCAACTTTGGAAGAGGAAGAACAGGGCATACAATAAGGCAGGCATTACTAGGCAGTTGAAGACAGCTCCTTGTCATGGAAGCATCACCATCATGTCACATGGAGAAAGAAACCTTCAGAAAAGTTATCTGGACTCTTTACTGAGCAAACATTTATTAAGTACCTACTATGTGCCAGATACTATACTGGATCCTGGGGATACAAAGATGAATGAAGCTCTATATGAATATTCATAACAGCGCTATTCACAACTGCCAAAACAAAACAATCCAGTTGTTGATCAGCTGGTGAATGGATAAACAAAATGTGGTTTATCTGTGATAGGATTTTATTTACTCATAAAAATAAATTAAATACTGATTTGTGCTACAATATGGATGAACCTTGGAAATGTGCTAAGTGAAAGAAGCTAGGCATAAAAGGCTACATACTGTATGATTCCATTTTTATGAAATGTCCAGAATAGGCAAATCCATAGAGGTGGAAAGTAGATTACTGGTTGCCAGGGGATGGGAAGAGATGGAAATGGTACTAACTGCTAATAGGTATGGATTTCTTTTAGAGCTAATGAAACTATTCTGGAATTAGGTAGTGGTGATAGTTGCACAAAATAGTGAATACAGTTAAACTACTGAATTATATGGTTTACAATAGTAAATTTTTTGTTATGTGAATTATACTTCAGTTTTAAAAATGTAAAAAGGAGCTAAATGAAGCAGATACCCTTTCTTCCAGGAGCTGGGCAGGCAGATTCCACATAACATAATTATATACTCTGGGATGAGTGCACTGGTGGTCTAAACAAGAAACACACAGCTGGGAGCCTACCCTAGTTTTGAATGGTTAGAAGTCTTCCCAGAGCCTGTCTTTAAGGACAGAATAGTTTAATTCTACCTGGGAATTAAATTGCTTAGATTTAGTAGTTTACTGCTTTATTTGGAAAATCCATTAAGTTCTGGGGCCAGCTAAGGGCTGTCTGCCTGAGGATATGTCTTCTACCCTTCAGTTCTATACAGACTAAAGTCTAGAAAACTACAACAAAAAATATATTCAAGGTACAAAAACACAGAAGTGAAGAAACTTGGTGAGATCTCTCAATTGGTCAAGATTCCCTAGTTGAGAACACAAAACCCTCCTGCTAGTTTCAGCAGAATGATTGACTAAATACAGGGATCCTTGGGAATGTTTAAAAGATGAAATCTAGGCTGAGCTATTGTCTTTTCCCAAGCATCACACAGGAACTGGGCCTCCAAATATACTGCTGTTTTCCACAATGAGGAAGCTGCTAGAAGCCTGTGGAATTGGGAAGCTGGTGCTTCAGCTGCTGACAAAAAAAACCACACTACTTCTGCCAAAATCAGGAAGCCACTGTGACAGTTACTGGCCCACACAACAGCATATACTTCTCCTGTGATCCACATTGCGCAGTCAGTCCTTTGTGAGCATTCAAAACACCAGCAAATGCATCAGATTGGTAGGACCTAACTAGCATTCAGAACCCTATGTGCAAGGGAGTATGGAAAATAAGAGTTTTTTTGTTTTTCAGCCTCTCTACTAGGAAGATGCAATAGATATTGACTAAGCCAATTCACAGACTCTGCCATGAGGCCCTTTATAGAATGTAGTAGATATTTTAGCTTTAACCTTGGTCTGTTATACTTTGGTGTAAGAAATGCCATCAATTTCTGAATATTGACTTTGTGTCCTGCTACTTTGTCAAATTTACTTATTAGGTCGAGTAGTTTTTTCATGTGGTGCGTCACATTTATTGATTTGTGAATATTGTACCATCCTTGCATCCCTAGGATAAATCCCACTTGATCATGGTGTATGATCTTTTTAATGTATTCCTGGATCAGGATTGCCAATATTTTGTTGAGGATTTTAGCATCTGTGTTCATCAGAGATATTGGCCTATAATTTTCTTTCTTTGTTGTGTCTTTACCTGGTTTTGGAATTGGGATAATACTGGCCTCATAAAAAGAGTTTGGGAATGTTCCCTCTTCTTGAATTTTTTGGAGTAGTTTAGGAATAAGAATTCATTTTTCTTTGAATGTTTGGTAAAATTTGCCCATGAAGCCATATGGTCCAGGGCTTTTGAGGGCTGGGAGTTTTTTGATTACTACTTCAATTTCAGTAGTTGTTACTAGTGTATTCAGGATTTCTGCTTCTTGATTCAGTTTTGGAGGATTGTGTTTCCAGAAATGTATCCATTTTTCCCAGGTTGTCCAGTTTCTTGGCATATAATTATTCATAGTCATTTCTTACAAGCCTTTGTACTTCTGTGGTATCAGTTGTTACTTATCCTTTTTTGTTTTTTATTTTATTTGAGTCCTCTTTCTTGATGAGTCTGGTTAAAGGTTCATCACTTTTGTTTATCTTTTCAAAGAACCATCTCCTAGATTTATTGATCCTTTGAGTTGTTCTTTTAGTCCCTATGTGATTTAATTCTGCTCTGATCTTGATTATTTCTTTCCTTTTCCTCTCTCTGGGATTTGTTTGTTATTGTTCCTCCAGTTCTTTTAGAGGTAGCAGTGGGTTGTTTGAGATTTTTCTGTCTTCTTTAGGTAGGCCTATATTGCTATGCATTTACCTCTCAGGACTACCTTCACTGTATCACATAAGTTTGGAGTTGTTGTTTGTTCATTTTTATTTGTTTCCAGTTCTTTTTTATTTTTTTCTTTGATCTCATTATCACCCATTCGTTATTTAGTAACATGTTATTCAGTCTCCATGTATTTGAATGTTTTTGAGTTTTTTTCATGAGGTTGTTTTCTAGCTTCAAGCCATTGTAATCTGAGAAGGTGCTTGATGTGATTTCAATTTTCTTGACTTTCTTGAGGCTTGTTTTGTGCCCTACCATGTGGTCTATGAAAATGTCCCTTGTGCATTTGAAAAGAATGTATATTTTACTTCTTTGGGATGAAATGCTCTGTAATTATGTATTAAGTTTATTTATTCTAAAGTGTTGTTCAATGCCACACTATCCTTGTTGATTTTTTGTTTGGATGATCTATCCATTGTTGACATGAGGTGTTAAAATCCCCAATGATGACTGTACTGCTGTCAATCTCCTTTTTAAAGTTCTCCAAGTTTTT
The DNA here is from genome assembly GCF_021234435.1 of Artibeus jamaicensis. Lineage (NCBI taxonomy): Eukaryota > Metazoa > Chordata > Mammalia > Chiroptera > Phyllostomidae > Artibeus > Artibeus jamaicensis. Next base: position 282,244 of record NW_026521933.1, on the reverse strand, counting down.
TCTTATGTATTTATGTGCTTCTTTGGAGGTGCATATATGTTTACAAGGATTATATCCTTTTGTTGGACAACTCTCTTAAGCATTATGTAGTGACCTTCTTAGTCTCTTGTTATGGCCTTTTGAAGTCTATTTTGTCGAAGTATTGCTACCCCATCCTTTTTTTTTTTATTATTTTTTTTAGATTTTATTTATCTTTAGAGGGGGGAGAGAAGGAGAGAGGGAGAGAAATATCAATGTATGGTTGCCTCTTATGTGTCCCCTGCTGGGAACTGGCCTGTAACCCAGGCATGTGCCCTGACTGGGAATCGAACCACAATCCATTAGTTTGCAGGCCCATGCTCAGTCCACTGAGCTACACCAGCCAGGTCTTTCTTCATCTTCTTAAAGCAATCCCTTTAGCATCTCTTGCAATGCTGATTTGATGGAGATGTACTCTTTTAACCTTTTTCTTTTTTTGTCTGAGAAACTCCTTATTTCACCTTCCATGTAAAATGAGAGCTTTGCTGGGTAGACTAGTCTTGGTTGCAGATTTTTGCTTTTCATTAGGTGGAATATTTTGTGCCAGTCCCTTCTGGCTTGTACTGTTTCTATTGGCAAATCAGCAGATAGCCTTAGGGGAGCTCCTTTGCATATCACTAGCGGTTTCTCCCTTGTTGCCTTTAAAACTCTTTAAATTTTGTCAAATTAATTATGATGTTTCTTGCAGTGGGTCTCTTCAGGTTCTTCTCAGTTGGAGCCCTGTGTGCTTCCTGAACTTGCATGACTTTTTCCCTTATCAAGTCAGGAAAGTATTCTTTCATCATTTTTTCAAACAGGTTTTCTATCCCTCGTTCCTTTTCTTCTCCTTCTGGAATCCCTGTATGCAAATATTGTTATGTTTCATACTGTCCTACAGCTCCTTTAAGCTATCTGCATTCTTTTTAGTCTTTTTCGTTTTGTTGCTCTGACTGGGTGTTTTCTCATGTACCCTCAATTTACTGATTTGATCCTCTGCTTCATCTAGCCTGCTTTTATGTCCTTGTAGTGTATACTTCACTTCAGATATTGTATTCTTCATTTCCTCCTGGTTATTTTTGATACTTCCTATGTCCTTTTTTTTGCTGATGTAGTTCCTTGTCATTCTCATTGAGTTCCTTTAGCATCCTTATAACCATTACTTTGAACTCTTATATCTGAGAAATTGCTTGCCTCAGTTTCATTTAGCACTTTTTCTGGGGATTCCTCCTTTCCTTTCAATTGGTGATTGTTTCTTTGTCTCTGCATTTTAGGTGGCTCTTTTTGTTTGTTTCTGTGTGTTAGATTGAGCAGCTTTGACTCCCTGTCTTTGTTGAGTGGCTTTCTATGGTAGGAATCCTGTGGGACTCAGTGGTGTAGTCTCCTTGTACTCCTGATGTGGATACTCTAGAGATAGATGCCTTTTATGCAGGGTATGTGGCCTCTCTTGTTGTAATTGGGTTTTGGTTGTTGGTGGCTCATTTATTGGTGGGTTCTCACCTCCAGCTGGCTGAGTGTCATAGTCCCCACCATGTCTTGTATGCTATTGTGCAGGAGCTACCAGAACAAAACATCCCAGCAATCAAAAACTACACCAGCAAAAATACCCCTCTCACCCACTACCACAATACCAACAACAACATGAGCTAAGATTGATAAAGGTGGGAAGAAAATAAGAATATTATATGAAATGAAAAAAGAATATGAGGTGACAAACGGAAAGAAAAATGATTATGAGAGGGTAAGGGGAGGAGAAATAAGAGTTGGGAATACAGATAAGGTAAGGAAAATAAAAAATAAAATTTATAAAGTAAATTAAGTAGGAAGGGAATAGGTAAACTTGAATAAGAAAAAGAAAGAGTATAATACAAACTTTGTAGAAAAAAATAATGGAAAAATAGGAAACAGATTGAAGAAAAACAACCACCGCAGCAATATCTATGCCAAAGGAGCCAAGCTTCATAAAGATGGAAAGAAAATAATAGTGTTACAAGAAAGAAAAAAGATTGTGAGAGGTCTAAAGGAAAGAAAAATGACTTTGAGAGGATATAGGGAGGAGAAACAATAAACATATGTATTAGAAATGAGGCTAAAAAAGGGAGAAAATAAAATTTAAAATGAAGGGAAGACAGAGAAGGAGGAAGGCAGAATGGAGTTGGACAGGGGAACAGTGAAAAATGAGATTTAAGAATTTTTAAAAATAGTGAACAACTGGAGGTAAAATTGAAGAAATGCAACAATAACCTTAATATTAATGACAACCGAGGAAATATTAATAAAGGTGGAACTACAATAAGGATATTATAAGAAAGGGAAAAGAATGTGAGATGACTAGTGGAAAGAAAGATGGTTTTGAGAGCATGGAGGGAGGAGTAATGGTAAGAGTGAGGAATAGAAACAAGGTGTAGAAAAGGAAAAAGTAAAATTTAAAACAATAAGAAAGAGAAGGATGAAGACAAAATGGAGTAAGAGGAGGGAAAGTAAAATATGAGATTGCAATTAAAACAAAAAATTATAAAAGTAAAAAATATGTATATATAAATATAAATATTGATATAGTAGCAACAAAATTGAAGACAAAGAAGCAATGTTAAAAAGCTATGCAGGAGAAAAAAATAGCACAATGAAGAATGAGTTGGAATTCATCTCAGCAGAGTCTAGTATGTGTTGGCTTACTGTCTTTTCCTTCAGTATGAAAAAGCTGACATCCTTTCCTAATGTCAGTTAGTGTCATAGTCTAGCTTTAGGCAGCCTGTTTAAGGCTATAAACAGTCTACAGTCTGTGGCTGTCTCCTTCAGGCTTGCTTCATCCATTCTGTTCTGCCCTAATGACTTTTTATCAGCACAAGGCCTAGGGGTAGTTCATCTAATATCTGACAGCACCACATGCACCACTTCCACCTGCTTCCAGAGGGAGCCTCTGGTGCAATCAAGAGGGTGGGATTTCAGGATCAGTCCCCAGGAGGCACTGTTCAATCTCCAGGGAAGATGGTGGGTGTGTTCCCCTGCCCCTATGCCAAATGTCTTGGTCTGTCCCAGATTATTTCCAGTAATGTGTAGTTTGTAATTAATTAGCTGCCTGTTTCATGTGAGGGGCCAATCTGTAAAAGGGTCAGCTCTTTTCTGCTTGGTGCTGATGGCAGCTCTTTGTGAGAGCTGAGGCTGGGCATAGCCCTGAATACTTCTTGCTGCATCAATTTCTGATCTCTCTGCTCTTTTCAGTGGAATAGGGCCCGAGGAGGAGCCAGCATAGCATCTAATAAAAGTTCATGAAGGGCTCCTTGGGAGATTCTTTCTTTCCCCTGTGGATATGTGGTCAGCAGTGGGTTTTTGAGCCTAGCCTTGCTGTGTGGAGTTTGCTGCCCTGCAGGTGGAGGTTGGGATGTCTTCCCCTTCCCAGAAATTTGTACTCCGCAGTTTGAGTGGGCCTGCCTGGCTACAAAGAATCTCAGGTGCTCAGCTCCTTTCTGTCCAGTTCCCAGCTCACTGCTCTTGCAGGAAACAGACTCAAACCCTCTTTTCTGTATGTATCCCTCCCCAACCCCCATCACCAGCTATGCTGGATAGGGCCCTGCAGTGTGCAGCCTTCCACTCTTCCTGGCTAGCTGGGGTCAGCAGGCATGAACCACATTTTGAATCTGGTCCCTTTGCTGGCCGAGCCGTTGTGTATATGTTTGGGTTCCCTACTCAGCCATGCCTCTGCTCCTGTCTTTAAAAAAGTCCCTATGTGTCACCCACACTGCAACCCTGAGCCACTGCCTGGCTCTCTGTACACTGCACTTCCCCCAAAGGAAGTCTTTCTTGGTCAGGTCTGGCCACAGCCTGCCTCCAACAGTCTTAGGAGCTAGAATTTCTCTCTTGAACTCTCCCAGTTGGTGTTGCAGCTGTAGACATTCTGCTTGCTCTGTGTGTGCAGCCTGAGTCTCCCAGACACCATATATTTTCCCAAGTGACTCCTGATCAGTGTTGGGTACTCCCTGTTTGGGACTGGGGTCCCTACCCCACTCCAAGAGGAGCGGAAGCTACTAAGCTGTTTTTTTTCTCCTTTGTTCTCTCCTCTATTGCAGAGACCTCATGCAGGGTACCCCCCCTTCAACTTATAAAGTCTCTTACTTGATGGAGCAAAGCCTCCTCTTTACTCCTTGGCTTCAAAATTCATATCAGCTAAGATTCTGTTGATTGTTGATGAGGTCACTTGTTGGAAGATCAGCTGAAAATCTGCACTGGGGGCAGGAGCAAGTGGGCTCAGGCTTCTACCTACTTGGCTGCCATCTTATGCCCTCTGCACTTTGGGTCTGTAGATTTATGCCTAATGGTTGAGCATGTTGTGCCCAGCAGTTAATTTAGTGGTTCCTCTGATTATATGACAATCTATTGCATGGTCAGGTGGTACTTTTGGCTTCTTGATTTCTTTGTTTTATTTTCACTTGTTTTAGAGTATTTCAACACACATTGGAAATAGCAAATGTAAAAGTAGCATCAGTTCCCTCCAGGAGAAGGATGCAGACATTCAAATAGGTAGTTGAACATGATTGCCATGTTGGAAGTGGGGGAACATGTATAGACATAGGGATGGATCATCTAGGGCAGGGTGTCTGTGCATGAGGATGCTCTGGAGAAAAAGAGGCTTTAGAGCTGAAGTGCGAGGAGTGAATAGGAAAATAGAAAGGAATAGGAATAGGAAAAAATTCCAGTGTGTTCAAAGCTGTCTGTTCAGGCTGGGTGCACTGGAGCATGTAAGGTGAGCTGCAGGAAGTGAAATGGTTGTTAGGCAGGACCATAGAAAGGAAGCCCTAATGAGAGTGCCCAGGAGGTTTTGTTTTGTCTCGAGGGAAGAGGCCTGCTGTTGATTGGTATAGATCAGACCAGTGGGAAGTTGGATAAGTATGGGGAAAAGGCCCTGGCTGGTGTGGCTTAGTGGACTGAGCATCAGCCTGTGAACCAAAGAGTTACCAGTTCAATTCCCAGTCAGGGCAAATGCCTGGGTTGTGGGCCAGGTCCCCAGGAGGGGGCACGAGAGAGGCAACCACACATTGATGTTTTTCTCCCTCTCTTTCTCCCTCCCATCTGCTGTCAAACTAAATAAAATATTTTTTTAAGGAAGAATGAGAAAGAAGAGTGAGAGTAGAGTGAGGTTGGAGACCAGCTAGGAGGGCAGTACACTGAAACGTTAAGCGAAGCGTGGCAGGAGTGAGAGCAGAGCCGGAGCCCTTCCTTTGTTTTTCTTAAATGGCTGCATGTCACTTTTGTTTCCTTATAAACTATTTAAAGGTGAGTGAGGTTGGGTATTTTTCCTCATGCTTTTTGTTTTAGGTCAAATGGTTTTGGCATTATTATACTTAATTTTAAAAAGTAGATATTAATTACAGCCAGAAAATAAACTAATGTAAACTAAAGTGCATTTTTGAATTTTTTTAAATTTAAAGTTGAGTGACATGAACACATTATTGGCAAAATGCTTTAGTTATGCTTGAGAATAAAAAATGGGCTGGACTGAAAGTTTTGAAAGTTGGTATTAGAGAGCATGCTTAGCTTGAGCAAATACATTCACATTTGTTTATACAGGTATTTTTAAGGCTCTTAACTTAAACTGTGGATCTGAAATGCAGTTGCTTCTTCAGAGTGCCAGTTGCACTTAAAAAGAATGTTGTACTCTGCACTGTCTGAGAGTTCCTTAACTATTCACATGGCAAATAGGGTGGTTGGCCCTTTATTCCAAAACAGTGGAATATGTTTGAGGTATAGACATTCAGAGAGTTATCTCCAGTCACCAAATAGCCTAAATTCACTTTTCATGTAAAAATCCAACTAAAATGCATTTTACTAACTTTATGTGATTTTTGAATAGTAATTGAGCTCCCTTTTTTGTGACCTACAGGAGATACGGATTTAACCGCCAGAGCAAAATAGAGAAGGTAAGAAAAGCATATATAATAGGAGAGAATATTTGAGAGATGGAAGTAACCCTCCCTTTTGTCTCTGTCTGACACTAACAGGCTGCCCAGCAGGGGTGGGAAGGCAGGGCTACTGCCAACCAGGCTCTGGTCCTTGGGCAATCCAGGGCTGTGAAGATGTGCACCAGTCTGGGGGAGCTGAAGCAGCAGCCCCATCTGGGGCTGGAAGAGAAGGGTGATTAGATGTCATGGCCCTTGGGTCAATCCTGTGGGCTCTAATAATTCTAAAAGTGTGAAGGTGAAGTCTACTGCCAAGACCCTACGCACTCCTCATCTAGTGAGAAAGACCACAGACAGGTGCAAACTGGATACTGGCAGTGAAATAGAACACAGCCATAAATTACAGGCCCTCCTCTGTACTAGGATAGCTAGCGTGGAAAAATCAGGTAAGTGAAGATGGATTTTTCTAACTTCACAAATTAGTCTTGAAGATTTTTCTTCATTCTTGTGTTTATTAATGATCCTTAACATCAGAAGCAGGGCATGCATATAATCTTACAGTGCCAGACCTTTACTGTGCTCCAGGCCCTTTGTTCAGAGCTCCACATGTGTTTTTTTTAATTACTCCTCTAAACAGCTCTGAGGGACATGCTCATTCCTATATTTCAGGTTAGAAAGGTGAGGCCCAGAGAGGCTCAGTAATTTGTCCAGGATCACACAGATTCTTAAGTGCCATATTAAGAATCTGAATCCAGGCTCGTGTGACACCGAGTATGCACTCTTGACCACTTCCTTTAAAATAATAAAGTGCTAACTAAAATAGTCAATTAACTCTTAACCAAAGTTCTGCAGCCTGAGGTCTATTAATAATCTTTTTTCTCATTCCTCACCCCCGGATTTTCTGGAATGGGATACCACTCCTCCTCTTGTTCTCTTGCCACCCTTCCTTCTGTCTAGGTTCCACATCCTTCACATTTTCTTTCTGGGGGCCTTCCCTGAGTCCAGCCTCCCTCTGCTTCCTGGGGTAGTTGTTGTCTCGGTCATTGGAGGCCCTGACAGTGATTAAAGCATGTGTTCGAAAGCCGGGCTTGCTGGTTTCAGATCCTAACCTCATGCCTTCTCTGCGTGACTTTGGGCAGTATGCTTAATTGTTGTGCTTTAGGTCCTAGCATCTATAAAATGGGGGCAATAATTGTACTACCTTGCAACATTGTGAAGATTAAAATACAAAGAACACAGAATGATCCATACATTTTAAACATCTAGTTATTATTATTATTTTATTAGCAATTAGTCATGCATTGGTTGTATCTTTTTTGGTTTTCTTGTTATTTATTTTTTCCACATTTGTGTTTTCACTCAACTAAACAGTCATTTCTTCTAAAACAAGGCATTTTTGGGATTTCAGTATGTCATGTGGCATCTGATATATAAGAATTTGATGCCTACATTTAATTTGATCTCTAATTTCAGCCTGACAGGAATGTTTATGCATATGACTATATCCTAGAAAAAGGCAGCTTGATTATGATTGGAAAAATCATGAAATGCCCATGAAAGAGTATTCACATCAGCCCCATCTTCTCATTATGTCAGATGGCACATTTGAACTGGAAGTCTTATCCCCTATAGATACACACAGCAGTTGGGAGCTAGGTTGTTCCCCAGAGTCAGTTGTAGACTTGTTTTAGAAAAGCATTCCAGAATTAGGATTGTGTGAGAAAGATATTTGAAAACAATCTTCCCTTTCAACCTTAGAAGACCCTAATATCCAGAGAAGGTAAGTCCAAGGTCACTCAGCTGATAGATGTCAGAGGTGGATTAAAACCAAGAACTGAAGACTCCCAGCCCATGTTTGAGGAGCTGTAGTTAATGCATATATCTTAAGTGTGGTGTGGTACATTTAGAGCCTGAGACTAGATACAGAATATGGAGCTTGGTCACCAGGTGAAGCAGTTTAGATTTTCATCCTTTAGGCCAGTGGCTTTCAAATTTTGTTGACTTCAAGTTTCATGAAGCAGTATTTAACCCTTGACTGCCTGCATAGCACTCTGATGTGTTCATTCTTTATTATTTTTATTTAATCTGTTTAGATACTCATCCTACCTAAATTATTTTTGTGTCCCACTAATAGGTGTCAACTGGCAGTTTTGAAAAGCACTCCTTTGGGCATTGATTTGTTCTTGAAAGCATTAAAGTAAGGGAAAGACCCTATCAAAATGTAAGGATAAGTCTGGCAAATGTGAATGATTTCATAGGGATTTAACCGGCAAGCAGTTGAGTAATAGAGACAGGCATTCATTGGCTGGGGTCTGAAGCTCAACCTGCTTGCTCTGATGTTGGAATGGAAACTCAGGTCTCTGGAGTTTTCCTTCCAGAGAATCAATCTTTTGCAGGGATTGGTTCAGCCCTCCAGATCTGTGTGTTTTCTTTCACAGACTCGTGCCTCTTTGCAGTATTGTCCTTTCTCTACTCAGTCTCCAACTCCGATGCTCAGCTGATTTTGCATCTTGCCTTCTAGGCTGAGGACAAGAAAACAGCACTTCCCACAGGGCTCTTGGCTGCAGAAAAAGCTGATGCTCGGGAGGATGACGAGCTTCAAGCAGCTGAAGAGGTGTGTGGCCCATGTAGGTCCCCTGAAGGTTCTGCTTAACCATTTGGGGAGAAATTTCACTTTCATTCCCAGCTTTCCAGAATGGCCAGGTGCTTCCCTCAGCCAGCTGCTATTAGTTGACCTTTCACACCCTTTTCAGTTTCCTTTTATCACCTAACAAGATTCACCATAAAAATGAAATGAAGTAAAATAATGTCCTGTTTAGACATACCGTGTTAGTCTTAAGTGGTCAGATCCACTCACTGCTACTTCTCTGCATTCCTCTTTTAGCAGCGTATTCAGTCATTGATGACCAAGATGACTGCCATGGCAAATGAAGAGGTGAGGTGGGAGTGGTTGTGGGGAGGGCATGGTGTAGAGACAGGGACTTGGAACCAACCTGCCTAGCTCTCTGGGGCCTCTTCCCAGAGGGACCACCTTCTTCAGAGCCTTGTCTTCTCAGCACCTGGTGTTTCCTGCTTCCTAGGGCTCTTTCTTTTGAGAAGTTTTTTTATAGTGTTGCCATCCATGGTAACCCCTAGGAGGAAAACTTGAGGGACCCTTGTGAAGGCAGGATGTTCCTGCTGGGATAGTACCATATGGGCCTCAGCGGGAGAGTGATGGTTCAGTTCTCCTTCTTCACGACCATGAGTTACATCCCATGCCTAAGGAACCACTGTCTTCTGTTTCTTTCCTACCATCTAGGTAGAAAACAATACCAAGTTTAGAGTTGGTCTCAGAAGTCAAGGGCTTTCCAGGAGGTTTAATGAAAGACTTTGAAAGGATCATTTCTTTGGAAAGGATCATTTCAAGGAAAGACCTGTGGTAGAGATATTTTAGGAGTTCTGAGATTCTTCTTCCACTTGTGCTTCCTTTTTCCTTTGGTCCTAAGGCTGTAAACTTCCCTATAGGATCTGTGTAGTGACCTTTAGGAAGAGAGACTTTGGGATGGAGTATATAGGATGAAGAATGATTTTCCATTGTTATCCGAAATCCCAAGAGAATCTGGCAGTAAGCTGAGTGCCTCAGGAAGTGGAGAAGGTGGCTTCACATTTGTTCTGAAGCTTATTTTCTCCCTTCCTTGTTGATGAATACATAAACAAAAGCCAAACTGTTTTCTCCCTTGGGAATATCTATTTTGCTGTAGTGCTAAGTTTTTCAGAGTGTTCGGTTTTCCAATTCTGTGAAGGACAAGACATGGCCTTGAGAACACACCCTCCCTCTGATTGCAGAGCCATCTCACCGCAAGTTCTGTGGGTCAGATCGTGGGACTCTGCTCCGCTGAGATCAAGCAGATTGTGTCTGAGTATGCAGAAAAGGTACGTGGGGGCTCAGCTGGTGTCTGCCTCAGGTAATGCCCCAAAGATTTGTGCTTTTTCTGTATACCCTTCCCTAGCAGAGGCAGATTGTAATTCATCAGGTACGCTTGTCAAAAAACATATGTCTCACAAAACCATCAGCATTTGCCCATTAACTAAATTAATTTTCTTTTCAGTGCCTATTTTTCTACAAACATAAAGAGAAAACCTGTCTCCCAGAACAATTATCGCATCTGGTAAATCAGTGCCTGAGATACAGCACAGGCATTTTTCCTTCTCTACCAAGCTTCTTATGACTTGGGCTCAATTTGGTAATTGGACTGAGGAGTGAAGCTTTGCCACTTGGGAGATAAATCCCATAACTCAGCCAAGCCCAAGGCAAAATTTTTTGTTCCACTTTATTTAAAGGGTATAGAATGAACACAAGCCTGAAAGTGATATTTCAGTGTTATATTTTTTTCATGCTGAGAATAGGCAGCAGGACCTTGAATATCTCATGGAAACAGTGATTAATCATTTTGTACAGAACTGATTCTGGTGTGGCCGAGATGTAGTATCAGTAAAATCAAATTTACAAGGCATTGTTTCACATCCTTTCTTCCCCACCATACTCATTCTGCCCCCCTTAAAACGTTCATGTCTTTTGAAACATCCAGCTTTGCTTTCCCTGTCTCAGAAGCCTTGTCAAAAAATTAGCTCTGCTTTGACCCCTGTGCAACAGCCTCCTGAAGTAATTATGCAGGTGATGTAATTGGGAGGGGATGTCACAGCAGGTGGTCATCTTCCAATTAAACTCAAAAGACGTGAAGATGTAGTTATGTACTTTTAGAATAATCTAAATCCTTTTCTGGGCAAACCTCAGAAGGCACTTTGACCACTGTCACCTTCCCTTTGTTGTAAATTGAAATAGAGGACATTGAAATCTATGAAAGTTGGATTAGAAAACCCATGTTAAGAAACATTGGCTTGAGGCATGGGGGCAACAGAACCTCTCCCCCAGACAGTCGAAACCAGCTTACTCACTGTCTCGCTTAGAAGGCCAGAAAAAAGTAAAATTACAAATAGTTTTGGACAGCTCTTTTTCCAAAGACATATAATTTAATTTCTTAGAGAGAATTAGAGGTCAAGAGTTCATTGCTTGCTTATCTGTGTTGTTCACATTGAGTAGATCATATAGCATTAAAGATGATGATTTTTAAAATTGCCTTTAATCTAATCCCATATCACAGTTATTTCACATTTGCATTTTATCTTCTAGTGTTTGTTTCTGATACCATAGTTGTACCTAGTTGCAGTCATTGTATATTTCTAAAAGAGATAGAACAGCAGGGTTAAAAACACAGCATTTGGAATCATATTGCGGCTCATATCTGTCTCCTCTATTCCCAGCTATGTGATGAAAGCCAATTTATTTGACCTCTCCTTGCCCTTAGTATCTTTTGTAAAATGGAAATAATATTACTTTCCTGGCAGGGTGTTGTGAAGATTAAATGAACTGACCAAAATGCCTAAAATAGTGCCCGGCACATTATAGCTGTTCAGCTAATGGGTAACCTTTATTTGCATTTTTATAGTCTGCATTTTTGTGGTCTCATCAGACCCTAAACATTTTCTGTTTTAGCCTTCATGATTATGTGAATACTAGGTAAGCCATGTGTTGATTCAACACAATCCATTAAACATTTTCCTATTGTTAGACTTTTGTTTCTGTTTGCCATTGTAGATAACACTGTTGTAAAGCCTGAGCGGGTATTTTCTGCTAAAACGTTTCCTGGGAGTTGATGACTGGGTAATGACTCCTCTGTATTGCCTTATAAATAAGTTGTAATAGTATAAAATACTATCAGTAATGAAGGGCCAAAGACCACTAAGGACACACCTTTAGTTGAACAAGTTGAGTTTATTGCTGGTTCTACAGGGAGACCGACCACACTGCAATGGGGAACTATGCAGCATCTCAATAAGGAGGTAGTAGAAAAGACTTGTTATAGGATTTAGCCTTGTTTTAGGTCATTGGGTGAAAGTTCAAAAGCATAATGCTTTGCTCTGTATTGGATGCTTTAAGGAAGGGCAATTGAATGAATGGACATCTAAGTAAATCTCATGTATATATACATTGGGGAGTGAATCCTGGTTAAAGCTGTGTACTTATTATTAGCCAGTATAGGGGGATGTTTGGTCATTTGAGGGATTTGATCAATGTTCAGGTTTTTGTTCATGTTCATACATGATTACAGAATGGTCATAATTTTTGCTTCTGTCTTCATGACCTTGTCTGGTGTTGATGTTTTTTGGAATTGTTTGTGGTTAACACCAAGGCCTAGTATAAGTACAGAACAGCTCAATCAACATCAAGGCCTTGCTGAGGTCAGCTCTCTTTCTTTTATGGGTTTATTGTTGTTGTTGTTGTTAAATTAGTTATCTATTGCTGCATTGCAGTATTATCACAAATGTGGCTTAAAACACCACATGTTTATTATCATATAGTTTGTGTGGGTTAGCACTTGGGTACAGCGTAGCAGAGTTCTTTGTTTTAGACTCTTAACAGGTTGCAATAGAGATGCTGCCTAGGGCTGCCATCTCATCTGAGGCTCAGTGAGTGAGGGAAGAATTCACTTCTGAGCTCTTATGGTTGTTGGCAGCATTTAGTTCTTGCTGGCTGTCAGCTAGAGGCTACCTTTATTTCCTTGCCATGTGGGCCTCCCCAACATTGTCTTGTTTCATCAAGGCAAGCAAGAGAGCACTTTCTCACAAGACACATTACAGTTTTATCTAATATATTTATATACATGCAATCACATACATCTCATATTCTTTGCTGTATTCTAGAAGCAAGTCACAGGGTCCACCCACTCAGTGGGAGGTATTACACAAAGGCCTGAACTCTAGGAGGCAGAGATTATGGGGTCATTTTAGGATTATCTGCCACAGTGTGTTTTTTTCTGTCTTTAATTTTACTGCCTTTAAATTGAACTTAAACAGGCACTGCCAGTTTATCTAAAACCCATGTCCCTGCCTTCAGGGTCTCAGCAGTGAAACTGTTGGACGTAGAGATGGGATTGAGGAATGCCCGGAGGGAAGTCATCAGTGGTACTTTGAAAGAAACCCAAATTAGGCTGAGATCAGGACAGATTTTTGCTTAGTGAAGAAAAGGGACAAATAGTTTGGGGAGGATGAAAATGTGAAAATTATTTTGTAACCAAGGAATGAATCAAACAGCCTGCCTGGTACAGGCATTTAGAAAGTTGACAGACAGTGGGATATAAAAATAAGATATATATATATATATATATATATATATATATATATATATTTTTTAATATATGCATATGTATATGCAGGCTTCTCTTTTCATTTGTTAGTTCAAAAGTCCTTTTAACAATGTAACATGATAAATAATCCACACATTTCAAAGCAAGTCTCTGAAATATGTAACTCAATATAGTTCCTATAAAGCATAAGGGAAAAGGAACATGAAGAAGCTTCATTCATATAATTCATGGGTGTCAGTAGGCTCTTGGCCAAGGAGCACCATCTCCCTTTGTTTCTAAAGGGTAATACCCTTCTTAAAATGTGCTAGATGAGACTCAGAACCATCCTAAATTGAGTTAAATGGAAGTCTTACAAATACAGAATTAAAGAAACCACACCCATCCAGGCTGGTCCTCCATCCACAAGTGGTGGATAAAAATTTGGGGAGGGATATCTGAGGAGTGAGGAGTCCCAGCCCCACATTAGGCTTCCCAGCCCAGGGTTCCAGTGCCAGGAATATAAGTCCCCATAACTTCTGGCTGCAAAAACCAGCAGGGATTGAGTTAGTGGAAGAAACTTCTGGAGTCCCAAGCAGTTCCCCTTAAAGAACACACACACAGACTTACTCAGTCTCACTCCCTCTGAGCTCCAGCACCATGGTAGCAACTTGAAAGGCACCAGTAGCATACAGGGAGGAACTGAAGTGTCTGGTGTCTGGCATCAAGGCAGGAGCTAGGGGACAGCTTTCTCACAGACAAAAAGGCAGGCAGAAACCACTGTCTCTTCTCTGAGCCCTCCCCGAACAGAGCCACAGAGCCAGTGGGTAGGTGCCATGTCTGAGACTCTCAGCCTGGCTAAAACACTGTTTGTCCAGCCCTGGAGATCCCCTGAGACTCTGCCCCATCTAAGCTGTTAACTCTCACTTAAAAGAATAATTTAAGAGGGCTTTGGGCTGAATAAAGATAACTATACCCCAGGAACCTTGCCTGAATCAGAAGGTGATGGGAAGTTTAGCAACCAGCAGGCTCTGGATCCTTTATTAAGGAATCAGGCCTAAGGGTGATTTCTAATAAGTTTAGATGTGAATATTTCTAATTCCATCATCTGGTTACACCCCCAAAAATCGTTTTTACCATTTTTCTATGGAGTAGAAAGTCTTCCTCACTGGCATATGGAGTAGAGGAAGAATGTGGGGCAAAGGAGGAGTTGACTTCTTGGGAACCTCTTGCTGTGGCCACAGACGGAAAAACCCAGGTTGGGATCAGGAGGGTGAGAGCAGAAGTGGATTTTTTTTTTAAAGATTTTGTTTATTTTTAGAGGGGAAGGGAGGGAGAAAGAGAGGGAGAGAAACATCAGTGTGTGGTTGCCTCTTGCGCACCCCTTACTGGAGACCTGGCCTGCAACCCAGGCACATTGTTCCCTGACTGGGAATCGAACTGGCGACCCTTTGGTTCAGAGGCCTGCACTCAGTACACTGAGCCACACCAACTAGGGCAGGGGGTGGATTTTTATAACCCTTCCTTCTAGACTTGTTTCTTCACATAAGGTCACAGGTGTTAGACAAATCATATCTGAAATCTGTATACTTCTGGAGGGCCAGGATTTCATCTTTTGTCTCTGTTGCCGAACATTACTGAGTAGAGGCTAACGAATGACTGGAAGACTGTGGAGTCTCACCAGATAGCCATGACAGGTGACTTTCCTTCTTAAGATGGGTCCCTCTGTGATGTTGTGTGGATCAGCTCATTGTTGTCTCCTTCACAGGAGTGCTAACAAAGCACCATTTCATTTGTCTCTGCCTGTCTCCCAGGACTACAATATTTGGTGTCAGTGAGGGCTGGGATCACTGTGTATTGCCAATGCCTAACATGGGATTTTCATAAACATCTGTTAAAGGAAGGAAGGAAGTTAGGGAGAAGAAGGAACAAGAAGAGCTTTTTGAAAACTCTCGGTGGCACAATTTAGTCTTGGGGAGAAGGTGGAGGATACAGCCTCTTTATTTATGAGTGAATCAGGTTTTCCCAACTAGAATGTAATCGTCCAGTGGTAACACCTGTGTCTTTTTCCACATCTGTAATGTCTTCCACTCTGCCCCACACATAATAGAGTCTGATCAAAGGTTAGTTGAAACCAACCAAGGAAAGTAGGAAGAGATTTACAGCTGTAATCAGAATTTAGAGAAAGGATCCCAGTATATCTAGAGAGAATCATGCTAAATATGTTTGTATTTCCAAACTGCTTCAAGATTTCCTAATGAGATACACAGTAACTTACTACCAGCAGGGAGAATGGTATTGCTAATGAATTGTCAGCATGGTAGAATTGTCTCAAGTCTCACAGGACAGCCTATACCTTCCAGGGTCCTTATCAGTTTGAAGAAAGACATAAAAAATATTTTTGTCAAATTTGAACATCATTTAATTTAAAGTGAGAAAAGAAGAGGTGTCTAGTACACTGGAGAATGGAATCAATATTCAAAAATATGTTAGATTGAAATTATGACCCCAAACCAATCAATTTATTTTTTAAAGAAGGTAAATATGAACTATTTTATTTAGTTTCAGAAAAATCAGTTGTACCAATTCAGGATTTGATGAGGATGTCATCTACCCTGACAGTAGCTCATGGGGATAAAAGTGAGAGGTTTGGATTTTTTTACATACATCATAAATGTTAAGTGCATTTTTACCTTGGGACCTAGAGCTGTGCCTTAGATTAAGCAATGTTACATGAATGTGTGTCTTTGAAATTAGTGGGAGTCAAGAATATTGAAAAGTGTTTATGTATTCAGCTTCATTAATAGAAATACAGTGTGGATCAGGGCAAGTAGATGGATGGTTCCATCCTGTCTGCTGTTCTCAGACTACACCTGGAGTAATTGAAAATTTCAGAGGAGAACAACCAAGATGGAGAAGGTTACTGACAGCTTGTTATAAAAAGGAGAGAGGAAAGATCTGTGATGCTTCTAGATAAGACAAAGTAAACTGAAAGAGTGATTACACTTAATCTCTGTTGCTTCAGGAAGGAATGCGCAGGTACTTGGTTGAATCTTGGCAGACCTGATTTTGCTGTCTATTTCTGCTGGCTTTCGCCCATCATACTTGGACTTTGTGTGTGCTTTTGATTTTTGACTGTAAGTTCATATTTCTTAGAAATTTATCTGTAGAATTTCTTTGAGTCCTAGAGTTGAAGTTTTGTTCTTCCAGACAAGATTTACTTTTGCTTCTGGCAAGCACCCAGGGACACCCCAGCCCAGGTCTATTGTACCATCTAAGCAGTGTGTAAATTTGGATCACAGAGCGACATGTGCCATCAAGGAACATGTATAAAGGACACATGGACAAAGCTAAAGAGGGGCGGGTTCGAGGGTGGGAAGCAGGATGGGTGGGGTGGGGTAGCGTGGTAGGGGAGAAATGGAGACAACTGAACTTGAACAGCAATTTAAAAAACAAAAACAAAAAATCACCTGTGGGCCAATCTGTTGTTACAAAATCTCATTGCACACTTTTCCTCATGCCTGTGTCAAGGTTTATGCGCACAGCAGGTGCTGAATTGAAAAATTAAAGGTCGAGATCACCTGATTTTGGCAAATATGCTCAAGAAAAACACCAACTTCAGTGAATTCACATACCTTCCTGGATTTCCACTTTCACTAGTTTTTTGTCCTTCCAAGGTTTCTTACATTCTTGCTAGCTTATAGATTCTTAAAAGATTAAATAAATAAATGTTTTCTATTTTCTATTTGTTTGTAATAGGAAGGTTCATCAAGGTGCCAGTAACTTAAGTTCATCTGTTCAGAAGAGAACTTCTGGCCCCCTTGTGAGATAGGGATCTTTACTATTGACGATTAGTGACCGTATTGGGGGAGAGGGGTAATATAGGGAAGATTCCTGTATTAAAAAGATTTTATGTAGATGACCTTTTGGGTCTCTTTCATTATGAAAATATATAGTTTTAGCTAAAGTAATCATTTCTTTGTTTCTTTGAGGAATTTACTATTTTGAAATGAGCTATTATTAAATAACATTTAAATCTGATTTCCCTCAGAATGGGAGTTGTGAAATGTCAGTTATTAGAGAACATTGAATCTGAACTAGAAGTCATCTAATCCATGTTGTAGTTTGAAAGCACATTCTTAATCTGAAATTGTTGAACAAAATTAGATTGGTATTATAACCTTCACTCCAATGTAAACACAAGTGGAACGTTTGTACATGGTTGGTAATTTTTTTGAGAGATGTTACACTTTTCAAGTTGAAATCAATTAATACGCCCCAGGATTTACATTTTTTTATGTCAAGAATTTACTGAAAAGCCCTGTTTCCTATTCTCCAGCTGAACAGTTTTGTCTCATTCTTCAACATCCAAGTTTGTCATCTTCAGTGTTTTTCCCACTATGACTCTCAATGAAAAGAATGTCAGATGGGACGTACCTTAATGACCTGTTTCTGCCTTCATCAGTCTTGTGCTTCAGGCTTTTTAGAGGGTATTCGAAAGAAATGAAACACTTAGATTGCTTAATTAAAAGTAAGTTTGAAAAATAAAGCAATCAGCTTTCCATTGATTAGGTTAAGAAGTCTTTGCTGTTCAGCTCTAGAATAAATTATTTTTAACTTCCCATTAAAGAAAGCAGTTTGCATAGTACCATCTCTAGACTCAAAAGCAAGTGAAGGAACTCACAAATTCATATGTACTGTGGTCCTGCTCATATGCACATTATTCATTTTAATTTGGCTAGAGAAATGTCAAATATGGAAATGGCACTCACTGTCCCAATATTGGTGTATGTTAATGCTTTGCAAATACAAATTTAAGGGACTCCTCAGAGCAATGAGAATTGCTACCTAGCAGTAAGAAAAAGGATTTGAAAGCCCGTGTTTGCTGAGAATACATACTATTACCGCAGACATATAATAGTATATTTGTACAGAGACTTCCAGCGTCTTTCTGTGCTCTGTTGATATTTTCTCTCTGTTTTTATGGTTCTCAGAATCACCTGTCTGGTAAAAGAGTGGGATCAGAAAGGATTTCCCCCTCCGGGTGTTATATAAATGGTGGTTGGGCCCACTCCATTGATTGGAGTTCAGTGCTATGAGGCTGTCTCAATCAATGATTGGGGCCAATAAAGAATTTCTGAGTGAGTCAGGCTCCTTAAAATAAAGTAGTGGTTCTCAAAATTTTTAGTTTTAGGACCCTTTAGAACTCTTTAAATTACTGAGATCCCAATAGCTTATATATTAATTAATTTACAAATCACCATAATAAATATATAACATATTCAAAGCAGTGATGTTATCACATATCATGTAAAACCTAGAAATTTTTCACTATAAAATTATGAGAATGAAAAAATATCTTAGTATTATTATGAAAAGGATTTTGACCTTGAAGTTCCCCTGGAAGGGTCCTGTGAGATGTGTGGCTAAAATTTTAAATCTAGATAGATGGATAGATAGATAGATAGATAGATAGATAGATAGATAGATAGATAGATAGATAGATACAAGAGAGAGAAAGACAGCCAGCTATAGGGAGAAAGAGAGATAGACTATCCTGGAAATCTTTACATATATCAAGATAGCCACTAGTTTCCCTTGATGAAGAGTTTTTAGAAGTGAAGTCAAAGGTCATAGTTTTAAAATAAAGCTGCGTGTGTACCACATATGCTGATAAGAGGGAATGACGTTTAGTGGGAAATGCAGTATTCATTCTCTTGGAATTTTGGTCATAAAATCAGTTAATCAGCCAGAAATCCTACTAAGAGTTGGAGACATCATCCAACCCGTGCCCAGGGTTCCGGATAGCAGCGAGTGAGTGTGTGCTCACCCCTGCAGACTGGAGGAGGTCTGGGACACAAGTGAGACACTGACCCCCTCTGACCTGCCTACCCACAGCTTGGTCTGGTTCAAATCCCGACACGTAGCTGGAGGAGATCAGGGATCAGGGTACTGAAGATAATCTGAACACCAAACATGGGGATATACCATGTAGGGTAGTTCTTGTGGATGGGGAATTAATTCTAATTTAAATGTCACTAAATTGTGAGGTAGAAGGCTTATGTCATTCTGCTAGTAAGGTAAAATTCTTTGAGGATATTCCAATGACACTTTAGAAATCAGGGTCAAGTTGGATGTTAAAACCAAAATCTAAATTATTTATAAGAAAAACACTACTAAATTTATAGCAGACAAAAGTGGCCAAGTTAATAACACAGTTAAGGGTGATGCAGTCAAAGTAGAGCAGACATATTAGTTAACCGTAATTCTGTTTCTGACAGGTGATTTGGAAATTGAGAGGGGTTGCTCTTTCCTCTTCCTCCCCTTTTTTTGTACTCAAATAATTTTCAAAATGAACTCTCCCAGACTACAGGTCATGGATGTCTTGATATGTCCAATTATATCTTTAAAAGGTAAATTTCACTTCCCAGAAATGTGGATAAGCTGATATATGTTAGTTGACATTTTCCAAAATCCTAGGTTTCAAGACTAGATATGTTGCAAAGCCAAATGCTTTGTTTTTCTATTTCCTTTATGGCCTACCAGCCCACAAGATAGAAAATGATATTCCTTACTGTTTTATGCAACCACACCCTGCTGGTTGTTTCCTACCTCCAGAGTTGTTAAGGAGCTAAAAGTCATCACCTATTAACAATGCTGCTGAGTTATTCAGGGAAATCCTTACCCAAAATAAAATGTGGTTATAATGGGTATTAAGTTATTCATGTTCAGTAAAGCTGTCTACGATCTTCCAAATGAGTGTTCTAAGTATACCTATAGCAACAGGGTCAGCTTTTTTGTTTCTTTTTCCTGAGATTCTCCTTGGTGTCCTGCAGCATGTGTTTGAATTCAGCATCTACAGCAGGCTTCTTCCTTCTTTGTGTGATTTCTCAGGAATGTTGCTACATTCACCTCATCACCTGGTCCAGACATCTCTCCCTTACTTCCATTCCTGACAGTCTCTATATCCTATCCAATCCTTCTTCTCCATCCCCTCCTAATGTATATAATTTCAGGAATTTCCTACTGGCCTCTGTCAGCAACTTTTATGCTTCTCAAATCTATGTTCTGTGAATACCAGACAAAGAGAAATAAGAAATGGTTAAAAGAGTGGGGAGAAATGGGTGGGGAGAAATAAGTTGGGAGACTAATGTTTTTCATTGTAAGTGCTTCTGAATGTTTAAACTTTTTAACCATTAATGAAATTGAATCAATTCATCATCCTTGGTAACTCCACAGTGATAACATGAAGATGTGTGTTCGATCATGTTACTCCTCTGTTTAGGACCTTTGATGATGCTCTTTGCCTGATGATAACAATATAATCACAGTTATGTCGATATTATATTCCTGTGCTCTGCACATGCCATTCCCCGTGCCAGGAATGCAGTTACATAGACAGGGAGTGATCATTGTGCTGAGTCTCTTCTCTGGACCTACATTGTACACAGGAGCCAGTGGTGCTCTGCCCAGACTGAGCAGGAATGGATCTCTTTTACATGAACCAAGGTGGACTGATTAAGTCCTTTGGGATTGCCTTCCCTGTTTTCCACAGCAGTCTGAGCTGTCAGCTGAAGAAAGTCCAGAAAAATTAGGAACCTCCCAACTTCACCGTCGGAAAGTCATTTCCTTGAACAAGCAGATTCTGCAGAAGACCAAACATCTGGAAGAGGTTGGTGTTTTCTTTTCATAATTTTATTCAAGTAAAACGGAGCCATTGTTCAAGAAGTGAAAAATTGGGGGAGGAGTTAAGGTCTTTGTGGTAAAATGGTTAAAGGAGGTTCTAGAACAGGGGTCAGCAAACTATGGCCCTTGTGCCAACCCAGCCTCTACCTGTTTTTGTAAGCGAAGCTTTTTTGGAATGAATATATATGCATGTGTACATATTTTCTATGTCTATTGTCAAGTTCCTGTGGCAGAGTTGAGTAGGTACAGCAGAGACCACATGGCCTACAAAGCCTAAAATATTTATTATCTGGTTCTTAACAGGAAAAGTTTGCCAACCTCTGTTCTAGAAGATCACAGGGCAAGAGTATCATTTATTAATTCACAAATATTTACTCAGCACTTCTGCATGGTAGGAAATAAAGTAGACTATGAGGATGAATGAAGAAAAAGGTATCCCCATTTTCAAGGATCTTAAGAGAGCAATGGGAGACATACACTAAGCAAAGCACATGCATCATTTAGTTAGAGCTGCGACGTGGTAAGTGCTTGAAAGAAGTTTAGAGAGCTGATAGGGAGACTTGACCTAATCTTGGTCACAAAGGACTGCAGCTGGAAAGATGAGTGGGCGCTGGCTGGGGAGGAAGTCTGCATGGGAAGTGTGTGGGGCTTGGGAGAAGATTTAGGCAACAACATGAACTAAGACCTGGGAGAGGAAGGGTCTTAGCCAGTTTCTGTTTTATGGCTGGAGAGTCATGCATGAGGCAGCTGGTCCACAGAGCCCTCTGAGGTCATGTTAAGGACAGTAGAAGCCATTTTAGGGTTTAAGAAGAAAAGTAGCATGATCAGCCTTGCTTGTTTCAAAGAACATTCTGTTTGCTTTGGGAGCATGAATTAAGGATTTGGATCCCAGTAGAACTATTAGGAGGTTGATCCAGTAGTCCAGACATGAGCTCTTGGTGGCTTTGACTAGTGATGCTAGGGGAAATGGAGGAAACAGAATCATTTTTAAGAGCGCTTTAGGGAATGGCATCTGTAATGTTTGATGATGGACAGTACTGTTTTAGAAAGACCTTTATATATTCACCTTGAAAAGTAGACATAAGAGGAAGCTGGGGGGGGCGTTGACTCAGGAACAGTCATTAGAAGATAAAGCATTGTTACATGCATTGGTAATAAGATTTAATTAATTAGAAAAATACATGTAGCAGGAGAAAATGGGAATGAATATTGCTTTCTGAAGTTCACCAGTAATTTCAACAATTGACTTTTGAAAAATGGGTGCTAGTTGGCATTTTGAATTTGTACATTTTTTATCTTTTCAGATCCCACACCTTCAAAGATAGTACTATATCAAATGGTCCTACCCAGTTATTTATTTTATTGAATTTGTTCTGTTATAATTTGTTCTACCACAGGTGAACAAACAATAGGTTGGTTTTACCAAACACCCTGAATCATAAGCAAACAAGGATACCAGGGTGAACTGTGATTGGTTTTCATTTGATGATTTGTTTAGGCATCTTAATTCTTAGCACAAAGATTATTCTTTACTCCTGATCCTTGCCAGAGAAAATAACCTGAAAGTGATTGGTTCAAAAAGATGGCAGTGAATCAAGGATGAGGCTCTATCCGTCAGAATGTCCTCTGAGGGAGGATAGTTGTGAGGATATTGCAGACCCTATGAACCAGAGTATCTCAGCATGAGTAGATGTTTTCTTTAAACTTGGAGAGAAGGAATGC
This sequence comes from Artibeus jamaicensis, assembly GCF_021234435.1. NCBI lineage: Eukaryota > Metazoa > Chordata > Mammalia > Chiroptera > Phyllostomidae > Artibeus > Artibeus jamaicensis. The sequence continues at coordinate 259,788 of NW_026521933.1, read as the reverse complement.
TATGCCTCGTTCCAGGGGCAGTCCAGGCACGTGCTTCGTCCAGCTGAAAACAGCAAGCCTCCCTTAACTTGTGTTTACTAAGAACCTATTTTTTTTTTAAGATTTTATTTATTTATCTTTAGAGGGGAAGGGAAGGAGAGAGGAAGAGAAACATCAATGTATGGTTGCCCTTTGTGCATCCCCTGCTGGGAACTGGCCTGCAGGGAACCTGCCTGCAACCCAGGCATGTGCCCTGACTGGGAATCAAACCGCGATTGTCTAGTTCTCAGGCCTGCGCTCAATCCACTGAGCTACACCAGCCAGAGCAGAACCTATTATTTTTTAGGCATACTGCCTAATATGCATCAGGCTGTCAGTAAAGGACAGTGATCATTATTGCAGTGGCACCGGCACATACAATAACCCCTGCCTATGTGCTTGGCCAACTGGGTGAGGAAAATGAGGTAGGGAATTGCCTAGGGTCACATATCACATGTGAATTAGGGAGTCTCAGATGATGATAAAAATATGCCTGGAAAGACTGCTTCAAGAATGAAATGGAAATACAAACAGGAATGGACTTTTATGAACCAAAGCTTTATGCAAATACAAGGAACCAAAGATGAAAATGTTTCCAAATAAGCCTAGATGTGAATGTTTTACAAAGATTTAAAATCAACATCAACATTTTCATAAACACTTTTTTGGGCTGTAAGAATATGCATTTTTTTCTAGGTAACTTGCTAAACCCAATTTAATTTGCAATGTTCTGTCAAAAAAGTATGAAGCCTCTGCCAGGTGTGTCCAATGCCTCTTGGCATCTCTGGGCCACACTGGAAGAAGAGTTGTCTTGGACCATCATTAAATACACAAACACTAACAAAAACTGATGAGCAAAAAAAAAAAGGTTTTAAGTAAATTTATGATTTTGTGTGGGGTGGCATTCATAGCCATCCTGTGCTGCATGTGGCCCATGAACCACAGGTTGGACACCCCTTTGTTACTGTCCCTAAATCTGTCCTTCTGCTGCTCACGTCTCAGCTAGCTGGATTATAGAATTTTTTCATCTCGTAATAGTCTCTAATTCTATCTGTCAGAAGTCACAGGGGTCACAAAACAACAATCCTAACAATAAGCCTTTTATGTAAGAATCCAGGTCTCTAGAGCTTCAATTCTAGATCCTTCTGTTCTCTCAACTGTCTTTCTGGCCACTTCATCTGGCCCCGTGAGCCCACTTTACACTTTCTTCTTAGTGACACTGAATAGTGAGTCACACTAAGGGAGCATATTCTGTGTGTGTGTGTATACTAAACACATTTTTTCCTATATCAATGTTTAAGCACTTCAACCAAGTTTTTACATCTTTTAAATTATAGGACTCATATAAGCTTACTGTAAATAAACCAAATAGTATAGAACTATATAAAAAAATGTTCTGCTTCTTAGACCCAACCTTTATTTTCTAGACCTTTGCAAGTACTTATATATGCCCATTCACCTGGGGATGGTGGATAGTCTGGTTACAAAATTGAGTTTGTTTTTCACTTACTCTATCACAGATATCTTTCTTTCAGTAATAATAATGGCTAGTAAGGGCTTTCTTACTGACTACAAGGTGTTTTTTTTTTAATTAACTCATTCAATTCACACAACATCCTTATGAAGAAGGTACTGTTACTGTACTCTCTCATCCAAGTACTTACCAGATCTGACCCTGCTTCTGAGATCAGGTGGATTCCAGGCGGTATGGCTGTAGATTGTCCTTATTTTACAAATAAGGAAACTGAGACACAGATAAAGGAAGTAATTTTGCCTGTAGTCACATGGCTTATTAACAGTGGAACAAGATTTGAACATGTAGATCTACTTTATATTTTCTAATGACTATATAGTGTGGCATAGTATATATGTACTGTAATTTATTTAACCTGACTCCTATTCATGGGTATGTAGGTTTCTCCAAGATTTTTTCCCAGTTGCAAGTTTATGCTGCCATGAATGTCTTCATGCTGTCTCTTTGTGCAAATATGTAAATATGTCTTTAATATGTATTTTAGGAAGTAGAATTGTTGGATCAAAAAATACATGCATTGTCAGTTTTGTGAAAAATTGCCAAATTATTCATCAATTATTTTTACCAATTTTCATTTCTACCAAGAGTATAAGAGAGAATTGAAACTTTAAGAACCTCTCCTACAAGTAATGCAGGGGTAAAGCAACCAAGATGCACCTGTGGCCTTGGTGATAGGAACCCTGGAGAAGTTCTGAGTCCAGCAGAGGAATGGGGGAGGGGTAAAAGCAAGAGGAGGAGTAGAGGACATCTCATGATCCAAGTGAACTGCTGCAGTGGCACAGAACTGCAGTACAGCCGAGTTATCTGGTAGATAACTGAGAAGACACCAAAGATTGAGGAAAGAAAGAGGAAGCAAGTAAGAAAGTATTAAATAGCAGCTGAATTTTGGGGGCGATGAAGGTTAAGGAAGCAGAAAATGTAGGCAGGAGAAACCTGGAGGACTACAGCAAAATGAAAACTAAGCCTAGCTACTGGGACAGTCCTGTTTAAGAAAATATGGTCAGATGAGGAGAAGAGTAAAACACTTACTACTTAAATTAGTTAACAGAAGAGAATAGTCTTCCATTCTTAGCACACATCTACTTCTCTGCCAAGATCCAGCTGTTGAATGTGAATCTCTTGGTGAAGCCTTCCTTGAACTTCCTAATGAGTAAGGTGACTGTTTCCTTGGGCACCTCATGGGCCTGCCTCAGCTGTTGCTCTGCTCAGACTACTCTTGTCCCCACTTTACTGGTCCTTGAGGGCAAGGACTGTGTTGTGTTCGTAGTCTCCTCCCATTCACCTCATTTGAGCAGAGCATTGGGTAAATACCAGATGGGTGGGTGGGTGCAGGGGTGAGAAGAGGGCAGGCAGGTGGCTGAAGCCCTTGGGAAAATGCCAGGACTCCTTCCTGTAGCTTCAAAGAGTTTTCAAGAGTTAAACCACTAAGATTTCAAGAGGAAAAGGGGGGAAAAAACCCCTTCCTGTAGAAATACTGTCATCTCTACTAGATTAATAAAAGCTGTCCCTTCACAGGTGCCTCACTGTGAAAGGGGAGAAGCCAGAGCCTTCCTGCTTCCCTCCTTTGTCACTTTTGTTCTCTGTTTGAGTTGGCTTCCTGATAGGCCTTGTTGAAGTATAACCACTCATTGATCTGAAGACTGATATAAGTATGATTGAGGAGTAATGATTCCTGAAGATGACATAATTCTCAATAAGTTGCTTACAGGTTCAATGATGGGGCAAAGTGATTTTGACATAATTTTTGAGATAATAGGATAAAATTTCTCAGTGTTGATTTGTACACAGGTAACAAATAATTTGATAATGGTTTCTGCCATTTCCCCTTTCACAAAGTAGAAATGTGCAAACCCTTTGAACTTTTAGTGGAATGTTTTCAGATTTCTAAAATTTCATAGACAACACAAGGCTATATAAACCTTTTTAGTAAGGAAAAGGAGAATGACATTTCTGAGATGTAGTTTACAATTTATGCAACTTTCAAAATAAAGGTAATTTGTTTTCTTCCTGTTAGTGTTGAAGTCCTGAATGCTTTCTTCTTTCTTGCATCGTTTGCCAATCAGTCATACTCTTTGCTGGAATCCTGAGTACTGAAGTGCAGTTTGTATTCTGTGAATGGGCAAGTTGGTTAACTGAAGCAGTTGTAGCCATGTAGAAAAGTTAGACCTGAATTTAAATCCAGGCTTTATCAGTTATCAGCTGTGAAGCTTTAGTCAAGTAACTTAATCTTCCTGAGTCTATATTTCATCTTTAAAATAAGGATATTGTCCTCTTCCATTGAACATAAGTTTCAGTGATAGGATTTATGCAGAGTATCTGGTATCTTTCCTGACATGTAGTTGATACTGTATTATATATGAGTTTTTTCTTCATTTGCTGTTGACATCCTTTCTAAAATTCCCACATTTGCTCAGTTTAAATCTTTCTGCACTTGTATTTTCTCATCTGTGAAGTGGGAGTATCACCCATATCTATGATGTAAGAATAAGAGCAGCTGTCTTGTATGTTTCCTTTACAGCTACAGGCAAATCACACCAATCTACAAGCCAGGTACGATGAAATGAAGAAAACACTGACAGAGGTGAGCTGATTTATCTTCCTCTGCAGGCCTTTTTAAAATTCATTTTTGACCTGCACTGTTATGAATGTCGTGTGCCATCAGTCTATGTGGAGGAGTCATGAATCCCTTCTCAGGGCTCAGGCCTATTTGGGGGCACAGGACAATCACATGACAGTGCCTGACCCATGCCATCAGTTTATCCATGCTTCTCTGTTCTGTCTAACCCATCAGTGATTTAGGTGGGAGGCATCACAGAGTGGGTGCAAGGGTCAGGATAGGCTTCCTGAGGAAGGTAGGTCTGATGGGGGTTGGGGCAGGCCATAACAAAGAACGTGGTGGGTCATTCACAGTCAGTGGCCTCTGCTCCTCAAGCTGCAGGGCGTGGAATAGCTCCTAAATATGGAATTTAGTGAGAGTGAGACAATTTCCCTTTGTAATATGAGAGAACCACAGTAATGTAATTTGCTGTTCAAAATTACCGATTAAGCCTAGGTGGGATGGAGGAGGAGGTTTCAAAAGAAAAGGGGATTTACTGGTATGTTTTGGAGCATGTGGTTCATTTTCTAATGTAGATTATGAGTGTACCATCTCACATTTTCATTAGAGTGTTGCTTACCTCCCACATCAGATTGCTCAAGAAGCAGAGGAGCAAAACAAACACCTCTGATGCCAGCTCTGTCATGAGGAGAGTGAGATAGTTGTATCCTGTGCATTCCCATAATATTGCCCTCACCTGGACCAGGAGAGCTCTCATTGTGATTTTGGAGCTCAGGCTATGGCTATACTCTATAAAGGCCTCTTTGTGAGTGCCCCGCCTAGTACTTTTTTTACCTCGTGGAAACTGGACTGATCTTCAGACATCTCTGAAACCAAACCAGTCGCTGTTTTTTAAAATTTCACATGAAATCTGCCTCCTTAAAATTCTTATGTTTACAGCAGTATGCAACACTTATATACCTGAAAACCTGACAAAGATTTTTAATTCTGACCTGGACTAAATCACTTTATTATCAGAATGTTTCAAATGGGCAGTTAGAGGAAATTCTTCTAAAATTCTTTCTAAAGATGCCTGTTAGGGTAAATGAGCTTTCTTTCTACTCTTCTGTGATTATATTCCTTATGGATTAGATGACCAGCTCTTGGGGTGGAATTTCTGCTGCTGTCTTACTTTTAATGCTGAAGAGTCCCTAACATGAAGTTTGCCAAGTCTGGATCAGTCTGTATAACAATCTGGAAAATATTAAAGGGACTACATCTTGACACCAGTTTCCTAAACCTAAGGCATTTATATGCCTTAGGATATAAATCCTATGTGGCTTTTTGTGCTGAACACTAAATCACGTATTTCTTAAGCCACTTTCAGGTGCTGAAAAAGTAGAGGTGTGATTTAACTCAGTAAGAAGTATTCTGCCTATCCTCAAATAATAATAGCAGTCAGCATTACTATGGGCTGGGTATGCTCTGGGCCCGTCACTGGTATATAAGTCCGATGACTCCTCCCAACAACCCTAATGACACAGTTATCATCTCTGTTCTGCAGATAGGGAAACTAAGGCAGAAAGGTCATGCAGAGGGCCAAGCTGGTAGTGTGGCATGGAACACCTCTAAGAGAGCTTACTAGTAGGACAGTCAAACTAATTCCCATCTACAAAAATGGGAAGCTGTACAAAACCTAGTTCTAAATAACTTAGGAAGAAGTCTGGTTTTGTCAGAATACTGAAGACCAGGCTTGTGAATAAGTAATGAGCTTTGTGTTTAGGCCTCAGTCTCCTTACCTATTCTAGGCAAAGACTGGGCAAAATGAGTACGCTGAACCCTTTTACATCATTATTCATGGGTTTTACCATTTCAACAAAACCCAGTCTTCCAAGATAGCCTAGTGGCACTGAAAACCAGGGAGACCTATCTTTCCATTAAATTTAGGAAAAGTAAAGCCAGGCGTGGAAGGTAGAGGACAGATGACTTCATGCCATCTATGAGGGCAGGCTGCACGCCACTGTAAGAAGGCCCAGCAGACTGGCTGGCCCCTGCATCCACCACCAGGTTCTAGCCTGTCTACTTTTTAATTTCAGCAATCACAATTTAAATTTTCTGTATGCAAAATTAATTCTGTTTAATATATGCTGCATCCTGTCCTGTCTTTCTAAGGGCATAAGTTGTCTCAAGTTTTTCTTGACTTATAAACTATTTCTTCAGATCAAAATTCATGTTAACTTTATAGACTTTGCCGAGAGCTGCATGGGGAGGAGGTCCCTGAGGGGGTGAGGGTGACAGGAGATTAAGAAAGACACAGACAGTTTAAGGAAAAGTGGGGACCTCGTCCTCTGATGGAGAGACAGGGACCCTGAATATGGTCTTTGTGTTTATTTTATGAGTTAGTCGATAAAGCTCAAGGACGTTTCACAGGCTTAGGGAAAAACTGCAGGTATAATTGCTCTGTTCCCAGGCTAGCTAAATGATAAATATTTCTTCTGCAAAAGTTACAGTCGCATTCAGCTGAAGCTTGTGGTTAACTATTTAACTGTCTCCTTCTTAACCCCTGTGGGTTCCAGCCGTATGATGCCAGCCTTCACCGTCCTCCACGCACTTTTTTATGATTTTATCTTTCTTCAGGTGTTTAAAAATTTTTGATGGGATCCCTTCTTTGATTCTCAGGTTTTCTGTTACCAACAATGTGTGGACTGTGTATCCATTTTATGCAGCCTGCTTCATGTGATTAATCTGGGAGGGTGGGTCCTACTCTTTGGTGGGATCAGTCGGTGGTAACTAATATTCGAGGTTGAGCAACTCCCCACTTCTCCTGGGCATTGTTGACTCTCTGGGGCCTTGCCCTGCCTCTGTGACTCGAGCACCAGCTCTTGAATTAGCCCATGGGTTGAGGGAGCCAGGCCATGTGGTTTAGCCCAGCTGGCTGATCCTGATCCATATCCCAGCCCTGCAGCCCAGTCCTTCTGCATCCACTAATTCCATACAGTGGGCCTCCTCCACCCATTCCTGTCTACTGTCCATCTTTCTTGTCCCTTGTTCCAACATAATAGTCTAGATTTTTAGGACCTGGGGCAAGAAGGGATTTCTGCAACTTGTGTTTGGTCTTTCATTTTCAGCTAGAGCCCTTGGTACATCTTTTAACTTGTTTTTTTGAATAAGTAACACATTCACATAGTTCAAAATTCACAAAGTATATGTGGTATACTACTGTAACTCAGCCACATAGTTTGCCTCTCCAGAGATAACTAGTGTAACCAGTTTATTACGGATCTTTCCAGAAGTAGTTCATGCATATGCAAGTAACATGTATATTCTTTTATGCATGTACAAGGGAGGACCCCCCAAAAAGAATTTATTTATAAAAATGTGTATTTATTCTTACATGTTTAAAATTCAGTCCCTTTCCAAGTACTCTCCATTTGATGCAGTACACTTACCAAGATGTTTTTCCCACTACTAAGTGGAAGTCATTGATTTTGGCAACAACTCATTGCCAAAATCACTGAACTCATTGACTTTTGAACTAAGTGATTTTGATGCCTTTCAGTGTTTCTGCTATTTTTGTTTCACTTCTCCTACATCGGCAAAACATTTCCCTTTGAGGACTTTTTTCATTGGGGTAACAAAAAAAGGCACTCTGGGTGAGATCCAGTGAATAGGCCGGGTGGGGCGTGGGGGTCATGCTGTTTTTGGCCTAAAACTGCTGAACACTCACTGGGGTGTGGGTGGATGCAGTCATAAGTTGCCTATTATTGAAATGTACAAACGCATTAAGAGTCTTCAAAAAAATTCACTGAAGCCAAACACAGTCTCTCACAACAATGGCAGCTGGTACACTGATACAGGTGGGTTCTGAGAACACTCACCTAGCAGGGGAAGCCTGTACTACAAGGGACTCACTCGCCCTCTGGAAAGTAATTCCTTTTTTGGGCGTAGGGTCCTCCTTCATATACATTTAATATATCCACTTCTTTGTAATTATTGGAAGCATATTATATTTGTGGTTTTATACCTTGTTTTCTTCATGTAACAGTAGATATTAGAAATCATTATGAATTGCATTTTTAACAATGGCTTAGTATTCTATTACATAACTGTACACTTTATATTTATTTCTTAACTTTCTTTAAAATTTCTTTTTTGAAAACCTTACTCTGACTCAGAAAATGGAAGTGAAACAATTCTAGAAGATAGGAGATTTAGTCCTGCCCTGTTAATAAACCTGATACTGGCATTCTGACATTTAAGCCCGGGTCTCTGTCTCACAGCCACTACTTTTAGTTCTCCTTCCTAGTAAAAGGTACCTGCTGTCAACATTACTCTTGACTTTTTACCCATTTGCTGCTGTGATTGAAAGTTGTTGCCAATGTTTTATTAACTATCAGTATGCATCAAGAAGGGTCTGGTTTTGACCTTTCCATGTTGTCCCTTCAACCCTATCCTATTTTTCATGTCCATCTATTTTCTCAGTATTTAGCTAAATCTTGTGGGCTCACCCACCTATTAGAAGTGGAGTACAGGTGGAACCAAGGGGAAGGAGAGTGGAAGCGCTTGCTCTTCTGTTCTACCAAATCTCGAGCAACAATGCCTCCGTTCTCTCTTGCAGTTGAAGAGTTATAGTGAGAAACTGGATAAGGAACAGGCATCCCTTGAGAAGATAGAATCCAAAGCTGATCCAAGGTAAGAAGTTTCAGCATGTGTTTATTTTTTTATTTAAAGAAAGTAACTTTTCCAGTACCTGGTGGCTTAATTTCTAGTACCTAGAACACAGGACTAAGGAGCTAGAGGTAATTTTGTCCTCATATAGGTCAGTTAATTTCACGTGGTATCCAGAATGGTCCATTGCTCAGTCACGTGCTGAGATGTGCTTGGGCTGCCTGTTCCTCCCAGTTGCCCTGAAGATCAAAAGCAGTATGTTTTGGGCTTTTTAACCATTTTTCCATTTTTCTGTTTTTAAAAACTAAGTAATTTATTCATGGTACAAAAAGGTACATGGTGAAAAGTCTCCCTCCTACCTCATCCCCCAGATACTCAGTTCTCCCTGGAGTCAAACTGTTACCAGTTTATTTTAATTATATATATATTTTTTATTTTGAGAGGACATTTATTAAAGCTGGGGACAGTGAAACAAGAAGGGCTTCAGATAGAAGAAGCAACAAGAGAGCACCTGGGTGGGGGTGCTTCGGTGCTCTAGAAACATTATGGGAAAGAAGTGAGCCAAGATGGGGCTGCTGTCGGCTCACTGGAAAGTCAGAGAAAAGGAAGCTGTGGAGACAGGTTCAGGGGGTTAGCCTGGGATGAGCTGCCCCTGCCTATTGCTCTCCTGGTTGCAAGTCTTATGGGGACTCTTAGAGTTTAAGTGAAAGAAGATACACTTGAAAAAATGAGATTTAAGAGGGCATGCCCCAAGGAGAACATATGCTGGCTTCTTTGTCTTCAGAGGTGTTACCTGCTTTCCAGAGGTGCATTCTTTAGGGGAAGTTGCAGGAGAGGATCTCAATAGAATATTCATTAGCTTTCCCAGATGTGTCCTTTCAGGGTCATGGTCTCTACTGATTGGTTGGTGCCAAGGCAGGGGGTCATTAGTCAATGTAGCTGGTCCTAGCTATGCCTGCCTGGTTTTGCTGCTTTTCTGGGCCTGGAGCTGAAGCTTAAGGTCTCTCTGGAAAAAGTCCAGCCATTGTTAATATAACAATAACATCAATGTAACCTGGCAGCCAAGGAGAGTGGACTGGAATGTGCATGTATGAACAAGGATGATTTCACTGTGTTAGTCAGTAGGGGCGTTAGATGTGAGCACAAGTATATTGTGTGACCATTGCATTCAAAATGAATGTGTGAATAGAGCAGTACATCTGCATCAGGTTTTGCTTTAAGCTTAAACATTCCTCCATGGAAACTATTCAGATGATTCAGAAGACCTCAGTTAGGGCACCTAATGATTGGCAGCTTCATCACGACAACGTGCCTGCTCATGCATCATGTCTTGTGCAGAGCTTTTTGGCCAAACATCAAATCATCCATTTGACTCGGCCCCCTTCCAGCCCAGATTTGGCACCATTCAACTTACGCCTTTTCCCAAAAGTAAAATCACCTTTGAAAAGGAAGGGATTTCATGCCATTGATGAGATTCAGGAAAATATAACAAAGCAGTTGATGGCGTTTGAAAGAACTATGTGAGCTCGCTACTTTGAAGGGGACTGAGGTGTCATTGTCCTATGTACAATGTTTCTTGTATCTTCTTCAATAAATGTCTCTTTTTCATATTGCACGGCTGGGTACCTTCTGGACAGACCTCATACAACTGAGGCATAGTTGTTATCTCTAGGGAGGAAAGGTCAGGGGAGGGTCTGAACTGCGTGACCAGTGATGTGAAAGGTCAGGGGGTTCTAAACCACATGACCAGCTATATGCCAGGGAAAGAGAGGCTACCCTGGGGGTGAGATCTGGCTCCAGTTTTGCTGGTTGCTAGACACCTGGGGCTTTCTACCCTGATGACTTTCTGTATCTGGCTGTAAATTACAGAGCAGTTTGTTGAACCGTCTCTCTCAGTTTTCCCATTCCACTTGCTAAGGAATTTTCCTAGCTTCTTACTATCCTCCCTCATACCCTCATCAGAGACTTCCATCCCTAAAATCTTGTAGGGGTGTTAAAGGAAAATAGTGTATTTTCAGTAACTGCTTCCTGTTGACAAGGGTCATGGTTCCTGCCTGATAGAGTATGGTCTCTCGCTGCCTGATATAAGGGAGACAAGGCATGTGAGATCTGAGACTGGAACAGAGAAACAGGGATGGGTCGGAAGCCCTGAAGCATCGTCATCTTGGTTTGGAATTGTATCCTACAGGTGATAAATTTGGCAAGAAGGTTAAAAAGATATGGTCCAAAGATGAGAAACAGAATTATAGTAACTAAAGGTCTGAATAGAGATAAGAACCAGGTGATAGAGGAAGGGACCTACAATACTTTACAGTATCCCAGATTAGGTTTGTGGAGGGACCTCCCCGGATGAAGGTATGTCAATTGCCCGGAGCCTTCTTGTTTAGCATACTTAATTCAGATTAGGATAGGAGGAACATCCTAAAATCTTCTTACTGAAGTACATTTTCTTCTGTCTCAGCCTCTTGGGCAGGAAAGGGAAAATAGTTGCAAGGTAACAGAACTTTGGTCCCTTCAGTCTCACCCTTTTAAATAATAAAGGTTTACATTGCAGAAGTGAAGTTGTAGATTGCTCCTTATTTCATTAACTCAATTACTTAGTCCTGAAAATAAGTCAGTTCAGTTAAATGGTTGAATCTCATTTCAAGAGGCAGTGCTACATAGGGACCCCCAAAGTGAGACCTGTATTGTGTAAACAAGCAATCGGGTATGTAATAAGAGGTATGCCTATGAAAACAGAAAACAGTTTAATGATCAGATCAAATTATAAACCAGTTTCTGAGTTTATAAGTCTTTCTCTTGAGAAGATTTTTAGACGTTAGGCTGAAAGTTTCTTTTGATGGAATGCCAGCAAGCAGTGACAATCTGGTAGGTTCTCCATATCTGTAGTTTGAGTGTCTGGCGATGTCACCAGATGCTCATGTAAATTCTGTATGGATTACAGTGTATCAGTGGTTCTCAATAATTCAAGTGAGAGGATAGGAGAAAAATGTAACGTTAAGTTTGGAGAATTGTAGCCAAATATTTAAGAAAACTGGAAAGATTCAGGATTCAGTTCAGTTGTGTTTTGTCTGGAACTGGGAATCTGTAATACACAGTCGTAGGTATTAGACATTGTTAGCAGTTTTTAACATCATTTGCTTTAAGCCTTGTCTCCTTGGGAGTAAATGTAGAGTCTTTTCTGTGAAAATCAGCCTGTGGGTTGTTTTTTTTCACATTTTAAATTAACTGTTTTTATTTTATTTATTTATTTTTAAATATTTTATTTATTTATCTTTAGAGGGGAAGGGAAGGAGAGAGGGAGAGAAACATCAATGTATGGTTGCCTTTCATGCATCCCCTGCTGGGAACGGGCCTGCAGGGAACCTGCCTGCAACCCCGGTATGTGCCCTGACTGGGAATTGAACCGCGATTGTCTGGTTCTCAGGCCCGTGCTCAATCCACTGAGCTACACCAGCCAGGTCTTAAATTAACTGTTTTTAGAGAATTTAAATTACATTTGACATTTCTGTCACTAAACAGTTTGGGTGGTAATATCTCCTAAGTGTCACTCACTTGAATGAGATTTTGAAATCATAAAAAGCTTCAGGCACAGATTAAGCATTTCTGGGTTTGACAGACATTTTTAGCAAAGAAGTACCCACAGTTTACTTGGCTTTATAATTAGAAAACCTTCTGTCATGACATGGAACAAAGTACTATTAGATGCTTGACATTTTTATTTTCAAATTAGTGTGTTAATGACCTTAGGCAACATTTTTTTTTTCAGAATAGATATTAAAAATAGTTTTCCCTACTTTTCCCCCTATGTTTTGAGTACTGTTGGGTAATTGGTATCATTAAGTATATCCAGCACTCTTGAAACTCATTGATGTTTCTGCAGTTAACATTTTAATTTTGGATTCTGTAATGTTTGTTTGAATGTAGCTTGATGGACTCTGACCCAATTAAATAATGGTAGTCTTAATCATTTGTGGAGAAATCAATTAGACACTTGGGAGAGACAGAGGAAATTAAAAAGGAAGTCCTTTTTTAGCTTGAGACTTGGTTTTAGCTGTGATTCATAAAATCAAAATGCCTTGCCATATGTCATTTGTTGGTCTTTTCTCTTCAGTATCCTGCAGAACTTGAGAGCACTTGTAGCCATGAATGAAAATCTAAAAAGCCAGGAACAAGAATTTAAAGCACATTGTCGAGTAAGTATTGCTTGATATCTGTAGACGTTAAACCAGGACTCTTGTAAAATCTCTTGTTTTGCTTCCCCTTGTCCTGATGTGGCATCCTATCTAGGTGCAGTTAGAAAGTAATAGATTCATGAAGCACTTATGGGTCAGTTGCGTAAGATGAGTAGAGCACTGTGTTAGGTCCCTCACTGGACACCAGAATTGAGTTAGATTAGTAACCGTGTGTGTCAAACCCCCAAAATTGAGAGCACAGTCCTTTATAATGTTTTCTAATTTATACATGTATTTTAAATAAAAGTGTTATTAAATATAAAGGAATAACATTATGTAAAGCTAGGGATGTCCTGAAAATCTGGGAAGTTTGTTATGTGTAAGCCCTTGTTTCTACCATCTGGGAACTCGCTGTCTAGTAGTGGAAGTGATGGATATGCAAGTGCCCATGACCTTAGCAGGAGGCAAGAGGTGAGGCCAGGTGAGCTCTGTGTATATTCCAGGGGAGAAGAGGCCAATCTGGCCCAGGAGCCATCTGGAAGCTGGATCTTACTTATGGTCAAGTGGAAGGAAGGGGCTTGGTTAGGCAGGTCCCTAGGCTAGGGGGTACCCAGGAAGGTGGACAGGCTTGTGGAAAAGTGGAAACAGAGAAGGTCAGTTGGAAGTGGGCTCCAAGCCACCCAATTATTTCATGCCCCAGTGATTCCTGCATGTCTCACCTGCCCTTTACAAAGAAAGGGCTCTTCTGACTGAAGCGCAGCTGCCTGTAGCCTCCTGGAAAAAACTTTCCCAGGCTGAAAATTGGAGATCAGGGCAGTTACTTCCTAATAGACTTTTTGTTTTAGCATAAACTCACAAAATGTGAAAATAAGACTCTGGATCAAGATGAAAAATTGTACCCAATTTCTAGCTTGCCAAAGTTTTATAAATATTTATATCACTTTTAAAGGAGGAGATGACACGGCTACAACAGGAAATTGAAAACCTGAAAGCTGACAGAGTACCAGGTGGAGAAGAAAAGGTAAAGGCCCTGAAGGAGTCCTCAAACCCGGAGGTGCTGACAATGAAAAGGTTTCTGGAGAATTAACCAGCAGAAGGACTGGCTGAAAAGGACAAATTCTTTTAACAGGGTCCTGTGCACACACATTTCTCAACTGGTTTCAACATGATTTTGTTAGATTTTTCATCCTTCTCCTTTCTCTTCTTCCAGGTGGGTAAAAGGGCAGCAGTGGGTATGGATGAGAGCCACTTCAGACAAGAATTACCAGATTACAAGTCTTCCTTCCTCCTTTAGGAAAGGGGTGTTTCCAGGAACCACCTGAGCTGTTTTCCATTCAATCTTTTCTTCTCTAAATTTAATACCAGTTTACTCATTTCACCCTCCACTCCTGCCTAGGGACCCTGTGCCCAGTCTTTAAAAGGCAGCAATGAGCAGGAAATGGGAGCAGTGCTGGATTAATATTAGAGCTCCAGCAGTGCAAAAGCTCTGTGGACTTAAGGGGCACAGCTGACTCTCTGAACAAAGACTTGGTCTCTGTCAGGCATTAAATTACAGCACAAGGACAGAAAAGAAAAGTCTGCTTCTCTTACCAAGTGAGATTTTAAGGATTGCTATGTTTTGTTTTCCCTTCTCACACTTGATTCAAAGCTTATTTCCTGACCACCCCTATTCTTGGGAAGTGAAAGTTGGACTTGGCCTCAGAACTCATCAATTGCACCGTCTCCCTGGTAGCTGTGGGGCACTTGAGGCTCAGGGAATGGAAGAGACTTGTGCAGGCCCATGGGCAGGAGTGCCCTACCTTACGCCCTTCACTGAGGGACTGAGAGGGACACCGTCACACTCAGTGGGGACATACTGCCTCTCTGGCACGGTGGGGTTGTGTCAGCCAGGCCACAGTGCTCCTCCTCCCCATGAGAACGGGGAGTGGCAGAGTCAGGCCACGCAGTGTAGTGGTGTCCGGGACATCACTGCATGGCCTGCCGTGCCAGCTCTTTCTAAAATTTTGAATCTTTGAGGTTCAAATTATCAGCCCAGTCAGCTTCTGAGTTTACATACATCACTGACTTAGAATTTTATTTCTCTTCTCAGCAATTTATTAGAAGGATTATAACTAGCATTCAAAGACAAGTTTAGCTTACTCGTGTGTAACTGACAGACATTTAAGAGCAATTTAAAATCTGGTGCTCATATATAACTGTTTCCTTTCTATTCCCTGACCAGACATGGTCAGTGAACTGTCCTCCATCCTGTCCCTTTTTACATCTAGTCCCTCAGCTTCTGTCCCGTTCATTCACCTTACTTATCATTTCAGACCCTCTCCAGTGGAGAGCCACATGATGCCCTCACCCCTGTGATGTCTCATAATGTGAGTACCTGCCCGTTGTCAGGGCTGCCAGTGTTCCCTGCAGGTGTGGTGACCGGCTTTATACTCTCCGTGACACTTTCTCATGCCTACTTTAATTTTCTCTACGGCCACTTCTCATCTGTAGTCTGTCAGGAACATTACCCCCCTTTATATAGCTGGCTCCTCAGATGGAGGCAGGATCTCACCAGGGATGGCCCTGAAGGCCACCATTCTGGGAAGATGGGGGTTCTTGTGCAGGTGTTCCGTCTTTACTCTGGCGTCCCTTCTAAGAAGGGGAGAGCTTGCACTGGCTGTGTGTGCCAGTCAGAACCCACAGGCTCTGAGTGGGGGTGGTATAGAGGGAAAGAACTTGTTTTACAGTACTACATTCCAGGGTCAGCAAACTGTATAAGGCCAGATAGTAAATATTTTTAGCTTTGTAAGCCAATTTCACCATTGCAATCATAGTCAATATGTAAATCAAAGCACATGCCAGTATTCCAATAAAACTTTACTCAAAAAAAACAGGCAGAGTCAGATTTGGCCCAGTGGCTGTAGGATTTGGCTGTTGGACTGTAGTTTGCTGACTCCTGTCCTGAGTTAAAACTAGTGCTTCCAGAACTCCAGCACTCCAGCAGACCTTCAGGAAAAAGAGAAAAGGGAGCAGAGGAGGAGGAGAGAAGCAGGAAAGCCTTTGAACATATGCCCTCTCACGGGTTCTCTTCCATTTGTGCCTTAGAAACTCCTAGAGAATGAGCTTCAGAATTCCTGTGGTGAAATTTAGGGGGTTGCCTGCAGCTGAACCCTGTGGAGGAGACTGTCTCCCTGCCTGCCTGCCTGCCTGCCTATCTGTCCTGTGTGTGTGTACTTGCATGTGCATGCTTTGGGGCAGGGCGCTTTCTCTAACTCAGCAAACCATCTAGCCATCCATGTCTCTTAACTTACTGTGTTCAGTGAGCTGGATAGTTTTTCTCTTTAATTCAGCTCTGTTCAGAAACACTTTCTGCAGTTGCCGCAATGTTCCGTATTTACACTGTTCAATATGGTAGCCACTAGCTACACTGAAATGTGGCCAAAGCACCTGAGAAACTGACTTTTTTTTTTTTATTTAGGTGATGTAAATTTAAGTAGTCATGTGTGGTTAGTGGCCATCATATTAGACAGTGCAGCTTCAAATAAAAACACAGAAAGCAAACTGGTATCACCTTCAACAGAGGCACAGGGCAATAGGTTCTTTAAGTTACAGTTGTTTTTGGTGAGGGGGGTAAATGGATTTGGGGACACTTCTCTTAAGAACATTGGATTCACCATGGAACCAAGAAGAAGAAAGAGTTGTTACAAAGGGATGTGAAAGGGGGTGAAAGATCTCACATGACATAGGACCCAGACCCTAAAACTTGGCCATTTGAGAAAAGAAATTTGGGGCCTTGGTATGGGGGAGAAAAGGTAAAAAGCCTTAAGCTTCTAAAGACCTTGTCAAAGAGTGCAGGTTTTCTATTCCCAGATAATTGTGTTCTCCTCCACTTTTTAGGAAGACCTAGACAGACGATATAATATGGAGAAAGAGAAGCTTTATAAGATTCGTTTACTACAGGTGAGTAAAAACAACAGCACACAAATATATAAATGTATCTAGCTAGATATGAATGTCCTATAGCAGAACTGGAAAGTTTCATTCTCTGAGAACTAGAGAGACATGGTACTAAGGCTGCTGTTTGCTGCCCTTCTCTCTAGAGGGTAACTCCGTGGATTAAGATGTCGATAATAACACTTCACATTTGGTATGTTACTTTCACTATCATCTTACTTAATTAGATCTTCACCCTGGTCAAAAGTAGGTATTAGCCTTGTTTTCTTTGTGAAGAAATTGATTCAGATCTACTAAGTACTTGACCAAGATCAAGCAGCTAGTAAGTGCCAGAGCCAGCATTCAGGTTCCAGTGTTCTTGTCTAATACTTTTCCTTTAAAATTAAGTGCCCATTTTAGCTGTCTTAGTTGATAACCTTGGAGGTTTGTGAGGATATCAAGTATGGGGGAGGTAGGTTTTAAAGTTGGCTCCAAAGCTACATTCACATAGTCAAAATAACATTGTAAAATCCCTTACATTGCCAGTATCTGGCCCATGGTAGCTCATAGCCAATAGTTAACTTGTGTTTTACTCCAGCCCTGGCCTTCTTTCTATTCTCTGGGAAGGGAAGGCAGGTTCTGGCAAAGGGCTATGAGGATGTGGGCAGTGGGACCCTGTTTTTTGGTTTGTTTGTTTGTTTTTTATCTCTGGCTCCTGCTTATTTTGTTGAACTCTTTAAATTTGAGTGAGACACAGAATTAAATAAAATCAGGACAGCATAGCTCTGTATTTGGAATCTTTTTGACTATGTGATTATATTTAGTTTTACATTAGGTCTCAGGAATAATAGATGGAATGGCCCATTTTCTGAGAGCTGGCTTGCTCTTTGAGGACCAAGGCATATCCATATACGTCAAAGTACAAGGGAGCTTTTATGCAAATTCCAAACTGTGAATAGCTTCAGACTGTCTAGAGGGAAGCCACAGTAAAATCATAAGGGCCTGAGCCAGAACAGGATTGATGGGGATGGACAGACATGAATAGCAGGGGAGAGACTGAGAACCTGTATCTGATGGAACTGACTGATGGGTGAAAGAAAAAGAGGAGTCAAGGATGATGCTTTGAATACAATGTTCATAGCAGCATAATTTACAATAGCCAAGAGTTGGAAGCAACCTAGGTGCCCATCAGTAAATGAATGGATCAAAAAATTGTGGTACATATACACAATGGAATTCTATGCAGCAGAGAGAAAGAAGGAGCTATTACCCTTTGCAACAACATGGATGGAACTGGAAAGCATTATGCTGAGTGAAATAGGCCAGGCGCTGAAAGACAAATACCATATGATGTCACCTTTAACAGGAAGCTAAACAACAAAACAAACAAGCAAGTAGAATAAAAACAAAGACACTGAAATAGAGAACAAGGGGACAGTGACCAGAGGGGAGAGGGGAGGGGATTTAAGGGGAAAAATGGGAGGGATTTAGAGGAACAAGTATAAAGGACACAGGGACAATAACTAAGGGGGGTGGAAATGGGAGGGAGGTGGGGAGCATGGGGCAGAGGGGCTGGGATGGGAGAAATAGAAAACTGTACTTGAAAAATAACTAAATAAAATTTTTAAAAAGTGGAAAAAAAAAAGGATGATGCTTTGATTTCTGACTTGGGAAGTAGGGTGGATATCTGTGTTATTCATTGAGAAAAAAACATTAAAGGAAAAGGAATAGGACTAAAGGGCTTTGTAGTGTGACTAAGAGTGTTAGCAAGATCCATTTGGGGCTTTTAAAGGTTAGGGTACTCAACTATGTAGAAATGTCCAAGAAGTGATGGGTGTTGGGGTCTGATGCTCAGTGTAGTCTGAGCTAGAGCTTAGGTGTCATTTATGTAGGTGGTAATCGAGGCTGTGAAAATGCAGGTCATGAAGGGGTCTTGAGCTAAACCTTCTAAGAAGAGGCCAAGGGAAAGGAGGAATCATGAACAAGGCTTGACACCAAGTGGGCAGCTGAAGGCGAGGAAAACATGAGTCCGAGGTCTCTTGGCAGCTGAACAAAAAGCTCAGTAGACAGAGCAGTAAATGTTGCTAGAAGTTAAGAGAGCTAGAATCTGAAAATTGCCCCCTAGACATATCCCAGAAAAGATGTGCAGTGACATTGCCAAGAACAGTTTCAGTGGGGCATTGAAGAAGCCTCTGGGAGTGTTGGGTGAAGGATGTCTGAAGG
The DNA here is from genome assembly GCF_021234435.1 of Artibeus jamaicensis. Taxonomy (NCBI): domain Eukaryota; kingdom Metazoa; phylum Chordata; class Mammalia; order Chiroptera; family Phyllostomidae; genus Artibeus; species Artibeus jamaicensis. Next base: position 240,722 of record NW_026521933.1, on the reverse strand, counting down.
GGGATGAGGAGTTAGAGGGACAGAGAGTATGTTGCTCTCAGGAAGTTTGGCTGTTCAAAGGAGGAGAAAGGATGGTAGCTGGAACATGCTGAGGGTTTAAGGAAGCGCTTTTTTTTAAGGAGTGCAGGATTTGGACATACTTAAATGCCGATGAGAAGGAGGCAGTAGAAAGGGAAAGCTTAGAGAGTCAGTAAAAGTAATGAATGATTGGCCTTAGCTGGTATGGCTCAGTGGATTGAGAGCTGGCCTGTGAATGGAAAAGGTCACCCATTCAATTCCCAGTCAGGACACATGTCTGATTGCAGGTTGGTCCCCACCGGGGGTGTGAGAGAGGCAACCGTTCGATGTATCGCTCACACATTGGCCTTTAATTCCCTCTCTTTTTCCCTCCCTTCCCCTCTCTCTAGAAATTAATAAGTAAAATCTTAAATTTAAAACAAAAAAGAATGAACAATTGTATTTTTAGGTTCCAAAAATAAAAACGGGAGTCAGAGCTTGAACACCCATGGTGGGGTGCTTGTACCACTGTGGTTGGTGGGTTTCTCATTTGGAGGCTCGTATTTCCCCAGTGATTTAGGGAGCCACAGCTGCCACTGTGAGTAAAGCCGGCTTGGGAAGCCAGAGGACAAGGAGGCACAGAGGAAAGACAGGACCGAGAGCCCAGTTAGTCCTGAGACTGGAACTGTATGGTGGAAGCTGAGCAGCTTTCTTAGCAGCCGCCCTGCTGGGGAAAATAGTGCTCCGAGCTGCCTGCCCCAGGGGCCTGCACTCCCCTTGCACCACACCACACTACACTGCTGCACCTCCCTGGATGCAGTCAGTGAGCCGCTCTGGCCAGAGTTCGAGGTAAAGAGAAAATACTGGAGAGGTATTTTAAGTGTTAGCTATGGGAGCTTTTCAGCCACGTGAAGGGACTTGGAATGTATAAGGTGGCATTAGTTCCTTGTCACCTGGAACTGATGGAACTGGCTACTATAGAGTCCTTTGGGGCCTTGTGGGCTCACTGGGTGCTCTGGCCACATAGCCAGTCCCAGTCCTAATCCTCCTTTTTTGTCCATTAATTTGGTACCCTCTGTGGTTCCAGTTTGCAGCCACACCAAAGTCAGAATCTGAGATGGGACCCTGAAGCCAACAGCAGAATTTTGGGCCTGTATTCCAGGGCAGGTGGGTGGCAGGAAATATTTTGGCTCCCCAGAAAACATGTAAGGAAGGCCTTTTACCAAACAGTGTTTTCTCCTCTTCCCTTTTGCATTTAGGCTCGAAGAAATCGAGAAATAGCGATTTTGCATCGCAAGATTGATGAAGTGCCCAGCCGAGCTGAGCTAATACAGTACCAGAAGAGATTTATTGAACTCTACCGCCAGAGTAGGTGCATTGACCACTAATGAGCTCTCTCAAAGCTGGTCCTGGGAGGGACAGGAGGTGAAGGGCTTTGTCCCACTTCAGTGTAATGGAGGGTGCATCATAGCACAGTCCATGAAAGTCTCTGCTGTAAAGGATTCCTTTATATTGTCAGGCCCACTCAGCACTCATTCCATGTAGCCGTGGTGAGTAACTCATAATCCTGGGAGCAGCACTGGTATGCTCTTGCTGTCCTCTTTATGAACAGTTTACTCTAGTTGAGCTATTAAAAAGCAATATTTTGAACCAGCACTCAGCCATTTGGGTCCACTGAGCTCCCAGTCCCCTTGCCAGCATTACACAGAACATTATGACCCTATTATCTCTAGATCGGTTCTCACTCATTGTTCTTTTCCACAAACTTTCAGGCTTATGTGGTCCTTGCCTTTAATAGCATCGTATTCATTCATTAATCCTGGACTGGATCTTCCTCAGCCTAAATCAGTGACCACATCTTGTCAGGCTTAGAGTGGTCCTCAGAGCTGTCATTGCGTTCTATTCCCACTGCTACTGCCATCTGTTCTTATGTGCATGTCAACTCAGCTGTGTGACCATTAGCTGGTCTGTAGCCTTTGCTGTGAGTCTCTCATCCATGTGTCCATCTGCTGGGAAATCTCCAGGGGCTCCCAGGGCCTCCTAAATCAAGCCTCTCTCCTTATTCTTTCCTGTCTAAATAGCTGCCTTGCGGGCCCCCACTCCAAGTCCACACTCCAGCCTCACCAGTCCTCACACTGCCTCTGCCACCTGAGGCCTCAACCTGTGTCTAGAACCCTTTCTCCTCTGTCTGACAAAATCCTTCAAGATCAGCTCAGATATCCTCTGTGAACAGATCCTGGACCATCACCTCTTCCTGTGGGCTCCCACTCTTATGTCCCCTGGACGCCTCAAACTCCACAGGCGCAAAACTGAATTCAGCCTCCCTGTCCCGTTTTTCTTCATGGTCACTGGCATCACTGTCTAGCCAAACTGGGCCCCCTTAGTCCACTCTTGAGTCTCACTACTCTGCATGTTTCATTTCTGAGTAATGGCCAAGTCCATTTATTTAGCATTTCTGCTGTAGGTACATTCTCATCATTGCCCAAAGCCTGACCCCTTCTCTGCACTCTTGCCTGGCAGATCTTTCTCAAATTTGATAATTTACCTTCTTTCTTTTGATAATTTACCTTCAGAATCCTACATGCACTAGTGAAGTCCTGCACCATCCAGCCAGAGTCACCACTAGGCCTCATTCTCTCAGGAAGGTGTGAGTTGTGGGCTGTGAGCCTCGTCTGCAAGTCCAGCTGCCACTGCCCTGCAGTCCTCACTCAGCATACCTTGACTCTCTGTTTTACTTTTTTTTAAATGTTATTTACTTATTTTTAGAGGGGGGAAGGAGGGAGGAACAGAGGGAGAGAAACATCAATGTGTGGTTGGTTCTCGCATGCCCCCAATTGGGGATCTGGCCCACAACCCAGGCATGTACCCTGATTGGGAATTGAACCAGTGACCCTTCGGTTCACAGGCTGGTTCTCAATCCACTGAGCCACACTAGCCAGGGCCCTTGACTCTCTTTTAAAATCCAACTCAGACTTTGCCTTGAGATCTTGGCCTCGCAGGCATCTTCCTAGTTCAGTCTAGAGCATTGTCCTTATTTGAGTCCAGAATCATGCTTCCTTTCATGTCTTTCCCCACCATCCTGAGCATTGCAGTGGGTTTTTTGTTTGTTTGTTTTGTTTTTAGAAAGGGGAATATGTGGAGAAAGGTATAGAAACATTGATGTGTGAGAGACACATCAGTTGGCTGCCTTGTATGCCCCCAACTGCGGACCTGGCCCAGGCATGTGCCCTAACTGGGAACCCAACCCACTGAGCTACAGCAGTCAGGGCCTGAACATTACAGTCTTCATGTTTGATTCAGGTTGCTGAATCATGTTTTGATTCAGTATTGCTGATACTCTGAGGCATGTATCAGCAATAGCAGTTTCTCAGCAGAAAATAGTTCAGCCTTTAAGTTAATTTTTTTCTTCTAATTTTGTACCCTGCCTACTTTAAAGCATTTAACAATAAGTAATACCTTGTATTTATATATTTCACAGGGTAAATTTTACATGTTAAAGTCATTTTGATAGGACATTTTTACACCAGAAGCATTTTAATTTGTTGTACCAGAATATCTACATCATTTTCTCTTCTAAACGATCAGGCCCTGAGTAGTGTGGCTCAACAGGTTGGCCGTTGTCCCACGAAATGGAAGGGTGCGGTTGGATTCCTGGTCCCCGGCTGGGGGGCGGGTGAGGGGCCGCCAATGGATGTTTCTCTCACACATTGATGTCTTTCTCCCTTTCTCTCTTCTTCCCTTCCCCTCTCTCTAAAAATAAATAAATAAAATCTTTATTAAGCAAACATTATTATCAAACACCTGCATCCCCCACCCAGTCCTTGAGCTGGATGGAGTAAGGGTGACAGCTACGCTCCTGAGCAATTAAGCTGAAAGTTGGTTGGTTGATTTACAGCAGTGATTTTCAACTTGGTGACCACCCATTGTTATAACCTGGGCCACGCCCCCTAAAATCCTATATAATTTATCATGGACTTTACCCCAGGTGATTCCCTTTTTCAGGCAGGATTGAGTACCACTGTTTAAAGCTTTTAGCAAAATTTCCCTGACTTCCACCTATCTTTGAGCTGCACTGCAGCAGAGAGACATAGCTTTTACTGGATATAAAAATTAAAAGTGACTTGTTTAAAGAATCATATTTAAGTGTTTATGGCAGTTGCTGAAGAAACCAGAATTGCCCAGGCCTGCTCTGCCTCCCCACTGCCCACCTCTACCCTGCCAGTCCTGCTGCTTCAGAGGGAACTGGCTTTTCAGGGAGCCAGAGCCCGTAGCAGGAAACCAGACCTTATTGTAGTCTTGGCTGTGCCGTGCCTGATAACCTTTAGGTATCAGGGTCTTGAGCTATAGCTACAGTGAAGCGCTCAGCTTACAAAGCCTGACTGTGAACCCATGTCTGGGGAATTTCACCTCTTTCTGGGCCGTTTTGTATTATGGAAATTTAGAGCAGTGCAGAGGTCACAGGCTCAGAGCTATGTGACAGGGGCCACCCAGCCAGAATGGAAAGGGTAAGTTTGGGTAGGAAGCTTTCACCTCAGTGACCTCATTCTCTGGTGAGCATGGCACACTCCCAGTCCTGGAATTTGGCCATTTCCTTGTGAATCATTTTTCTATAGAGAAAAGTGAAGATACAGAGTAATTTAATAGGTAAAGATATTGGGAGCCCTGGTAAATAAGTGCCTCCTTAGTCATATGCACAAAGATGGGAAGAGAATTCATATTCATTTGACATCTATTCTGCCCCTGGATAGGCATATCATTCTTCTAGGGGGTATTTTAAAGGGTCTACTGAAGAGATTTGTGCTCACTGTGGGAGTTACCAAAGTGAACAGGCTACGGCTCCTGTTCTTGGAGGTGCGGGGAGAGAGGAAGCCAGCCATATAAACAGGAAGAGATTGAGTGACGGCTTCATCATCCTTGCCACCTTCTTCTCACCTGAAGGACCTCTGAGAAGCCCACATCTGACAGGGAGATTCCTCCAGCCACCCCCTCTTGGCTGGGCCACTTCCAACTGGCCTCGTGCCATCAGCCTACTGCAGCTCTGCACATGCTGGGTTTTTTTGGTTACTTGTGGGGCTTCTGCCCAGAGTGCAGGTTGAAAGTATTAGCCTGACAGGTCCAACCCTTGGTGGTGGAGGGTGTCTTATGGGGGAGTGTGTGCTTAGGGTTATTTTGATACATTTTTTAATCTGTTTGCTGATTTCTTTGCATTTATAGTTTCAGCAGTACACAAGGAAACCAAGCAGTTCTTCACTTTGTATAATACACTGGATGATAAAAAGGTTTATTTGGAAAAAGAGGTAAGAACCTTTATTAAAAAATATTTAATGAGATTAGCAGCTGCCAGTGCTGTTGACCCCTGAGGTTCAAATTCACTTACTGTCTGGGATATATTCAGTTTCAGCAGAAAAAGTGCCTGTTGTATGCCCAGGGCTGAAGTAGTCAGAAAGTGCAAGATTCCATGGGAGCTCATGTTGTCTGGGGTGAGGTGAGGCAGGTGGACAGCCGTCTCACAGTGCATGCAAGACATGCCATCATTAAGATAAACAGTGGGAGGGCAGGAGGTGCATATGGAGGGGGGTCTGGAGTGGGTGAAAGTTTAGTTTGAGTTTTAAAAAAAGGAACTAGCTAGCCCTGGCTGGTGTAGCTCAGTGGATTGAGCACAGGCCTGTGAAGCAAAGGGTCACTGGTTCAATTCCCAGTCAGGGCACATGCCTGGGTTGCAGGCCAGGTCCCCAGCAGGGGACACGTGAGAGGCAACCACACATTGATGTTTCTCTCCCACTTTCTCCTTTCCTTCCCCTGTCTCTAAAAATAAATAAATAAAATATTTTAAAAAATTAAAAAAGGAACCAGCTAAATGAAATGGGGATGGTGAACTTGTCATTGTTTACATGGGGAAATGTCTGTTTAATTATTGTGACAGACAGAGGCGTGAACTGAAAGGATGGTAAAAAGCATGAGTGAAAAGGGCACTGACAGTCCCTCCATCTTCCTCTGACTCTCAGGTTAAATCCACTAGTGAGTCAGGTCTCCCCAAGGTTGGATGACGAATGATCAGGGCATGGTATACAACTACGTTCAAAAAGGGAACAGTACTGGTCTCAACAGTAGTGTTACAGAACAAGGGCCAAGGCAGAGTACGATATACTATTACTGAAAGAACCCCCCACTAGGGTTGCTTGTCTGCCACCAGAGGATATAGATGTCTCTCAATGTCAGAGATTTGTGAAAAGGAAAGGAAATGTTTATTTAAAGCTATACAGACTTAAAGTAGTGACCTAATGTCTTCATCAAAATATCAAAGTCCTTTAGGATACCACACACACACACACACACACAGTGCTTCCTTCTCCCTCTGCCCTAAACTGGGGTACCGTATCTCAGGAAAAGAAGCACATGTCTGTGATTCAGGTTGCCAGCACCATCAGCTATGTTGCCGTTTAGGATTTCCAGCTAATCCAAAGCCATTCGGCACCTTCTCATGGCCCATCAACAAGAGTCTTTGTATCCCTTTTCTTCCAGGCAAAGTCTCTCTTATTTCTTAAGCCATATGGCCAAAAGGAGCACCCCAGATCCACAGGGGTCCCCACTCTGGCAAAACTCCCTCTCTCCCCAATGGCTGCCTTGTCTCAGTTTAAATCCCCATGCCAGTCTTCCTCTGTACCCCCATTTCCGACTCCTCCTACAATCAGTTACACCTGCCTGCATTCCTATATTAATCCAAGTTCACTGGGCTGCCATCATGAGTCTGGGCAGGTATGGCCCCATGTCCTAGAGCCAGTCTAGTCCAAGCTCTCATGCAAGCACTGTAACCAGGGTGACCTGCCCCCCAGTTACATTTTAGGTGGAAGTCCCTTCCATCCCCCTGGCTCAAGGCATGGCTACAACTATTTAACAAATCTATGCAACCAGTTAAAGGCTATAGATATGTTAAATGACCATGCCATGGATTAGCTGCAAAGCTGTTGCTGTACAAAACAGCTCTGCATGTTCCTGCTCCATTTGTCCCTTCCCCCAATTCACACCTGTGGGTGCAGGGGGAAGGACATCCTATATATCTTTCTAATGTTTTCTGGACACCTTGAGTTCTGGACTCCATTCCAAATCCCTGTTTGGGGCCCCCTCTTGGCTGCACATCATTTCAGTAGCATTTCAGTAGCAGCACAGTGTGGGGTTGAAAACATGAGCTTCAGAGCCAGATGGATTTGGGTTGTAGCCTGGCCTTGTTTTCTCCACAAGGAAAATGGGGACACACCTGCTTCAAATGATTATAGGAAGAGAATGAGAAAAATGTGGAGTTCCTTGCACATAATGGTTTTCAATTCATATTAGTTCCAGTTTACTCCCTCACTTTAAGGTTGACAGAATTTGTTTTCATTTTATCACCTTGTAACCTGCACTGATTGCCACTTTAATAAGAACAGTGTTACAGATGTATCTCTTTCCTGAACCCACATGGAGGCATCTGTAATTGTTGTCACCCTTATTGCCTGATGTTAGTCAAATGAGATAAATCTCCTCCTACAGCAGCAGTGTCAAACTCATTTTCACCTGAAGCCACATCAGCCTCCCGGTTGCCTTCAAAGGGTCAAAATAATTTTAGGACTGTATAAATAACTATTAAGGAGTTGAAGTTACATTCCACTCTTTGAAGGCAACCTCAAGGCTGATGTGGGCCCCTGGTGAAAATGAGTTTGATACCCCTGCCCTACAGGGACATTCCTTGAGGAGAGCTGAGCTCTCATTTTCTGTGTATCTAGGGCCTTACATAGTAATGGGCACATAATAGCCATTTGGCAAATGTTTGGATAGATGATTTGATTGCCTTTGCTGGGATAGCTCTGCTACATGTCCTGGCCTTGGAGGCCTTCCTTCCTGGCATTCAAAAGATTTGCCAGCACTAACTCAGGGATGGGCTAGCCCCCTCTGAAAAAGCCTTGAACCCACTGAACTTCCTTCACTGGCAGTGCCTGAAGTTGCGTTCTTTTATTTCTTTTTCTTTTTTTTTAATTATATTTTATTGTTTATGCTATTACAGTTGTCCTGATTTTTCCCCTCTTGCCCCTCCACCCACCCCTCACTCCCTCAGGCAATCTCCCCACCATTGTTCATGTCCATGGGTCATGTGTTTGAGTTCTTTGGCTCCTCCATTCCTTATGCTGTACTTTACATCCCCTTGGGTATTCTGTGACTACTTCTTTGTACTTTTTAATCCTCTCATCTCTTCACCCATTCTCCTCTCCCATCTGGTAACCTTCTGGTAACCAACTTCTTTTCTCTTGCCTTTAAGATTCTCTCTTTATCTTTAACCTTTGGCCTTTTAATAATGATGTGTCTTGGAGTGAGCCTCTTTGCATCCATCATAATTGGGATTCTCTGCACTTCTTGGACTGACATGTCTATTTCCTTTACCAAATTAGGGAGGGTTTTTTTTTCTTTTTTCTTTTTAGTGTTGTTGAAGTACAGTTGTCTCCATTTCCCCCCACCATTCTCCCTGCCCCACTCATCCCACCTCCCACCCTTGATCGTACCCTCCTTTGGCTTTGTCCATGTGAAGTTGCCTTCTTTTAAAAACTAGGAGTGTGCGGGGGAGTGGGGGCTTTTTAATTCTAAGCCACATTAACACATAACTTTGCATTCGCATAAATTGTACATTTTATTCCAAACCTGTTTATGCCTGTGATATTGTAGTTTTCAGACATCCCAGTGGAGTCACAGGAGAAGAATATCATTTTCATGTTACAGACTGTGAACCTCAGGTCCAAGTATAGTAAACTCTTAATCCTGACTGAGCTCACAAGTTAGTGACACAGACAGAACGAGGAACTAGGTTTCTAGTTTCTCTGGACTCAGAGCTCTGCCCTTGACTGTATCCTTGGGGCAGATAGAGGGGCATACTGTGCAGGGGAAGGCAGTTTCCATGGGAATGGAGGCCTTGAATGGTGCATTCTGTGGAGCCCCTCAGAGCCACTCAGCTGACCACACTGGCAAAAATATTTTGTGGGAAGGAATAGGATGGAAATAGTGTTCTCACTCCCCACCCTGACTAACTCTGTGCTCAGCTGATAACCCTCAAAATAAAGGGCAGTGTTTGCAAAATAGAAAGGGGAGTGGTGGCAGCTTGCCCAAAGAGCCCAAATATTAGCTTAGTGTCTTCCTGTGGGGATTTAGGTCCCTTTAATGAGCCCTCTTCCTACATTCCTGTGGTCATGGGGTGTCCAGGTAGATTCTCTGGGGGAAAACTGGTGCTAAGAACGTGTTGCTGTTTAGTTTTGGTTTTTTTCATCTTAGTTTCATCTCCATAAACAAAATGTGCTCTTTCAGAAGCACTACCCAGAGCAGGACAGGCTTTCAGTAGTTGAGGCAGCTCAGGAATCTTTCAGTCTTTTGCTTATAGTTTTTCCCTTTTTTTGTTTCTCAGATCAGTCTGCTGAACTCAATTCATGAGAACTTCTCACAGTAAGTGCTGTCAGACTGTCTGTCAGTCTCCCCCTTGTGTACCCCCTTGTGGTGTACACTGAGCTTCGTGTCGGCCCCCTTGGTGTTGCAGTGGTGTCGCAGAGCAGGACTCAGTGCTGTGTTACATGATTCTAACACTTTCACCCCTGCTACTAAGCCCAGATGTTTCTTGGTTCACATGATTCTTGAGTTTTTACAAAAAACACTGTATTAGAGTTCATTTTTATAAACAACAAGAAATATCTTAAGGAAAAGTTAACTTTCAAATTACTTGATTGTGTGATTACTATAATCTCTTTGTATATTACTTTTGTCTTGCTAAGATTAGATTGATATTTATTTTTGAAGACATAGCGATATTTTAAATGTAGATAATGAAACAATCTATATAATTCTTAAAAGATTGTTTAAAATATTGTGGTAGACATTGTTTTTAAATTCATGTATATCCTCTAAACAGCTTCATTCGGATATGAATTTTTTCCTCCAAAAATTGGATGGCAAGGTCCACCTATTCTGAAATCCTACCAGCCCTTGGGCACGCATGCCCATTGGCCCACCCACCATCCAGACAGCTCCAGGGCCTGCTCTCTGTATAACAGACTTTATTTCCTTCCAGCACAAATCGCTACTGTCCTCCCACGGGTGACCAATAACTTCAGATCATAGTAGATTACAAGCTCTAGATTTTAAGCTCCTTCATTTCTAATACACCTATAACTCCCTGATAAGATTCAGTTAGTAATTTAGAACCTTGTGAGACATTTCTAAAAATGGTACCTTCATTTTTATTTGACAGTTGAGAGAGCCTGCAGTTTGTGTTTTTGTGATGTGTGCTGTTGCCATTCTTTAAAAGAATTCTCAATCCTTGTATACATGCACTCTGGCCGCCTGGTTTCTCTCCCTCTGTAGAACTGGAAGTGAAGGGGGATGTTTTAGGACATCAGGGAATCTACTCATTTAGCTGCAGCCTCCAGAAACAGGAACAGATTTCCCAGCTTGGTTTTAGGAAAATCTCAGGGTATGTCTACCAAAATTGAGCAGTGTCTCCAAATTGTCAAAATCTTAAAAACTAAATGAAATTTATTTCTTAAGCAGTACCTGCTATCATTCAAAGTAAAAAATATTTTTGTTAATTTTAGTGATATTTTATTTTGATTTAACAAAATACATGTTACTGAAGAAAATTGAAGGAGGAGTAAACATAAATATTCAGTTATAAAACCAGGCTAATTTTTTATGCCTTTTTCAGAGTTTAGAATTCTTAACTGCCTGGGACCCCTGGGCTCCTCACGGGTCCATTTGAAAAGACCTCTTGGAGCGTCATGTGGGTATGGGGCTGACCCTCAGCGCCTCTCTCATACTCACTCCATGGTGCTGATCACACTTCCACGGTTTTTTCTTTCAGAGCCATGGCTTCCCCTGCTGCCCGCGACCAGTTTTTACGTCAGATGGAACAGATCGTAGAAGGAATTAAGCAAAGCAGAATGAAGGTTAGATGGCATCTTTTATGTAACACAGGTTTTATACTGGTGTTGGAGAAGGCCCTGAGAAATACCAGCTTCTTCTGGTTGTTCTCAGTCTTGAGGAAACATGTTCAGTGTCTCTGCAGTGGGCAGGGCCAGCTCCCAGGGCTTCACGCCCTGGTGATTCAAAGGCAGCTCTTAGCAGAACCTTCCACTGAACACCTGCTTTGTGCCAAGCACTGTGCTAAGTCTCCTTAAGCCCTCTTTAAGTGAGTGTGTAATACCCATTTTACAGATAAAATCAGCTTTCACCAGCAGCCTTCCTCTTTTGTGCAGAATCACTTCCTCATGGGATTTTTGGTTCCTGACATTCTTTTATTAGAGATTGGTTCTGCCATTAGATTCCTTAGGATCCCAACAGCATTGTAGTTTTTCAGGAATCTCCTATAAAAAGTGCAAATAATTGCTGAACTGAATTCTACTGATGTGACAGGATATTGAATGCCTCGGAAGACAGGATTGAATATCGAAGAACTGAAAAGGGGTGTGGGTGCTCCAGAGGTAGCTTTGCAGAGAATCATCCAGTCTGGGGACAGCATGGGATTTTCCTTGTGTTGTGACTTTGAATGTAGGACCTTTTGTCAGTAGTTAAGCAGACTTGCTGTCTGTAAGCCAGACCAGCTATATTTTCCTACTACTTGTAACCAGGTGAATCCTCACTAGTACAGTACTTCCAAGTGGCATTTGCTTTTAGTCCTGTTTTAAAAATGTATCACAGGAAAACAATCCTTAGGCAAAGCATTAAAACCTCCTGGAGATTTAGGGTATCTCTTCTTATGATGTTGGAGCATAGTGGTCAGTAAGTGATACCAGAATGCAAACAAATAAAAGTTGCCTGCGGGACACATCATCATAAAAACCCACCCACAAAAGACAAACATTCAAGCTGCCTATAATCTCATCTCATGTGATAAACTGAGGGCAAAATCTCTCCATATCCCTTTCTCTATAGAAAAATATTAACCTCCCCATTAATGACTTTAGTAAAATGATGTCATAGGAGAAAAAAAATCTATCACTAGTGATGAGACTTTTCATCCACAAAGATGACAGCTGATAGGAGGCAGTATTTGCCTTGTGCATAGACACCCTAGGCGGGATAGGCTGTCTTTCCAAGAACGCATGGAGTCCTTTCTTGATGATCTGGAGTATGAGGTGGGTGGAAGACAGAGAACCTGGCTCACCATGAGCCTATCACAGCCCAAATCTCAGTGTTTCGACCCTTCCACCCTGCCATGCTCCTCCTCTGAGAGCTGTTCTTACTAAGAGTAAGAACAGCAGGAACTTACTGGGTTTTTCCCTTTGGCTTCTGCTTCCTGTTTACTAGGAGATGCCTTCCTGGGGAAGGTACTGTCCTGACCTCTCATTCTGTCCATCTTCCCCAGGCTTCATGCTGTTGGAACCTCAGTGCTGGATAATTTCTTGTTGAATAGGGGCTGTCCTGTGCATTGTAGGGTGTTTACCAGCATCCCTGGCTTATAACAGTAAATACTAGTAGCACCCCTTCCTCACAGTTGTGGTGACCTAAGCTGTCACCAGATATTGCTAGATGTCCTCTGGGGGGCAAAATAGCCCTTGGTTGCAGACCCCCAACTTACTGATTGTAAATTGATTTTAGTCACTCAAAAAAAAAAAAAAAGGGAACAGTTAATGCCCAGTGGTAGGAGAAGTGCTAAATAAAGAGACCCTCCATGCAATATCATGTAAATAAATAAGCCAACCTCAAAAATTATATAAAGAAGGATGATACTGGAGGAAATCTATGAAATATTAGTAAGAGTTACCTTCTGGATGTTGCCAACAGCCATTGGTCAGAATATGCTTTTCATTACTATTTCCCAAAATATTTCAACAGATGGAAAAGAAGAAGCAAGAGAACAAAATGAGAAGAGACCAGTTGAATGACCAGTACTTGGAATTGTTGGAAAAACAGAGGCTATACTTTAAGACTGTGAAAGAGTTCAAGGAGGTAAGGGGGAGGTCGGTCCAGTTATGTAAAACTACAGGGAGATTTATGTCCACTTCTAGAAAATCCTTTAAAAACTAGAGCACTTAGTTGATTTTCCATTGGCAGTGTAATCTGACAGTGGAGTGTGTGTGGCATCTGGGTAAGTCAACGTTGTGTTGTTCTGAGACCATCTTGAGGCTCTAATTGAATGTTCCAGAGACATTACATCTTTATTTTCACTTTTCTAACACTTAATAAGCACATTAAATCCATGAAATGACATCAGTCCACCTCAAAGGGCACCTAGAAACAACATTTGTTATAGATTCATATCTGGAGCTTTTCCTCCCCTCAATCTTCGCATGGAGAAGGACCTTCAAATGCCATGTAGGGAGAGTAAACTCTGAGTGTGCGGGCTTGGGTTGAAATCCTACCTTTACCACTTAGCAGCTGTGCACTCGGGCAGTGATGTAGTCCCTCCAAGCCTTCATTGTTGGTGGGTTCTGTTGGGTCAGATGACAAACGAACACATCTAGCACTGTGTCTGGCACCAGTACCACCCAACAGTTACTGAATTTCCTTTGTCCATGTCTTTCCTTCGCTGTATTTGGTCAGGGCTACTCTCAGTTGTTCCAGAAAGACAAATATTTGCTCTCTACTTAAGAGATAGTCCAGAAGGGAGGTTATTTTGTCACTTCCCAGGATCTCAGCAGCTTTTTTTCCAGGAGTTTCCTCCTTCATTCTAACCCAAATCCATGTGGTTTTAGTGAGTTTAAAGATTGCTGAAAATACAGAGGCACTAAAGGTAAGTTGTAGCCTTGTGTTTGGTTTACAGAGTAAAAAATAATCTTTCCATACCAATAATTTTCTTATGTATTTTTAGGGCCTTCCTTCCTTTTTCCCTCCCTTCCTCCCCCCTCTCTTTCCTTTCCTTCCCCCACTTCCTTCCTTCCTCCTTCCTTCCTTCCTTCCTTCCTTCCTTCCTTCCTTCCTTCCTTCCTTCCTTCCTTCCCCCACTTCCTTCCTTCCCCCTTCCTTCCTTCCTTCCTTCCTTCCTTCCTTCCCCATCTTTTTCTTCTTTATTTCTCCATCCTCGTTTTGTAATTTAAGTTTTTGGAGTCACAACCCTTGGGCATTTCAAAATCCTTTATCTTTTTAATAAATGTTCTTCCAGCTCCTACTATGCCTCTGGGATATATCAGGTTGTAAAATAAATAGTCAGTCCGTAGGTCAAGAAGTTTATGTTGTGATGGGGAGGCAGGTAAGTGAGGAAACAGAAGCAAACAGAAACCCTAAATTTCTGTTTGCTTCCACTCCCCTAAATTAGTAATAACAAATAAGTAATTTCAGCCTTGGAAGGACTTGGCCATGGGCAGAACAAGAGTCCTTCAGCCAGGGAGCAGCCGGATTGAAGGCCTACAGTTGGGCAGCGTGGGAGAGTGACCAGGTGAGGTGCTCGAGACCTAAGGGGGCTGGAGCTGAAGTTTCAGAAGGGCCAAGGAGTGAGCAGGCAAGGAACAAACAGGCTCTTTTTTTCTCCTAAATTCAAATAACTCACAAAGAGTGAAGGCCCAGAGGAGAAGAATTACATTTCAAATATTGTTTGAACATGCCAACAGTACCCTTTCGATAGAAGAAACAAAAAGCCAATAAGTTGGGGGATGGGTAAGTATATGTTGTCAAAATCAAAGCAAATTAAAGCAGAGTTCATACTTGTACCACAGGCTCTCAGGGCTGAGGGTTTAGGATGACATCCAAAGGAAATGGTTCCTTCAGGTACATTAAGTATCAAGAGTTCTGTGTTCCTGCCTTCTCAAGCTCACTGTCACAGCAGAGACCCAGGATGAGCCCTTCAGAGCCAGGGAAGACCTGCTAGACCAGGTGCTTGCCCATGCCTTAGTGTTCTGAGGAATAGAAGGGGGGGGGGGTGTATGATGTTCTTCAGATAGCTAAGTATTTTTTATTGAAAGGCCTCACCTTTTTAAAAAATAGCACGTGCTCTTGTTTTTTGATGTTAAAATTGCCCTTCTCATAAAATGATGGTGATAGTGCGTAGTTGTTATTTTTCATTAGCATTTTACTTGGCAAACATTTTAAATTACCAACTACCTGTCAGTTTTTTAAAACCTTAAACTTTCTTCCACGAGCTCCTCTGAAGTAATTTGGGTCCACCCCAGGTGGCAGTGGTACCTTGCTTGCTGCTCCCCAATCTCCTCTCCATACCTTCAACCAGAGTAATTCTGATATTTTGCATCTTGCAGTTCCAAGTAAGATCTCACTTTTGGTCTTTCATCTGGTCTTTCAAATCGGTAGCAAAACAGTTTGAAAAGTTGGACTTTCATCCCAGGGTGGAGCCTTCTCCCAGAACCCTCTCTGTCCTGTCTGCTTTACCTGCCTGTCCCCCACATGCTTAGTCTCCTGCTCTCAACTTCTGAATTCCTGCCACATCCTGGCCACCAGCACTTGTGCTGGGCAATAATTACTCTTCATGCAGAGCACAATAATATTGTCCAGAACATCATCTTCAGCAGCCTTAGTGGTTCTGTTTATTGTGTATGGCTTGTTCCACATTAATTGAACACCAGTGAAGCCCCATGGGTTCCATGTAGGCACCTCGTGATGCCCTCATCCTAACTTCCATCCTCCTCTGGTGTCAAGATTTTTTGATTTGAAGCATGGGGTTGCCTCTGGAATTCCATTGGCTGGATCACACTGGGAGAGTTTGTTAATAATAAGTCTACCAAGAAACAAAACATATTCTGAAATCACAGATTGCCTTAATTTCAGTATTACATTAAGTAGTTGTGTCTCTAAACTAAAATCACTCACAGGGTCACCAAAGCAAGATTTAAATTCTAGCCTAGCACTGATGAATGAAGTTGGCTTGTCATTCTTAATCTTGGGTGAGCCGAAGTGCTATGTCGGGCATGTATCAGGCCCCTGTGGTTTTAAGCAGGAAAGAAACAGAGGCAAGGAGACAATTTTCCTTTTCTTCTAGAAAAAAATGTCTAAAGGATTCTTTCTGTATCTGCTCTGAACAGAGAGTATTATTCTGTAGTCTCCCAAAGGTTTCTAGTAGATTGCACAGAGTTTAGTCAGTGCTCAGCACACACCAGCTGACAGCCTAGATATCTTTGCTGAAAAATCAGGCATTGTCTCAATGTGGTGTGATGTACAGAATTATCTCTGCTGGGAACTCTACACCCCAGGAGTATTTTAATGCTTGCAGTTTTTATTTTTATTTTTTTAAACATTAGCTGTTGTTTTTTTTAACAGTGCCATTTTTTTAAGGTTTAATTAATTTATTTTTAGAGAGAGGGGAAAGCAAGGAGAAATACTGATGTGTGGGAGATATGTGGGTTGGTTTCCTCTTGCATGCCCCCCACTGGAGACTCAGCCCACAACCCAGGCATGTGCCCTGACTGGGAATGGAACTGGCGACCTTTCAGCTCCCAGGCCAACACTCAGTCCACTAAGCCGCACCAGCCAGGGCCTGAGTTGTTTTTGCCTTGTTTAAAAGGTGAGGTGGGTAACAATTGAAGCTAGTTTATTCATTATTGTATTATTTTGGTTTTTTGTGGAGGTTTTCAAAAGTACACAGAAGTGTAGGGAAAGTACTACCTGCTCTTGTTCCATCTCTACCCACCCTACTTTGGGAATTGGGCATGTAGAAGTTTTTTCCTCCTAGTGGCTGATTTCTAAAAGGAAAACTTTCTTCTTTACTTTTCGAATAGAACAAATGTTATTCAACTTCACCTTTTTTCTTTTCCTAATCCTAGAAAAAAATTAACTGCCTCCCCCTCCAAAAACATGTGCTCAAAAAATGTCAGAGCACCTTGTTTCTGACAGAAGAATTCAGCCTTACTCCCAGCCCAAGAACCTGGCTGTTCTCCATCTCTGAGTGAAAGATAAGTGTAAACCCTGTAGGTAAACTGGCATTAGTTTTAGTAAAACCAGGGACATTGCAGCCATGAGCTGTGATTCTGCCAGAAAGAGCAAAGGGCCACCAGAAAACTCAAAGCATGTAGGCCCAGGGTGTTGGAAACATTGACTCTGGTGGTCTTGGTTGCAGAGGATTCAAGGGGGAAATGAAGCTTTTTCTTCCACACTAAAATGGACCTCCAGGGAAGAAGCATGGCTGCTGGAGTTCTGGGCTCTCAAGTTCAACCTCTCCAGGCTCTTCCCATTACCATGTTCACCTCTCAGTCTAAAGCAGGGCTCCTTGTACCATGACCCAGGGAAGGGGTGGAGATTTTTGCTAGCAGATGGAAGTATTCAGAGCTATCAAGTCCAGTCAGAACAAGGGGGCAGAAAAACACAAAATAAGAAGCTTTCGAAGATGTCTAAAGGGAATATAAAATAATGCAGAGGTGACCTAGTACTGCTGGACATCAGTTCCACAGAGACAAAGGCGCCAGTGACCTCGCTCAGTAATAATCCTCAGCATATACAGTAATAGTTCTCATATAGCTAATTCTTAAGGGGGAGCAGGTGTCCCTTGATGCCTGTTTCTCATCATGTTGTCTTTGAGTTTGTCTTTCTTAAAGTTAAGGATATTCTTAACCTTCACTGTTGTTAGAATAAGAGCTTTTCTACTGCATTGCCTGCTGTGCTCCTTAGTCTGCCTCCAAGGACCTCCCCCACTCTCTTCCCTCTCCATAGTAATCCAAGATTGATACACAAGTGTCTGCTTTCAGCTCTTGTCCCCTTGAAGGGTTTAGAGGTTTCATGAAGTCTTTTAGAGTGACAGTGCGTAATCCTGACATCCTATTCTCAGTCTGACAGTGCAGACAGCGCATGTCATTATAAACTGTTCTGGTATTGAAAATCAGTATGTCCCTGAGAGCTTTCACCATGCTGGTAGCAACATGCTAGGAGTCTGGTTTCGTTGGTCAAAAGTTATCTACCATGGGACTCAGGGAAGGACAGTAAGACCACCTGAGCCTCACATGGGTGCTAATGTAGCCACCACCTCTCTGTACAAACTCTCTCTGCTTTCCCTCCAGGAGGGCCGCAAGAATGAGGTGCTGCTGTCCAAGGTGAAAGCCAAGGCCTCCTGAAAATTCCCAGCCATCTTCGTATGTCATTGACTTTTTTTTTAAACACCATATATCCACTACAAGATTATGAACTAGTTCTGAATACTGCAGTGGAGAGATGCAGATACAATGATTTCCGTGCCCTGGATGTTTTCTTTCTCCTGTTGGCTTCCATTCTGTCTCTGTATTGGTTATTGTGGATGGAAGTAGTCAGTTTAAATACTGTGGCTTAGATGACACCCATCATCCTCTGGAGAACTGTGAGCAGTATTTGTTCTCTATGTCGATTCACCTTTTATTTCTCCAATAACACTGCACATATGACAATACCTGTATTTGTATGGACTCTGAATAAAGAGGAATTCATTTGCTCAGCAAGTATTAATTGAATAACCATTGACACAGAAGCATTTTGGAGTCAGATGTGTCAAACCCAGTTCCTGTGGTTGGACACCCAGCAAGTGGCCCAAAGAACAGATACAGCCCACCTGACCAGAGAGCTTGGCCACCTGGGATTATTTTTTTAGTAAACAAAGGGTTTTATAGCTAAATGATCATCCCATGTGAGTGTTGGTCACTTGGGGCCTTCACTTGCCTTTGGTGCCTTTTGTTTCTGGCTGCTTGTGGTGCCAGCCAGCAGGCTTCATGGTGTATTACTTAGAAAGAAAACTCAGTGTCTGCTGTTTATTTCTTATGTACTGCTCAAGTTCATTTCACTGAAAGTTGAAAATAAGGGCCTCATATTGAGGACTTAAATATGAATGACACCTTATCATTCTCTAATTCTCATTTCAGTCACAGCCATCATGTGGATGGCCTTGTGCATCCCCCTCATTCCACGTGCCTTAATTACACTCTGGACAGCTTGTGGTGTAAGCACTGAGACGAGACACACCATTCGCTGCAGTCCAGGGCAGTATGTGATAAGTCTCAGAGTGACAGATGATGAGCAGGTGTCGAGAGGTCAGGAGGTGTCAGAGGAGAAAGAGCACTGAGTTGTGTAGAGATCCACATGGAGGCGGGAGGATTTGGGCTAGATCTGAAGGGGTCCTAGCATTTTAGTAGGCACAGGTAGGTGGGAAGGCCATTTTGGATAAAGATTTGACTCTGACTAAAAATTCAAAAGGGTGAGGGTTGAGCCAGTCTTCGTGCATTTTTCTCTTCTAAGAATCATCTCAATTTTTAAAAATGACATGGCTGAGAGAGAGATTTAGCCGGACATTTCTAGACAGAGTTGAATTTAAATCATCCACGAAATACTCCTTCTGTCCTTTTTTAAAAAAAAAATTAATTTATTTATCTTTAGACGGGGAGGGGAAGGAGAGAGGGGGAGAAATATCAATGTATATGCCTCTCATGTGTCCCCTGCTGGGAACTGGCCCACAACCCAGGCATGTGCCCTGACTGGGAATCGAATTGCAATCCTTTGGTTCACAAGCCCGTGATCAGTCTGCTGAGCTACACCAGCCAGGGTATGTCCTTTTTTTTAATTGTAATATTTTATCTGAAGGCTTTAGAGACCAGTCCAGAAAGATGGGCTGGGACAGCTTTGGAGGGCCCTGAAGCAGGGAGGTCTGAAGAGTTGGCTTCATTCTCTGGAAATGAGCAATCCAACACAGAACTCCTGTCCTGGACCCCAGGGATCTGGCAACTCAGTCAAGCTCCGGAAGCCCCAATGTGAGGTTTGCACTTCATTCTACATAAACCTTGCACACATACCAGTCAGTAGGTTTGGGCTGTAAAACATAAAAGCTTAAACATGTTAGGCAAATGGGTCATTCACTGCTGTCACAGGAAGGTCATGTTCATTTTTAGTTCCCTCGGGTGCTTGATTAAGCATGGCTGACGTGTAAGAAAATCTCATGCTGGTTTAACAGCAGCTGGTTTCTGTGCCAGGGCCAGTGAGGCCTGCATGACAGGCATGGCTGCTTGTGGAGCTAAACCATGGACATCTCCACTCCACCTAGGCTGCTCCCTGAGCCATGGCCTTTGTGGATTTTGAAAGGCGAAGTTGAAGTAAGAGCTGCCGAAGAATGGGTAGGTAGCACTTGGAGGGCAGAGGAAGAAAACAGCAGTTTGACTGTAAAGTATTTCAGGTTCCAGGAAACATCTGTGTTATCTTGAGAAGTTCATAGACCTACTTCCTAATTAACTTTTTGAGGAGTTAGGAGATTGTTCAGATATTTGTCCAAAAGTGGTAGGGAGGAGTAGTGGGTGACATTCTACAGTTACTCTAGGCCACCTCTCTGTGTTATTGGGAAAAGTATGGCATGACTAATCCAAAGCAGCCCATATTTTTTTTTTTTTTGAAGTGGGGCATTTATGTTAGATTATGTTTCCAAAGAGTTTTATTTGGTTTGGGTTTGGTGCAGAGGTCTCAGTTGATATCTTTTCCCTTTTTGTCATCTACAAGGCCTAATACTATTAATAACTTAGTTTCCATTTCTTGAACACATTTTCAATTAGCAGAAGCCAGTCTGGAGAATTCCATGTTTGCTACGGATGACCTACATGGTAGTGGTGCCTTTTTGAGTAACAGGGCATTAAGTGTGCTTTGCAGGCTGAGGGGGTGCCCAGGCCCAGTCTCTTCAGAATTTAGCAGGGGTTCCTCCCAGGAACACATCCTTCAGTGTGCTCAGACAGAGAATGGTTGGGTGTTCTACCAAGCCCATACACTTTCCCAGTCCTAAGAAAGTAGGAGGGGAATGTAGGCATCTGGAGGAATGAGGTTTCCCTGGCAAGCAGGCAGCTGTCTAGCAGTGTGCTTGCTAATAGAGCAGGCTTCCCATGGCTGGCCACCAATGCCCTAGGATTCTCCGCCAGCCTCTGGGTTGGGAGTTCTCCTCTCACATACGTCTCATGGAATACATGGAGCTGCTTCGGTTTAAACCCAAATCAGAGCTGCTGTGAGCAGACAAACTAGAAGAGGCATCTGGAAAGGCACTCGAGACATATTTTATTATCCTTGGCCTTGGTTCAGTTTCTCATGGGTCACTGGAATCAGCTAATAGCACTCAAAGGAGGTACCGAGAACAGCTGCCATGGTTAGACATGAGGAGTCAGCTTTGTTTTTCTTATGGAGAGCACAGATTCCAAGTTTGTCAGGACTAAGCTCTTGTTAGAGTCTGGAACGTGTGGTTTTAACTGAGTTCTACTTCGTAGCCTGTGTTCTGTGGATGGCCAGGTCCTACTGGCATCTACTGAGCCTTGACAACAGAACCAGGAGGCAGAGGTGCTAGTCCAGACAGGAGGACTTCCCAGGCTCTTGGGACCTCCTGAAATCAGAGCAGCAGTTGGAGAAGGCCTCAGGCAGCCCTCTTACTCCCTCATAAAGTAACCTCAGGTTGTAACATCAGTGGCCCCATCACCTCTATAGTGACCAAAGCAAACCTGCCTAAAAGGACAGTTTGAACAGAAGGAGTGGCCTGCTATCACCTGAGCCAGCTTAGTCTTGCCCTCTCTGCAAGGTGACTGATCATCAGTGTAAGAGGGAAGTGACATTCTAGTGATAATTTTTAAAACTTTAGTTTTTTAATTATAGTTTACGTTCAGTATTATTTTATAATAGTTCAGGTATACAGCATAGTGGTTACACAATCATATACTTTAAAAATATTTCTCCCAAAATTACTAGTACCCACCTGGCATTATACATAATTATTAAAATATTATTGACTGCATTCCTAGCTCTCTACTTTATATCCTGATGATTATTTCATAACTACCAATTTTTACTTCTTAATCCCTTCACTATTTTTTCACCTAGTTCCCCAACAATCGTCAGTCTCTTCTCTGTATCTGAGTCTGTTTCGATTTGGCTTGCTTGTTTTGTTGTTTAGATTCCACATATAAGTGAAATCATTTGGTGTTTGTCATTCTCCAACACACTTATTTCACTTAGCATAATACCCTCTAGGTCCATCCATGCTGTTGCAAATGGTAAGATTTTGCTTTTTTGTGTGTGGCTGAGTAATATATATCCCACAACTTTTTTATTCAGTCGTCTGCTTGGGTTGCTTCCATATTTTGGCTGTTGTAAATAGCACTGCAGTTACCATATGGGTGCATATATTTCTAAATAGTGTTTTGGATTTCTTCAGATATATACCCAGAAGTAGACATAAGGAAGTTCCATTTTTAATTTTTTGAGGAGACCCTATACTGTTTTTCACAGTAGCTGCACCAGTCTTGCATTCCCATCAACAACGCACAAGCATTCCCTTTTCTTCACATCATTGCTTATGAATTCTTTATAAATTCTGGATAGTAACTTTTATCAGATGTATCATTGGCGAATGCCTTTTCATTCTTTTGATGGTTTCCTTTGCTATGCAAAAACTTTTTAGTTTGATGTCGTCTCATTTATTTTTTCTTGTTCCCCTTGCCCGAGAAGATCAACAGTGGAAATTCTGTTCTTAAACTTAATTCGTCCTGGAAACTGTTCAAGAAGTGATTTGTTTGAAAACCAATCTGCTTTGTCACCTGAGAGACACATGATTAATCATACAGGTATCAGCATGAAAGGGAACTGATTTCTAAATATTTCTTATGTATTCTGCTACTTTGCTGAATTAATTTATTAGTTCTAGTAGGTATCTGGTGGAATTGTAATGGAACTAGTGGGGTCCCACTGCCTGCTGACCATAGGCAGTAACTCTGGGCACAGAGTTCGTTTGAAAGGAAAATGAAATTTTTACCTACTTATAATATAGACAGTGGATTTCTTGGTATCTGCCCCCGCCCCCACCACTGGAAGAGCAAGCATGTTGCTGGCAGGTGACTCGGGAGGTAACCGCCACGGCGGTTTTCCTAGGGCTTTGTGTGTGGGAGAAGGGCACGGGCTTGTTACCTGGCAGCGCCACCGCTGGGGACCTGCCAGTCCAAACCTCCTCGCCGCCACCCTCATCACCTGTTCTTACTGGCCTTACTCCCAGCACCAACAAATGCTCCTTGCGAGGCCTGAAGCTCTCAGGGAGGGGTGCAGGACCTGACCCTCCCCAGCTGCTCTGGGGCTGGAACCAAAAGGCCCACAGGGGCGTGGTCCATGGGCAGGTGGCAGCCGTAGCTTCCTGCCTGGGAAGGGGCACAGGGCTTGTCCACCCAAGCCCCACAGCCTGCGTCCCCCCAGCCCTCCTACCTAAAATCTGTTGCGCTCCTGGACAGGCAGGTCCTAGAGCACTATGGCAGGGGGCACTTGGAATCCTTCCAGCTAGGTCCTCAGCTCAGGAAACTCAGACCCCAGCCTCAGACCACCAAGCAGGGAACAGAGGAGCAAAAGCACGGTATTTGCAGGTGCACCATCTTTTAAAGAAACCCCCCCACACACACACGTACATACACAGCAGGTGATATAAATCACCTTCCTAGCTTTTGGAGCCTCTCTTTTTTTGTGTCATGTACAGTAGTCCCGGTTGCTGAGGTGACGCATGCACCATCTCAGGCTCTTCCACCATTTTCCAGCCTTCCCCTTTCCCCTCCTTACAGGATCTTTAGGGTTCTCTATATACAGTATTATGTCATTTACAAGTGATGACAACTTTAGCTCTTCCTTTCCAGTTTGGATGCCTTTTATTTTTTGTTCTTGTCTGTTGTGAGTCGGACTTCTAATACTATGTTGAGTAAGAGTGTTGAAAGTGGACATCCATGTAGGATGTTCTTTCATGTAGGGCTTGCTTCTCTGTCTTCAAGTGAAGATATTTTTCAGGAGAATCAGTGTGAGGAACTGGTATTGCCTACATTTCTTGAACCCTTCAGCCATCATAAAGGTTCTTGATCCACTCGTGCAAGAAGGTGTATAAAACGCATCTTTCCCTTGTTCAGTTAGTATATGTTTTTCTCTTTTATCTGCGGTTTTAGATAAATGATCAACGTACTTCTGTGAAAAACTTGCAGAGAAGTTGTCAGAACCCATAATGATTCTATATCCTCTGCTAATCCTAATGTTGACTTTTTATTACTTCTGTTTTTATGTGTGCATGCTCCATTAACGTTAAGTCAAAATGTCATTATTGGTTTGCTCCTGGAGAGCGCTTTCAACCACATCAGTACCGTGTTTCCTGTTTTCCAATTGCTGGCTATGTTGCTTCTTCCTTTGTGAGGCCAAGGACTGTTAAAACATGCAGGAAGCTTTCAGAAGAGGTTCAGGCAACAGAAGGGCAGAATGAGAAAAGCCGTGGACTTTTATTGTTTGTTGGGAAAGTTTTCAACCACATCTTCATTTTCACTATGAAAATTATTTTCCTCTTACAAGGTCCTCGTAATTGGTCTTACAATGGCATAATTTGCTTCTGTATTTTTCTTGTATTGCTGAGTAGCAGTCAGCTTTGCTAGGCTTAGTTTCACAACATTCTTGGTATCAAAATTGGAATCTTCATTGTCTGATGCAGACCACGAATTGTTATTGCCAGTTTTGTTGGAAAACCTCCTTAAAGTGTCTGCTTCAGAACTCTCTTCTACAAGATTGCTACTTTCAGAAGTGTTTCTAGGTCTATTTTCTTTTTTATATTCAGAAGTTAGTTGGTTTATTGCTCCAAGGCTAAAATGCAGGACAAAAATGAAACCTCATGTAACACTTGGGTATTACATAAAAGTTGGTAAAAAGTCCTTTAAGAGTCTCTCCACCCCGAATTACCACAGCCTCTGCCATTTGTTCGGGTCCAGCAGCCTGGGCGCCCACCAGCCTCATTCCTCGGTCCATTCGTGAGTGTCCTGTGCCCTGCCCCCTGCTCACTGACCACCTTGTGCTACCAATAAGTCTTGATAGTTGCTTTGGCTGAGTGTGAGGTGTAGGTAATTGGCTTAAAACATGCTCCGAGGAAGAACACTTTAAGGGCGTGCTTTATAATTTACTAATGGCCAGTGTTGGCCTCAAAGTAAAAGCACATCTCTCCACAGAAGCAGTCCCGTGAAAGCCCAACAGGATGAGGCACCTGTTGTCCGCACGTGTGGACAGCATACTCACGTAATCACATTCTGTCGTTTCCCTGCTCTCTAGATGGCTCCTGCTGGAACCGTGTGAGTCCTTTGTGAGGGCTGTTGCCTTGTCCTGCCCTCTGGAGTGTAAGAGTAACACAGGCAGGGACCTTGCCTGAGTTATGCACTAGTCTCCCCAGCATCTGGCAGGCCTGGAGAATCAGGAAACTCTGGTTAGATAAAATAGCTTCTTCAAATTGCAACTTTGCATCCCTGTATTAGCAAAGTTTCCACCTAATTTATGCTTAGTTTGAAAACAGGTAGACAATTTATTGAGCAGCTTTAGAGAATCTCAGAGTATATTTGTTATACTCTTCTACCCTTGAAGGTTTGGAATGAGAAAGATGTCAGAGCTCAAATTTACTTTATAAAGATGTTTTTTCTGCCATGTACATTGGGGGAGAGAAAGGGGGAGCACACTGATGTCAGAGATTAGACTGTGTGTGTGCTGTGTGTTCTGGCTCAAACTATGTCATGATCCGAATGTAACTTAACTGGTTGAAATGACTCAGCCATGGAAACCAAGAAGTGGAAAGCAGTACTCATGGCAGAAGTATGACTTTTATAGTCTCTGGAGGGCAGTTGGACAATATCCCTCAAAAGTGCAAGTGCACAAACCTTTTGAGGCAGCAGTGCTACTTCTAGGAATTGTTCCTGTGTATGAGGATTTCACTACAGCATTGTGATAGCAAAAAGCTGGTGCCCTGGCTGGTGTGGTTCAGTGGATTGAGTGCCGGCCTGCAAACCAAAGGGTCGCTGGTTCCATTCCCGGTCTAAGGCACATATCTGATAATTTTTTTAAGTTGGAATCTACCAGCATCACAGGGCAATGGCTAAATAAATTATGGTGAATCCATACAGTGGAATGTGAAAAGCTCAGAGCCACTCTGTATGTCCCACCATGGAGTGGTCCACAGGCTGCATGGATCATTTGGGGGGAAAGGGGTTCATAGTGTACTGGTGTTTGTTTATAAAAAGAGAAAGGGGATGGAGAAAAAATGCCTATGGGTGTATCTGTGGGTGTGTATCTGTGTCCACACACACAAATGTATATCAGTCACGTGTGTGCACGCGCCTCGGATATTTCTGGGAGATGCACAGAAACCCGGTGGCCTTGGCTGCCTCTGGGCAGAGGGGTGGAGGTTATTTCCCACTGTATGTACACTTTTTGTACCTTTTGAATTGTGTACCATGTAGATGTATTATCTGTTCAAAAAATAAAAATATTTACATTTTAATTTGACTTACTTTTTAAAAAATAGAAGACAGAAGATTCTCATTTAGTAAATCTGCTCTCCTTAGGAGTTTAAAGCCCTTGCACCAAAAGTAGTTAAACTCTCCTTTTCTTGAGTCTTGGAGGTAAGACCAGGGAAGTGGAAAGAGCGCTGCCCTCTTCTGATAGAGCAGTACTGGGAGACAAAGCAGTGAAGATGGTTCTGTTCTGATGGTGAGAGGGTACTGGGGTGATGAGCCGGGGAAGGGAGGGAACAGATGGTGAAGCAGCTACGCTCCGGAACAGACTAAGGCTGCTGCAGGGTTGCCTCTGTCCCACGAGGATCATAGAACAGCCTCCGTTCTTCTGGCTTTTGGGGTTCAAAATGTAGAGGACCTCTGAGCCATGGTCCAAGGGGAGTTGTTCACACTCTCCACAAGCTGTGCCTGTGCTCCGTGGAAACCAGCTGTGGGTGCTCCTCACCAGCAGGACTGTGACTTGGTCTCGCCCCGGTGGCCACATCCAGGGTCCCAGGAGAGACTCACGACAGTTGTTCTAAGACAGAGAAATCCTATTTCTCCGCTAGGAATTGGTTTACACATGGGTGTCTTACCCACTTATGGCCAGTACTTGGTACAATAGCTGCACGTGGTGGTCGGTAAGCAGTCATCTTAAATTTATTCCTGATTGTATATTTTAGGAAAGGAGATATAGAGGGGAAGATCATTAACACCATGTGGTATCTTTCAACCATGATGGGAAAATCCCCAGGAGCCCCAAGCTTGAGCTGTAGCCCTTAAAACATAATGGTGGATGGCCGAGAAGGTCATTTGATTGAGAATCACATATCTACCTGCCCCACTCCCTCCAGGTTGTCAGTCAGCTCAAAGAATGTCTCGATACCTCAGCCATCAGGTAAGCCAGTGGTGGAGAAGACTCTTGTGCAAATCAAAAGGCCTACTTAGTAGGCATCCAGCCCAACTGCAAGATCAGGTGGACTGCTGACAAGGTGATTTAGTCCAGGTGTCCCTCTTGTCCTCCCCCTCTCTGCCATTGTGTGTGCACATGTGTGTGTTGAACAGCTAGGTAGGTGGGTAGATATAGATGGATACATTTGAATGTATGTACACACACATAAGACTCTGAGCCTAGAAATGAATGCTTCAAGAGTATTTTTATTTCACATACAAGTCAGTATGGGGAAGTAATGGGGAATTTCTCACAGCTGCTCTCCCTCGTGGTACAGAAGCAGAGAAGGCGCCTCACCAGGGGCTCGTTGTGCTGGCGGCACACGGGAGTCACCCGAGGAGCTTTCAGAAGCACTGCCACCCGGCTCTCACCGCCGCCCAGGAACGCCAATTTATCTGGTCCAAAGAGCAACCTGAGCATCCAGCAGTCTCTCACTGTGCAAAAAAAGTCTCTAGAGAAGTGATATAAATCACCAGACCTCTTTTTTGAAAGTCCGATTCAATAGATAGGGGTTTCACTGAACGCTTTTTAAATACCAAAACTTTGGATGATCCTTTGGATGACCTTTGAATGTGCTCATGTCACATATAGGACATACTGCCTTGAAATTGGAAGATGCGTTGGATCGGGTGGATAAAGGGTTGGGGGAGGGCTGTTTTATAAAGGAGACAGTTTTCTGAGTGGGCCACAAAACAAGCCCTGTGCTGAGAGAACCTCTGATGAATATAGTATTAGACAAAGGAAAGGCAAATCAGCTCTTGTCAGTTCCAACCAATCAGCAATAACTGCCTAAAGTGCTGTTGGGGAAGGATTCTGAAGCAGAGTTCCTGTTCAGGGGGGCATGGGCCACGATCGATTAGCAATGTCTGCCACCACAAGCATAGGTGAGCTGCACGCATGCCACACATTTGCCTTCTGGAGAGCCTTTGTGGGGCTGCCCCCTGCAGCCCAGGCCCAGTGTGCTGCTCTCAGCGCTGTTAACGTTCAGCTGTGGGGGAAAGCTCCAGGCAGACTGGGGAAGGGGAGAAATGCAAGTTCCCACCCCACAACTCTGCATGTCTCTCCAGACATGAGTTAATCTCTGCTTGGTGAAGAGGCTTTTAAAGGCATTGTTGTAGTTCTTGTTAAATGCTCTGTAAATTAGGGGATTGAGGAAAGAATTGGAGTAGCCAAGCCACAAGAATGTGCTTCTCCAGGTGGGCAGGCTGCTGAGCTCCATCAGGACGAAGGGGGTCCAACACAACACAGACACTCCAGTGAGGATGGCCACTACCAGGGCGGCCCTCTTCTCCTGCTCCTGCAACAAGTCCCTGCTTGCTGAAGAGCCACCATTGGGTGACACAGCGTGAATACCATCTCAACCTCCCGAGGTGCCTCCTTCATCTGTAACAAAGGAAACATGGAATTAAAAAGAAAATACACTGGGTGAGTACAGTGACATGAGGCTACTCCAGTCTTGGCCAC
The DNA here is from genome assembly GCF_021234435.1 of Artibeus jamaicensis. Classification (NCBI taxonomy): domain Eukaryota; kingdom Metazoa; phylum Chordata; class Mammalia; order Chiroptera; family Phyllostomidae; genus Artibeus; species Artibeus jamaicensis. The sequence goes on along the minus strand of NW_026521933.1, from coordinate 212,135 downwards.
CACCTCCCCTTGCAGCCTCATTCAAGCTGCATTTGACCGTAATCCATCTAAAAATGTTAGGTGAAAAGGTTTCTGAAACTGTAGGTTAAAATATGGTCTGAAGGTCTTCAGGGTGTGAGAGTGGTGGTCCCCACAACGTCAAATAATATGACTAGAAGGGAGGAAGGCAGTTAAGAGCAGGGGCACCTTGGTGTCAGCCCCAGCTCTGCAGACTTGTTTCTCCACCTATGAAGCGAGGTGACCAGAGTCACCTCCTCTTGCCTTAAGGCTGTCATGGAGGTGAACTGGGAGTGCATGTTGGGTGCACAGCACAACCCCTGGCCCGTGCACTCACCCACTCAACAGTTACGGAGTGGGCCCGGGGCTGAGACTAGGACCCCAAATACAACAGACCCAGGCCTGCCCCTCACAAGGTTCATGGCTCAAGAGGTGGCATGTAAACAATAATATTGAAAAAAATGTATAATTACTGTGCTGAATGGATGGATTCAGTGTAAATTATGGGACAATTCTGTATTGCCTAGCTTTCAAAAACAAATTGTAAGTGCTTTTGTGCTAATAATTAGCTTTCACTTAAGGAGCTTCTGGCCCATGCTCTGCCCCTCACTGCCATCCTCTGATTTAACTCTTACTTATCTCTCAGCTTAATGGCTACCACCCCTCTCAGAGTGGTCTTCCTGACCCTCTTAACTGAATCACATCTCCCTGTTTGCTTCCACATTCTCATCTTTTGAATAAATTTGTGTAATTATGGGTGTGACATCTGGTTCAAGCCAAAGGAGGTCAGTGACTGTCTCTTCCTCTTCCAATACCTGTCTGCTGTCTGGCAGCAGCACCTGCCACCTGCTAGGGACCCCAGGAAATAGCTGCTGAATTAACAATTGGTCATTACAAAAGAATAGTCGACACCTACCTTTCTCTTCCTTTCCTGAACGCTGCCAGACATGGCCACAACTGCTGCCAAACACACACGGGCAAGAGGCTTCCAGGCAAGTTGTTAGTCACAACTAGAAGCAACTTTCAGGACAGCCACACGACCGTGGGGCACTTCACAGTGCCCACTCACATTCCTGTGTCTTCTCTCACTTGGGTCACAGTGGCCAAAGCTAAGGGAGTGGGGGGTTTCCAGGAGGCCTGACTTAAGGAAACCCAGGACTCCTCCCTCCAACACCACCTTTAAATTTGGTGCCTTCCTCTGCTTCTCCTACCACCCTGGCTCTGTTTGTAAAATCACTAAGTCGGCCTGCAAAGAGGTCACGAAGATGTGTACAAAGAAGAGTCCTTTCCTTCACAAGTGTTCCCCCGGCATCTTGAGACCCTGCTCCCATGACTCTCGCTCCTGTGAAGGTGAGATCCTGTGAGCACTGAGCAGTGCTCAGGAGCTATGTTGCTGGAGACAGTGTGGATTAAGGAAAAATGAATAAAAAGAACAGTGACTGTAGGTCTGGTGCAAACTTCAGCTTCTCCACTAACAACTGTGTGTGGTCTTGGGTAAACTCTCCGTGGTGCCTTAGTTTTCTCTAATTTAGAATGAGCGTGGTGTGGCAGAGACGGTGATCCCCTAGATTTCAGGTGGGGAGCCAAGGGAAGTGATACAGATCCACTTGAGAGACAAGGCAGGGAAAAGCTGCTCTACAGTAGCCCCTCCCAGTGTCTAGAAGGGGATATGTTCCAAGAACCCCAGTGGCTGCCTGAGACCTGGGATAGAACCAAACCTTATGCTACATAACTGTTTTTTCCTATACAGCAGGTCCTTGAATAACATTGTTTCTTTAAATGCTGTTTCATTATAACACTGATGAGAAGCTGTAGGAACTTTTTTTGGTATAAATTAGCCTGTGGTTAAATTGGTTTCCTTATGTGTCATTTCACTTAAAGCCACAGAACCTACTGACGTTGTTAAGTAGGGACTTACTGCACCCACCTTCTCACTTAAAGGAAGAAGTGAACAGCTTCTGCTTGTCGGAGCTGCATTGTCAGCATCTCTGCCCTTGCACTTTGGGACTGCTACTAAGTATAATAAGGGGGACTTACCACAAGCACTTCTGTGCTACCATAGTCAGTCTGATAACAGGCAGCTACTAAGTGGCTAGTGGGTGGGCAGCGTCTACAGGGTGGAGACGCTGGACAGAGGGATGGGGTGCACTCCTGAGGCTTCTTCACACTACTAAGAACAGCACACAGTTTCAAACTTCTGAATTGTTTATTTCTGGAATTTTCCACTTAATATTTTCAGACTGCAGTTGACCTCGGGTAACTGAAACCACAAAGGTTAGGAAAACTGTGGATAAGGGGGGACTACTGTATTGCCACAGTAATCTCAGAAGCCACATGTTCCAAGCACTGGAGCTGAAGGAATGACAAGTGGCCCAGATCCATGAGCCTAGACGAGAGCTATGCAGTGTGGGCACCAGACCCACACTGTACGCCAAGTGAGAATGAGCTAAACGCAGCAACATGACCCAGGAGTTTGAGTGACAACTTGCTGGCACCTTAGGAAGCAGGATGCTCTCCAACACCATCCCACATACAATCTTAGCATCAAGTGACTCAGACTTTCAGCCATGACAGACCAATACTGTGTACTAGAGAAGAGAAATGGCAGCCCAAAGTGGGGAAGCAGCTTACCCCAGGTCCACTGCCAATGAATAGCTGTGCTGAGTAACAACTGTCCCTGCCTACCACAGCACTTTCTCCACTACTGGTGGCCACCCCGGTGATTGGCTAGGCTCTTGTGTAGTCAGTCGCATCTTTGTGTCACCTGTCTGAACGGGGCCTGTCAAAAATGAGCACTAAACTCAGGCTTGGCAAGCCTTGTTGGCACTCATTTCACCGTGATTTCTCTGGGTGCACGTGGGGTTGGTGCTGCTGTGGAGAGTCAGTCCTACCTCAGCAATCAGAAAAATTATAATCACTCTTTGCATTTCCAAGGGACCTTTCAAAGAACATCATTAATTCTGAATAAAGCTCTCCCCTAACAGCACTTTCTAATTATAATCTTGATATTCCTATTTTATGCTACAAATCCCTTTGCCATTTAGAAAGGCGAGGAAAGCCTGCCTTTCCAAACACATGTATTTGAATAGCCAAAATAACTGAGTTAACATACTGAAATTAAAACAAAACTAACAACAAAAACTTGCCCTCTCTCTCTTCTCTCATGACCCCTTTCCCTGGTCCAAATATTGCATCCGGAAAGGGGCAGTGAGTCCTGTTATTACCCAAGGCTGTGAGCCTGAGACACACCCCCCACCACCTCTCCCACCTCCCACCCCCAGAAAGAAAATTTGGGTCTTCCAGGCCAAGGAGTTAATTAATATGTATTAGGGCCTGGCCAAAAAGACAAAAGGCCTCGATTTTAAATACAGTCCAGAGAAGTTCTGCCAAGTGCCCGGTTCTTTGTCTCATTTCATCAGGGCGATGCTCGCGCCCACAGCAGAGTGCCAGGCCACCCTGGGTTACCTCCTTGCTCCAGCCAGTTCCGCCCACCCCCCTGTGCCAGGCCCTGCGCTAGGAGCTTCACAGTCTTCATCTCATGTGATCCTCACAGCAGCCCTCTGAAGCAGGAGTTGACTTGTTTAGAGATGAGGAAACAAGATGCATAGAGAGGCAGCAACTGCCTCAGTGTTCCCAGCTGGGATTTAATCTCGGGGTACTTTTCCTGCCAAAGTCACGACAGGCCAGCCCTGAGTTTGGGATGGTCAAAGTGACGCTTGGATTATTTTTTACCCTCACTTCTCCCCTTGGCAAGGAACTGGCCAATAGCGTTAGGGGATATGGTCTCTGGACGGGAGAGGATGGATGGGAAATAAGGGGTGAAGGGTCACAGGAATTCGCTCAAGTACGCAGGGAATTCCCAGCCCCCGTAGTGCCACTTGATCTAATGGGGACCAGGAGGTTGGTGGCTGCAGGAGTCACGCGAACCCAATCGCTCGCTCCAGAGGAAAATCAACGGGAGGGCTCAGCTGAGCAGAGCCGTCCTGGAAGCTCTGCCCTTGCAAGCCTGCTTCTGCCGTGTGGGCGGGGGAGCCAGCTACAGCTCGGTGTGCAGGTGCTGAAACCCCTGGCCGCAGCGCACCGAAAACGCAGTGGCGACCCATTCGTGTGTCCGCCGGCGAAGAGATGGCAAATTCCGCCTGCGCTCCAGGTGCACAATCTTCCGCCTCCAACGCTCCCTTTGCGCAGTGTCTTCTTCAGCCAGCGTCCTCTTTCTCCAACCCGCTCCGTGCAGCCCGCCCCTCACCTGCACGGTGGCAGGCAAGGGTAGCACGGCTCTGCAGCGAAGGCGATAATAGCTAAACTTGGCCGCCTTGTACATCTTCCAGTAGACAAAGAGCACCACTCGAAGCAACAGAGAGAAGGCACCGCAGGTTAAAAAGACAGCGTAGAAGTGTTCCTGGCTCACCTAGCAGCGCCGCCAGGGCGATCAGTGCGGAGAGCGCCCAGGTGAGCTGGACCACAAGCACCGAAGCTCGGTGGCGGGTGCGCGGCGTGTACTGCAGGTGGCACGTGAGTGTCCAGTAGCGTCAGGGTGATTGATGGCCGGCACATTCCAGATGCTGGCGGTGCAGCACAGTACGGCGAAGGCGATCCACTCCACACGTGGCACAGGCTCTGGCCCAGCTGCCAACGTCGCCGTCCGACAGCTCGGTCAACAGGCTTAGAGGCATCACCAGCGCTGCCACTAGCACGTCCAACATGGTTGTCGAAGCCACCAAGTTATGCCACACACGGTGAAAGGCACGGACGCGCAGGATGGTGACTAGAACCAACAGGTTCCATGGAAAAGTGGCCGCAATTAGCAACACCAGCAGCGTCACCACCAGCACAGTGAAGACAGAGAAGGGCGGCTCGGGTGGGCTGGGTGGTGTCACCCGAATTCGACCCGATGACTCCGGCAGGGCTTGGGCGGCTGCTGTGGGCCTTGGGTCCCAGGGAAAGAGCGAGGCCTGCGGCTGGGGCGGCTGGGGCCGCTGGGGCCAAGAGATTAGTGGTTGCCGTGGTCACCATGGCGCCCTGCGGGGGATCGTGCACCCCTGAAACGCCAGACACACACGCAGCCAGAATCTGCACCGACTGGGCAGGCGGCGACGTGGAAGCAACCTCTTGAGTGCAGCCAGCGGTATATCTGGCTAAGTGTTTCCTCTAGCTTCTGGAGATACCTAGTATGCCCTGCTTCTCCAAGAACTTTAAGCTCTCCCCTAGGCAGGGTCAAGATAGCTGGTGGCCTGCTGTAGACTAGCTTGAACAGTGTGTACCCAGTGGCATTTGGGGCATTCGGAACTCTGAACAGTGCTAATGGCAGCAGGTCAGGCCAGGGCAGGTTAGTCTCTTGATGAAATTTGGTCAGTGTCTCTTTCTGAGTCCGATTCATACGTTCTACTTTTCCTGAGCTCTGGGGGCGGTAGGCAGTGTGTAATTTCCAATTAATCCTTAGCTGAGTTGCAAGATCTTGGATCACCTTGGTAATAAAGGTGGGTCCATTGTCACTCCCTATGGTGGTGGGCAGTCCAGACCTCGGAATTACTTCTCTGAGTAGAGTCTTTACTACTTTTCTGCTTTTCTCTGTCCGAGTGGGGAATGCCTCTACCCACCTGGAGAATGTGCAGACCATCACGAGGAGGTATTTGTATCCTTTGCTAGGTTTTACCTCTGTAAAGTCTTTTTGTAAATCCTCAAAAGGCTGTAGTCCTTTGTACTGGACTCCTACTGGAGTTTTTGGGTGGCCAGCTGCATTGTTCTGGGCACAGGTCAAGCACTGTGCTGAGTCTGTAGCATATAGCATAGACATGTTGGGAAAGTAATAGTATCTCTTAAGCAAAGTCTCTAGGGATGTTTTTCCCAGATGAGGGCATGGCATCGCCTGACCAGGTGGCTGGCTTGGCCCTGTGGGATGTAGAGCCGGCCATCTGGCAGCTTCCATACCCCAGAGGCTGTTTGTAGGCAGCCCTCTTTCACTGCCCTCAGGTCCCGGACAGCCTATACCCACTCCCATCTGGCTTCTGTACTGGCAGAAGGGGGCTGTTCCGTGGGACTGGCACAGTGTGAGTATGCCTTCTCATAGATGCTTGCGAATGACTTTTGCAATGGCTATCCTGACCTCTCTGGAGATGGAGTATTGGCGGACTTGCCTCGGCCTGGCTCCTGGTTTTAGACCTATTAGTATAGGTGGATGGTTTTCTGCCAGTCCCGGCGGGTTATCTTCTGCCCATACTTTGGGATATTTTTCTCGCAGGTTGACTTCTTTATCTTCTGCCTCTCCTTTCCAGTCCCCTTCAGCCCCCTGATATACCACTACTCTTCCTCCTGGGGGACCAGGACTGCAGTGAGGCTTGGGGTGCCAATCTATAGCTTGGCTCCTCCCAATGGATGGAAAATAACATGGGCTCCTAGTTTTGTGAGCAAGTCCTGCCCTAGGAGCGGTACAGGGCATTCTGGTGGGTACAGGAACTCATGCTTTACCCGGTGGCCCCCAAGTTCAACATCTTGGGCCTGGCAGAATTGTTTGAAGCTACTGGGCCGTCCCGTGGCTCCGACTATAGAGATTTTACGGCCTGACAGTGGTGCAATGGGCTAGTCACCACCGAGTGTCCTGCCCCGGTGTCTATCATAAATGGGAGTGTGTGGCCCCCTACTGTCACTTTGACCATGGGCTCATGGGGGCCAAGATTCAGTGAGGCTGGTCCCTCCTCGTCTGAGTCCAAGCCAGCCAGGCCGAGGACTGTAGGTGCCTGTGACCCTGGTCCCTGTTGCCTGCCTGTCGGCCTTCTCCTTCTTTTATTATAGGGGCACTCTCTTTTCCAGTGCCCTTTCTCTTTGTAATAGGTGCACTGGTCTGGGTGTACACTCCGGGGTGCTGGTCTATTTCCTTTCTCAGATCGGTGTTTTCCTCCTCCTTTAGTCAGCCCTTTCTTGCTTGGTAGGGGGTTACCAAGAGCAGCTGCCAGAAGAGATGCCCTCTCTCTCATCTTTTTCTGGGCCTCTTGTACTGCTGTCTCCTCCCTGTTGTTGCAGACCTTGTTAGTGACCTCTATCAACTGGCTTATATTCATGCCGGCAAACCCTTCACGTTTCTGGAGTTTCCTCCGGATGCTGAAGGCTGACTGGGAGACAAAGGCCATGTTGACCATCCTCTGGTTATCTGGCCACCTGGATAGAACAGGGTGTAGACCTGATAAGCCTCACACAGACACTCATAAAAATCCCCTGAGCATTTATCGGGGCGCTGGGTGACATCAGCTACTTTCGACATGTTTGTCGGTCATCGGGCCCCCACTCGGATCCCTCGGAGGAAGGCGTCCTGGTAACACTGGAGGGCGGCCCTCCCTCCCTCTGTGTTGTGGTCCCAGTCAGGCTGGGCCTCAGGAGCCACCATCCTGGCCCATTGGACTGTGTCAAGGATGCCCACTGGTGCTACAGTCTCTATCAGTGGGTTTCCTGGAAGATATGCCTCCACTCCTCTGTGTTAAACAGGGTGAGGAGCAGTTGCTGGCAGTCCTACTAGGTGGGGTGGTGGGTCTGCCTAATGGACTCCATGAGGTCTATCAGGGCCTGGGGCTTCTCTGAGTAGGTTGGGGTGTGGTGCTTCCAGTTTAGCAAGTCTGTTGTGGTGAAGGGCTGGTAATAGACAATGGTTCGCCCTGGCTATTTGGTTCCATCTGGCCCGATCTACAGCAGGGCCTGAGTCTCCCTTAAGGGCATCTGGATAGCAGGTCAGTGTCGAAGCCTTGTCATAACCAGGGAGGCAGGTGGCTCAGCTGGAGCTGGCATGGAGGAGACCGAGGGTGGTGGAGTTTCAATCTCTGGGGCCTGCGGGAGAGTTCCCAGAGCATATGGGGGAGGTAGACTGATAGGTGGCTCTTCCTCTGGCTCTCCTTTGAAAATGGGGGCGGGCGGCATGTTTCTCTTGACTGGGCGACTAAAACACTGAATTGCATCACTTTTCACCTACCGCCAGCCTTTCCTATTGTCTTAGGCTTCTGACCTGCACACTGCTGGAGTCATGACAGCATGTCCTGCACTAATTCCTGCCATCTGTCTATGTAAGTGTACTGATCTGGGTGTTCTGGCTTGCCTGTGACTATCAAGTGTACTGCCTGAATTATCCTTAAGTTCAGGGTTCCCTCAGGGGGCCAGCTTACCCCAAATGTTGGTTACTCTGATGTACAGAAAGTTTCTAATTGGTCTTGAGTCATGTTTGGGTCTTGGCCCCAAAACCGATCAAAGTTATGCAACATGCAGTCTAATACTGTTGAGGGTCCTGCGCCCATGATGTCCCTCCCACAATGGCGCAGACAAACAAAGGGATGGGGTTTTCAGTTTCACCTGCTGGCCTCTCCTCCTGCGAGAGACTTGGGTCTGACTTAGCTAAGGATGCCCACATAGAATCCGGGTTAAACTCCCAGCCGTTATGCCATATAACAGTCTGAGGAACTGCAGGTTGGGGCCCACTCAGACTCCATAGGTTTTCACCCATGGAGCCACTACTCAATCACTCACACAAACACACAGACAAACCTCCGACAAACATCCGAGAGTTTATACAGTCCTGCCTGAGTAGGACTGCCCTAACCAAGTGGGGATATGTTTCCCCTACCGAGTAACCAATTGGCCTTTAAAGGACTTACAGCTAATTGCCTGCCTGAGAGGTGATCAGTCTCTCCTTCCACCACAAGGGGTGGGTCTAGTCTCGGGTCCTCGTCCCTGGGGCACTTACCAATCCAAAGGCTGTGCAGCTCCCCAAGCCGGACTGGTTCACTCCCTCGCCAGCCCAGGCAGAGAGTGGGTCTTGCTGGCAGCTAACCTCAGAGTCTGGGACGGGTGAGGATCCGAAATAACCAGGGCACCTGCTTCCTCCTCGTCACAGGGCTCCACAGAGCTCCCGAGGCCACCTCACCAGAGGCAAATGCCTGCTTGTGTGAGTCGTTTCCTGATCAGGGAACCAAATATTAAGGGAAGAACAGGAAGCACTCAGTCCGAGGTTCCTTTATTTACGCTCGTGGACCCATAAGAGACAGTCTCCAAATTCTGGGCCCCGATCAGCGGGGAGCAATTGCTTATATAGGGTGAGGGGTGGTCTGTCACTTACACCATTACTTCTGGTGGGAAAGCAAGAAGCAGCTTACAGAAGCGAAATGTTATCTCTAGTACACAGAGACACAATGTTGTCTCTAGCGCACAAATGTTATCTCTAGTGATCGTTTTCTCTGGCGCACAGGGACAAGAAAGAAACAAAGGAAAAAAAACCCCAAGTCATCCCCTGGGTGCTGTGCTATGTTTTAAAATAACTGCCAATTTCCTTTAACAACTGTATGTCTTCCATGTCTTCATCTCCTGGCTAAGGCTGGAGTAATTTTTTGTTGACCCTTAGGCAAAGGGAGAAACCAGTGAGAACTTTTTAAAAAACAGTTCAGTCATAATTGAATCAACCTAAAGGTTTATTATAACTTCTGTACCTGGGGGGTGGAGCAGAAACATAAAGAACACTGAGCCCAAGCTGCCCCTTCTCTTGTTAGGGCAGCAGACAGGCTCATCCTCTGGCTTCTTACACTCTAGGAACAGTTGCAGGCTAAGCAGGCCACTCAGGAGGGTCAGCTCCCAGAGGGGGAGACTTTCTAGAGAGGCACCAAGGCTGCAGCCGGTGGAGGGGTTTTCTTCACTTGAGCAGCCCTACCCCAGGCACTTGGGACAATCATCAGAGACCTGGGCCCTACAGGAAGAACAGTCAAAGAAGAATGTCCTTCTCCTTTACTCTCCCTTCCTCATCCATTCAGGTACTTTCTACTTTCTGCATAGTGTGTGTGGCAGATCTTACACAGACTGGATAGCACACTCATGGGGCATAAAAAAACAACAAAGAGATAAGTCAAAATACAGTCATAAGTGTCAAGTGATGGATAAAACATCTGAAGTAATGAGCTCCTCAGGGACCGATAACTGATAACTGACGTTCTCTACAAGGACTCACTCACAGAGACCAGTGAGCACTGGCTATGGCTGTCCCAAATCACCACATTGCGAGAGTTAACCACCTCCCACCACGTGAGGGCGTTGAGGATTCCTCACCTCCCCGATGCTCCAGCCCCAGTCCTTCAGTCCTCACATCCCAAACTTTCTGGGGCATCTAGCCCTCACAATATCTATTCCTTCCAGATAAGCTCCTAAAGGCTTATCTCAACCCCACCCCTCACCTAAACAATATCGAAACCCTAAAAGATGTAGGTACAGTCCCCAAGGTTAGAGTTGTTGAACTAAATCTGCACGAGGGCTGGTGTGAGCTTTAGGAAGGGAGTGTGAACTGTAGCCACGTTCTGGCACCCTTCCTGCCACCAGCCTGCTCTGTTCACTCCCACCCATGGAGAGCTCCACTCCTGCACACAAACACTGGTGTGTGTGTTAGGCCCGGAATTAGATAAAAGTAGCCAAGAGGAACCCGAGGCAGGCTCCAGACTGTCTCAGCAAGGAAGATACAGAAAGTACAAAGAGTGCTGAACAAGATAAACCGCTTGTGCATGACCTTGTCCTTGCAGAAAAGTATCCATTGTTGCAAGCAGAGAACAGCCAATTGCTAACAGCTACGTCTGCTTCTGTATTTGCTTGCTTGCTCACCCCAATAAAAACCCCAGGCTGTAAGCGCCAGGCGCGACTCTCATTTGCAGCCATTTTGGCACCGTGTCTCCAGACACCCCGAGAGTTCGCCCCTGCGCAGGTAAAACTTTGAAACTTTGGCCAATAAAGTTCCATCTTAAACTCCTGAAAGCTTCCGACCATTTGTTGCTCGCATTGGTGGATGCTACACCTGCACAACGGCCCACCCAGGCACACCTCTGAGGAACAAATGAAGAAAATTAAGGACAATATAACCTAAGTGCATATTCAGAGGAATTTTTTCCCCTATAGGAACTCCATCAGCAGAAAAACCATTCCACAGTGAGAGTGACAGTACTCTTATGGGATGTGGGGACCAGGTTCCCTCCTGGTGGCCCCCGAGCCTCTCTGTCCCAGTAAGGACTGCTGCTTTACTTTGCTATGACCACAATGCTCAAAAGAAATGCCTGCCAGCCAAGGTAAAATTCAGGCCTCCACCTCCAGAGAAACCAAAAATCTGCCTGCAGCTTTAAAATAGTTCTTCCTTCTCCCACCCACTGCTTGTCTCTATCAAGGTTTTAAAAAGCACATGGGCTACTCTCAGCCAGGTACCCCATTATATCTATGGTTGGAGGTAAATCTATATATTATCTCTATACATTAACATGTGCCATAGTGTCATCTGCTTTTATAAAACTGTTTAACCATGTTTCTTTAGTTATGTTTCACACTGAAAGTTAACAATTAAAAGCATATTCCTCTCCTACACTGTAAGGAACCGCTTCTCAGGACATGGAAACGTAGCTCAACACCCACGTGGAAAACCAGTGGGGGTGAGTCAGCAGCAGGACCACACCCGTAAAGAAGTTCTCTCGTGGGAAATGAGGCCTGCGTTATACTTAGTCTGCTTTGTGATTGGCATTTCCTGAAGTCTGGGCTAATTCTCCCAAAGATTGAAATGTAACCAGACCTGTTACTCTTGTCATTCCCTTGCATTTGTAACAGTTTTCAATGGACTGAATTTAGGAGCTTGGGTCTTGGCAGCTCTGGGGCTCCTCGTCTTAATCTTTACTTGTGCTTTACAACGTACATGGAAGTTGTTTTCTTGTGATCACATTCAGAAACAGCAAACACAAGGTTTTGAGGGCCTAACAGCTACAACTGATTTAAAAAACAAAAAAAGGAGAAATGTTGGGAACTGCCCTGCCTGGTTTCAGGAGCTGTAAACCCCCAATGGCTAAGGCTGAGTGAGCAACCTTCGGACCATCAGTCAATTAAGGAGACAAAGCTTATCTCCCTGGCGGGAGCTCTGCTTCTGCTCCTTTTTCCATAACTGGCTTCCAATGCTTGATCAGTTAGCCAATGACGGGTAAGATTTCCTAAGGGGGGAACCACCTAAAACAGGCATGATCATGGGGAGGCCCCAAGCAAGGACTTGGGGGGCTATGGAGAAAGGGGGTGATGGACCCTCTCCCCCCGGCTTTGATGAAGCCTGACTCCCCTGAGTCCATGAGAAGTCTCCGAAAATTCCTTGGCTGTCTTGCCTCCTCTGCCTGACTTAAGCCTGAAACAATGACAGCAGTGCAGTCCTGTGCTGGAAAGGGCAGGCTCCCTGGGTGATCAGGCCTGAGAAAGGATACGTAAAATCCTGTGAAGCCTGCTTTGCTAAGAATGCTCTTAGTTAAATGATAAAGGCCTGAGCAGGAAATGCGTTTGTTTCCCAAAGTTTTGTAGCGTTTTAGCTGATAGACCCTGACTCAGAAGAAGCCCTAATAGTTCTTTGTATGCTATCTATTGTTTGATCCTTACTGCCTGACAATGATTAATGAGCTGTACCAGCATTCCTGAGCAAATTAAACCCAATAAAAGTCTGTTTAGACAAGGGCACATGGTGGTCTCCCCTAAAGAGAGTGGCTTGCTCCTTTTTCTCCACAGGACTCGGTAGTCTGTGCGAATTTGTCTCGAATCCCATCCATAACACCGCAGGCACTGCAGGCCAGTGCACACGTCACTATACCACAAACTGCTGGTCCTCAGCCACCAGAGGTTGGGTTCCATCTGGGGTTGACAATGGTGGCAGTCTTTCTCATCCTGCACACATGAGGAAATTGACCAGGGCTTCTTGTTCATCCCAGCCTCTCCATTGCTGTGGCTTTACTTTAGAACAAAACTGGGAAGCAATAATTTTTCTGGATAAGTAATGAGCTTATCTCCAACCACTACCAAAGTAATGTTAGTGATCAAATGGTACTTGTGGAGATAAAACATGTTCGAGGAAACAGCTAGGCATAATTGGCTTTTTTTCCCCTATGTGGGTGTTGCAGCTAATTCATTTTGCGAAGGGAGGGGGAGTGCAGAGGGAGGGGAAGAGAATGCCTTAGAGTACTTATTCCTCCTCCTACTTCTGGACTTACAAATATCAGATGGGCTCCTTTTTCTGCCACAGCTGGTTTGGGTTTTTTTATGACCAAAAGTAGTTTCCCCCCATGCATTCAAACCTCAACCTTTTACTATCTCTTTCTCACTAAAGCAAAGACCTCTAGCAATGACCCATTGTTTAGAGCTGAAAGTTCTCCAGAGTTAATGATGACAATGAAGACCATTTAATAGCCACCAGGACCCTGAACAAACAGGTCACACCCCAAGGTGGGCTCACGGCGGCTCCACGGTGGGCAGCTGAGGACGCCGCCCAGACAATCTTCTCCAGGCTCACTGGTCTGTTTCCACCCCAGTCTTTTTCTTCCCTGGCTCATCCTGCTCATCTGACCAGGGCCCCCCGTCTGATAGACACCGAATATTAGGGTGGCATGGAAGACAGTTTGTGTCTCAGTGGACCTTTTCTGGACCATTTTAAGCCTTTTACAGGCAGGCAAAATTGGGAAGGAGGGCTGTAATGAGGTCTGGAATTACTCACATTCCTCTGCACCCTGCTCTGAGTTGCGAGGACTGTTGATTTTAGCCCTAGATCCTGTAATGGAACCATCAGCCCCAGGCTGACAAATAGTTGTAATTTCTAATCCCAGAGGAACAAAAGATAAAAGTGCTAAAAACAATAATAACAACAACAACAAAAAGAATTTAAGAACTCCAAGGCTCTTAATTTGTAAAGATCAATTAGGAAATACCTCACAGAGAATTATAGATTAGAAAAAATAGGTCATGGCAAGATGATACATGGTAAGTTTAATATAAGACGTATAAGATGAATATCGAGTCATAAAAAAATATCCCACTAAGTTGTTATCGTTGGTGGAATTCAGATGGAAAGTTTTAGAGAAAAGCATAAACTATTTTGAAAAAGCCATGGGCTTAAGTGTAGATTCCTTCACTCATTGTCCTGCCTCTTGACCCTGGATGAAAACCCTAATTCTGCCCCAAATCCTTGGGTACAGAAGGTGTTATGATTCTGGAAGCTCTAAATATTTGTTCCTCCTGGAAGTGAGTAGTGGGCTGAGATTAATTCAGACTCTTGAGATGCAGGAAAAGCCTCTGTTGGGAACTGCCTTGCCTGGTTTCAGGAATTTAACTGCCTCCCATGGCTAAGTGAGTGACCTCTGGAATGCAGGCCACAGGAGACAAAGCTTGTCTCTGGCAGCAAGCGCTGCTTCTGCTTCTTCCCCTGCCCCCAATGCATGGTTGATGTCCCTGGCGCGTACAGCCCCTCAGAGAGGCGCCAGACAAGATCACTTGGGAGGCCATCATGGAAGGACTTGGGGGGGGGAGCTGCAACAAAGAGCAATGGACTCCCCCCCTCCCCAGCTTTGACATAGCCCAAGTCCCCATGACCTCTGGGAGAAGCGCTTCCTGGCTCTAATCCACTTAAGCCTAAAAACCTTGGATGGGGAAGGCGGTGCAGCCCTGTGCTGGAAAGTGTGGGTATCTGGGGTAAATCGGGCATAAGAAAGAATATGTAAAAATCCTGCGAAACCTACTTTGTTTAGAATGCTCTCATTTAAATGATAAGTGTCCAAGCAAGAAGTTGGTTCCTCAAAGTTTTATGGCTCATTAGCCATCTGACCCTGACTGAGAATAAGCCCTCATAGTTTTTTGAATGATATCTATTGTTTGATCCTTACCTGTATTCTTGTGCAAATGAACCCAATAAAAGCCCTGTGAGCAGGGGGCTCTTGGCCCTTCCCCTTTGAGGGATCGGCCACCTTTCCTCCCCAAGCAGATCACATCATGTCTCAGTCATGTTTACTCTCATCCGTGGCACACGGGGGGACTTGCGAGGAAAGTCGCCCCCACAAGCCTCGGAGGTTCAGTTTTCCTGGTGTGCTAATGGTCAGTAAGTAAACTTCAGAATTTGGAAGCCAGTATCACAACTCCAGTTGGGCTCGTCTCTGCCCCCTGCTTTCTCCTCACACTTCTATCATTTTGATCTTCCTCTTCCTTGGAATTGAATTCCCCGTGGAGGGCAGGAGAGAGTCATTACCACACCTCCTCCACGGACTTTCTTTGATGTTTATAATTGCTGATTCCAGCACATTCGAGGCACACTCTTCCATCTCACCAAGTCTGAGCTTTTTTTCTGGGCTTTATAAGAAGTCTGGTCTTTGGATACTCTCACTTTAGGCAAACTTAAAAAAAATACAGTTCGTGTCCCAGATTATATTTCCTCAATGATTTTTTTCTTTAGTCTTTAAGGGTTACAAAGAAAGCAGAAAACTTGCAAGGTTCTCTTTCTTTGTTCTATGCACACTTTTCCTTCAGCATCTCCAGACACTTCCTGAGCAATGATGTGGCCAGATGCCCTCTTTGCTAGCTGAGTGGAGAATGAAGGGGAGCTCTGGAGCCCAGCAGGCCTGGGTGCAGATGCTGGCTCAGCCAGCAGCCAGAAGTGCTCTTTGGTCTGGTGGGTCAGTGCTCTGCACAGCTGTCTCCTTGCCTCCTTGCAGGGGCCTCCCTAGTAAGGGAGATCAACCATCGCAAATTCTGTTCCAAATAGGATCTGACAAGTGAACGCAATGAAATCCTTCTCTTTCTTTTCCCTTGTTGCTCCATTCTTCCCCTTTCTGTTCTTATTCCTTTTTAAGCCATCAGCACTAACTCTCAGATTCCCTATTAAGATTGAATGATTTGTTCCCTTGCCTGCTGGGGAGGCTGTCACAAATAGTCCTCCATCCCCAGCTTCTTCTGGAATAGCCTCTGCTCAAGGGAATCCCTTGCCCAAGGTCACTGCCCCTTCTAGGAGGCTGCATGATCATGATCAAGATGGAGTACAGTCCTGGTCCCTTTTTTCCAGCCTGAGACTCAGATGAGTCACAGGCCTAGCTTCAACTTTTATTGAAACTGACTCATGGCTCAGATTTTTATTCAACCCAAACCTTCCATCTTCACCCTTGAAAGTGATGTTTTCCCCTAAGTCACACCCCAATAAACTTCCTGCACACTAGCCTCCATCTCAGCAACTGTGTCCTAGGGAACCCCATTTGCAACAGCCATGAAGAGGCGGGATGCAGAAGACACTACTTGATGGACAAAAGAAATGCATATTAGATAGGTTGATAGCATTACAAGATGATCACTAATGAAGAGTCATAAGTTACCATTCAAAAAACATGGTCATAGGAAGACATCAATGGGGCGAGAGTAGTGAGGGGAGGCTTCCTGGAACAGGCAGGGTAAGAGCTGGGGCTTGTTGATAGAATTTGAAAAGGAAGAGAAACAACACAGTGTGCTTCAGGTAGAAGGAATTGGTGAAGTGATCTGAGAATGAACATCCCCGATTTGTGGAATAGGAGTTTCATGTGGGCAAAGCAGACATTGTTGGAAGGTGGAGAGGAACTAAATATATGGTTTGGCTAAGCCACATTGTGGTTAGTTACAGATTTGGAAGAACTTTGACAGCCAGGCTGAGACATCCACTGTCCACAAATGGTGCAGGACTTACTAGGCTTGTTGGGTAAGAAGAGGGACACATGAAGCATATATAGGTGTATGTGACCCCTAATTAATTGTTGGGCCAGGTGGGCAGAGATTTCATAATAATATTTGATAGTCATAATTGCAAAAAATCACTACTAATTTTACTTATTTTAACACAAATTTACTATTTTTCCCTTTGTCATAGAGTAGGACAGTGGCCCAGTTTCGCCACATGTGTAGGTGTTTCATGAACTTGACTGATGGTTCCCCTGCACTTGGACTTTCCCTGCTAGGGTGTTGAACCATTGTGATGGGACTTGAAAGAAGGTACCAGGACCTGTGCCACCACCCTGTCGCCCACTGGGTTTGTGTGCTCGCGAGCACTTTTTCCAGCAGTTTATAGGGCAGGTCAGCATTGGGACTCGATTGGAGGAAGGGCATCCAGTGGGTGGCAGTTCCACTGACAGAAATAAGGAGTGAACGGTGGCTGGACTCAGGTGGGAGCAATGCATGTAACAAAACCTCATTTCTTTCCACAGCTGGATGATATTCAATTGAAATGTATAAATCACATTTGTCTAACCATTTATCTGCTGATGGACACTTGGACTGTTTCCAACTTTTGGCCATTGTGAATAACATTGCTATAAACAGAGGCGTGCACGGAACTATCTGAGTCCCTGTCTCCCATCCCTTTGGGTGTGTACCCAGGAGTGGGATTGCTGGCCCGTGTGGTAATCATACGTTTCACTCACTGAGGTGCCACCCAACTATTTTCCACAGCAGGTGAGTCACTTTATATTCTACCAGTACTGTATTAGATTTACAAAATTGCTCCACATTTTTATCAACACATTATTTTCCATTTTTAAAACAATAAATATCCTAGTAGATGTGAGTAGGCGTCTCATTTGCTTCCTATTTAATTTTAATTCCAGAAATTATCACTCCCTTTACAATAATTTCAAACAACTATATGTATTTCTTTTGTTTATGGTGTTATTGCTTTTTATGTAAGTGTTTTTGGAAATAAATGAAATTTAAATCCTGCACAAAAGAACAAAGTAAAAACTAAGGAAAAGACAACTGGATTTAAGCAGCTTTACAGGAGTGCTCAGTTGGGTTTATGAAGCTCTCAATTCAAATAGGTTTTCACTTTCCATACTATCTTGTCATATATTTTCTTCTTTCCTGTTTCTTTTTTTAGTTTTTCAAGAGTTTTGTATTATGCCTCTATGGTCCAGGGGAGAGTTTTCTGTTTCCTCAGCAACTTGACAGTTGAACTCATCTGGTCAAAAGAGCTGCTAAATAGTATCTTTCTTGAGTAATATTTATATTATGTCGACAAAATAGGAACACTCAAAACCACAGTGATTTTTTAATGAGGGTGAAATGATACAGGGCTACGGAAATCACAACCAGCAGACCCACCCCTCACCCTGCCATGACTGACTCCATGACAAATTCTGGAAATTCCCAGACTGTCCCTCTTTTTAAAAAAAATTATTTTATTTTATTTTTAAAGACAGAGGAAGGGATGGAGATAGAGAGAAAGGAAAACATTGATGTGAATAATATATTTGATATGATAAAAAGCATATATTTGATATGAGTCCAGCATTCAAAATACAGAACTCTTTCAACTCAAAATGACAACAACAAAGTAACTCAATTTTGTTTTATTTGTTTATTTTTTAAAGATTTTCTTTACTATTTTTAGAGAGGGGGAAGGGGGGGAGAAAGAGAGGGAGACAAACATTGATGTGAGAGAGAAACATCTATTGGCTGCCTCACGTATGTGTCCTGACCAGGAATCAAACTCACAACCTTTCAATTTATGGAATGGCGCCCAACCAACTGAGCCACACTGGTCAGGGCAAAAGAACCCAATTTTAAAATGGACAAGTTATCTGAGTAGACATTTTTTCAAAGAAGTTATACAAATGGCTAACAAGCACATGAGAAGATGTTAAATGACATTAGTCACAAGGGAAAAGCAAATCAAATTCATGAGTTATCATTTTATATCCACTAAGATGGCTATAATTTAGGAATATGACATTAAATAAAGAGAAAATGATGCAATCAAGAGACATGGTAAATACAAGCTGTGTGAGGCAGCTTCTGGCACATCATGGCTTACAGTTTTAAAGCAAAAAAAAAAAGATTTTCTCTCACTGCTGTGGCTCAGCATATTGAGTGCTGGCCTCTGAACCAAAATGTTGCTGGTTCTATTCTCAGTCAGGGCACATGCCTGGGTTGTGGGCTGGGTCCCCAGTGGGGGTCTGCAAAAGGGAAGTAATCAATACATCTCTTGCACCCTGATGTGAATCAGGTCTCACCTCTTTCTCCCTCTCTTTCCCTTTTTCTAAAAATAAAAAAATTAAATCTAAAATTTTTTATTAAGTAGAAAGAGCACAATCTAAAATAATAACAAAAAGTATAGCATGGTAAATACAAAAACCAGTAACATAGTCATTTGTTATCAAGTATTATGTACTGTACATAATTGTATGTGCTGTGCTTTTTATATGGCTGGCAACACTGGGTTTGTTCAGACCAGCATCACCAGACACACATGAGTGATGTGATGTGCTGTGACATTTTGATGGCTGTGATGATGATGTGGGAAGCTTTGGAAAACCTTTGTTCACCCAAAACCCCAGGCGCCCTGGGAGAACGATAAGGCCGTCTGGGAAAAGCAAACAGCAGGATAGTCACAAGGACTGGGGCTAGCACCCCCGCAGATAGAACTAATTTTCACATTTAGCCTTTGTACTCTGCTTCTGCCCCGTAGATAGAACTAATTACCGCATTCCGCTTCTGTATCTCGCTTTGCTACGTAGACAGGAAGACCCCATAGGCTATGTAAAACCCCAAGAATCCTTTGTTCGGGGCTCAGAATTTGGAGATTGACTTCTATGGGCTCATGCACGTTAATAAACCTCGTACTCCAGAATCCCTCGGTGTCTGGTCACTTCATTTTTCTGTAACAATGACACTAGGTGAAATTGTCTTGTCTTGTCTTGCTTGCAAGACAATACCTGGATACCTGTGGATACCTGAAATGGCGGATAATCCCAAACCCTCTATACACTGTTTTTCCTATACGTACATTCCTACGATAAAGTTTAATTTATAAACTTGGCACAGTAAGAGATTAACGACAAAACTAATAATAAAATAGAGGCAATTAGGACAATACACTGTGAGAAAAGTTATGTGAATGTGGTCTGTCATAATGGATCTGATAACTGAGAGGAATACTAAATGACTAAGGGCTGGGGGCCCATGCAGTGTTAGGTACACTGGACAAGCAAGCCTCATATTATATAATTCCATTTACTTGAAGGGTCCAGAGTAGGCAAATCTATAAAAACAAAACACAGATGGTGGTTGCCCGTGGCTGGAGTGCAGGGAGTGGAGAGTGACTGCTAATAGGAACAGGGTGTCTTGGAGAGTGGACATGTCCTAAAACTGATTGTGGTGATGTTTCACAAGTCTGAGTAAGTGGAAACACTTTAAATGGGTGAACTGTATGTTATGTAAATTACATCATAACATATATCTTGATCTATCTCTCAGAAAAACTTTCAAAGGAACTGGACTCCTCTAGCTCTTCAGACCCTGTGGCTGGCCCCTTGCCCTTACTCCTTACGGAGCAGGAAAACCCTCCAGTCCCAGCTGCTGTTCTCAAACTGGCCCACTCTTGGTTATCCTGGGGTTGTTCTGTTTGTAAGTCCATCAGCTGCACAATTATTTTCTGTTATTTCCTCCTGTACTTTGCCAATATAGAGGTTCTGGCAGAAGTAATGCCTGCTCAAGTGTGATAGGTAGGGTAATAATATGGGTGTAATAATTTATAGTTTAAATTTGAACATTTCACCTAAAATGTCATATGATGTGCTTGAGTGTGATATTGTTATGTTACAGAATTACATGCTTATGATTAAATAAAGAAGGGGTAATAAAGAAGGGGTGTTATTTGTGCTGCACCCTGTATAACAAGCAGACCTCCCTCTATTTGGTGCTTTGTCCCACCTGCTTATATCTTAGGATTCAAGAGGATACATCGTCACTTACTTTTGTTGTAATTAATTATTGCCTATGGATTTTTAGTTTTGCTCTCCAGTTGCTCTACTTTTATATGAGGATTCAAAAAATCCCCCCAAATTATGCTAGCATCTCTGCCATCATCTTTCTAGGATTCCTGTAGGGGAGCTTTGTAAAATGTCCCTTTTTGATATGAATTTCCAATATTTTCCTCCAGATTGCCTATATCTTTTGTCGTTTGAGTTTTTTGGATGGGTGACTTGGAGATGAGGAGTTGGGGGTTTGGGGGGTGGGGCAACTTGTGGCTTCCCTTGCTGTCTTTTGTATGAGCTGGTGGCAGCACTTTCTGATAATGGGGGAGTTCAGTCATCTCCATTTTTCGCAGCCTTGAAGCTCTGTGGAGTGATTGGACTTTCTCAGGTTGTTATTAATATGTTCTGTCTTTATTTTGTTGTGCAATTCAGTTCACCTCTTTTAGAGTGAAAAACATTTATTTTAATGTATTTGTCTTTTTTAAACAAAGATTTTATTTATTTTTAGGGAGGGGAAGGGAGGGAGAAAGAGAGGAGAGAAACATCAGTGTGTGGTTGCCTCTCGTTGCCTCCCTACTAGAGGCCTGGTCTGCAACCCAGGCATGTGCTCTGACTGAGAATCGAATGGCAACCCTTTGGTTAATGGGCTGGTACTCAATCTACTGAGCCTTACACAGATCCTGACACATTGTAGGTATGCCCGTCCTAACCAGACCCTGGTGCCAGTGTTGTGGGGAAATGAAGCGACCAGACACTGAGGGATTCTGGAGTACAAGGTTTATTCCTTTACGTGCACGGGCCCAGAGGAGTCAGTCTCCAAATTCTGAGCCCTGAACAAAGGATTCTTGGGGAATATATAGATTAGGGGTCTTCCTGTGTACGTGACAAACGTGGGGTTCAGAAACAGAATGTGATAATCGTTCTATTAGTGGGGGTGCTAGTTTCAGTCCTACTGACTATCCGGCTATCCACTCTCCTGGCGGGGCGGGGGTGGGGGGAGGGAGGGTGCTAGTCCCAGTGCTACTGACTATCAGGCTATTTGCTTTCCCAGCGGGGGTGCTAGTTCCAGTCCTACTGGCCATCCCCTCTCCAGACAGCCCCATCGCTCTCCTATTGCTCCCGGGGTCCTAGGCGAGCCAAAGTCTCCTAAGGCTTCTCCTTCACCAGGAGAGCTAAAATGCTACCTTACACCTTATAGTTAGCAATGCCTGTGGACAGTCTTATGAAACAAACACTGTCAGGGGTGTCCAAACTTTTGGTGTCTGTGGGCCACACTGGAAGAAGAGTTGTTTTGGGCCACATATTAAATATATTGTGACATGTAATCACAAAAAAAAATCTCATAATGTTTTAGGTTAATTTATGGTTTTGTGTTGGACCACATTCACAGCCATCCTGGGGACACATGCAGCTGTGGGCTGCAGGTTGGATGCCCCTGTGGGCTTAGATATTATTTAGAAAGGGGAAGAGGTCTAGTAGGAAAGTTTCATATTTCAATTCAATCATCTGCCAGCCTTCTCGGAGACTTTGCTTCATCACCTACTCTCATTTTTTCTTTTCCTTCTTCACTCTCTCTCTCCTTTGCCCAACCAAGGGCATGCCTATGTCTCTTCTTTCCTAAAAACAGCAAATAATACCACCTCTCCAGGACACTACAGCAGCCCTTGACCTAGACAAGGTGGCAGTTCGAGAAGCATTTTTTATTTTTTATTGAAATTATTGGGGTGACATTGGTTAATAAAATTATATAGGTTTCTGATGTACAGTTCTATAACACATCATCTGCATATTGTGTGTTCACCACCCAAGTAAAGGAAACATGTTTTATTTTATTT
Source organism: Artibeus jamaicensis (assembly GCF_021234435.1). NCBI lineage: Eukaryota > Metazoa > Chordata > Mammalia > Chiroptera > Phyllostomidae > Artibeus > Artibeus jamaicensis. The sequence continues at coordinate 189,760 of NW_026521933.1, read as the reverse complement.
TAAGATTGTATTTATTTATTTTTAGGCAGAGGGAGGGGAGAGAGGGAGAAAGGGAGAGAAACATTAATGTGTGGTTGCCTCTCACACACCCCCTATTGGGGACCTGGCCTCAACTCAGGCATGTGCCCCGACTGGAAATCGAACTGGCAACCCTTTATTTCTCAGGCTGGCACTCAGTCCACTGAGCCACACCAGCTAGGGCAGGGAACCACATTTTAAACAGGAAATTAATGCTCATTGCACAGGACACCATGTGGCTGCTCTTCAGGACCCTTCAGTGACCTTTGTCTTCATATCAATTATCACAATGCCAAGTTCCAAGTTGGGTATCCATAACTTGGCACAGGGAACAGGAAGACAGGTAGCTCATCTTTAACCAGAAAGCAGTACACAGGCATTTCAGCAGAAGTCTATGTTGTACAGAAACCCTTCCCACCCCACCCTCATTATCAGTTAGGACTAGGTCTGGCTAAATGTGAGACACACACATACAACCATAGGCAACAAAGGTTAAACAATAGAGACTTTATTTCTACATCACATAAATAAAGTCTGGAGGTAGGGGGTCCGGTGATGTGGTGGCTGCAGTTCCTTCTAGCTTGTGTGCTTGCCATGTCACCTCACACTCCGGACAGAAAGATGGAAGTAACCCAAGGGAGAAAACTGCACAAGGGATGTGACCCATATTTCTAGGTTACTTTTCAGAACTTGCACATGCTACTTCCTCTGACATCTCATTGGCCAGAATTTAGTTGCAAGGGAGGCTGAACACGGTGATCTTATCTGGGCATCCCTGTGCCTAGTTAACATCAGGAGCCCTGCAGCTGAGGAGGGAGAAATGGACTTTGGGGGACAACCAGCACTTTTTGGCAACACCTGCAAATAGAAAGGAGGTTGAATACTTGCTATTTTTTACCTTTCTTTAAAAAATGATATGAGTTTACCATGGCTTCTGTATCAGTTCATTGTGTTGGTTCTCCTCCTACTTTTAGGCTGTCTTATTCTCTCCCTCTCCTGCTCCCTCCCCTTCTCTATTAGTGCACTCTGGTTGCAAGTAACAGAAAGTGGCTGTCTAACTAAAGGAAGGGGCTCCCTGACTCAAAGGGAAGGCTTGAGCACCAGGCTTAGAGATGTGAGAGGCTGGGCAGCTCCAGGGTCTGGGAAGCAAGAATATTTGACAATATCATTGGATGAAGATGCTATAATTAACGAGCTTCCATCTTTTTCAATAATTATATTGCGACTCCTAAAATTTCAAATTGTGTTTGAGAAAGTCGCATTGGTCTTGCTTTTTCTCATCCAGGCACTCAAGGACTGTTTAGATCAAGGCTTCCCATCACACTACTGACATCTGGGCTGGATAATTTGTTGTGGGGACCTGTCCCGTGTGTGGGGATGGTTAGCAGCATCCCTGGTCTTGACTCACAAGGTGCCAGTGGTACCCTCCCCACAATCATGTCAACCAACGTCTCAAGACATGGCCAACTGTCCCCTGTGAGACAAAATTGACCTCAGTTGAGAACCAGTGTTCTAGATGGAGAAGCAAGAAGCAGAACGAAAAAGTTGCAACATGAGATAGATATAAGCACAAAGTACAAAAATGGTCTGTAAGGAACTTAAATTGGAGAGTTTTAAAGTACTTGTATCTATACTGATGAACTTGTCAATGAGCTAAAGCTTAGCCCCATGAACTAAATAGAAGACAACAGAAGAGTATTTGCTGCATAACAGCAAACAGAGGGGCTAACACTTTAGTCTTTGCTTTCCTTGCTACACAAAAGCTACTTTACATTTGTTGATCTGTTTCATTCTTGCACTAATCTTGATAGAGATTATTTTGTGTTAGGAGGAAAGTGAGCTAGTGAAAGTTACATGCTCAAGGCTACATATCAGTTTCTTTGTATTTGCTAATGGAACCGCAGTTCTCTCCACCACCCCATCATCATGGTCATCACATTCTTGTCTTCTTCAAACAACCCCCGTTTCACCCCAGCAGCAATCAGCAGTCATGTCTGGAGGACTGCAGTGTCACAATGTCTCTCAGAGCCGTTTCTTCTTTCCTTCTCTGGTTCCATTCCCCCCACCTCGTTTCACCCCAATCCTCTCCACCCTAAACATTTGCCAGGATTAATCTCAATGCAAGCTGGACATTATATCTTTTTCTCCATTGCAAACCAAATGGAAACTTCATGGGTCTGCTTCCTAACCTCATGTCTCTTTTGAGTTCTCATTGCCTTCCAAAGCAGACATCATGCTCTGACAATAGCAGCTATTTCTGAAGCACTTACCATACTGGTTCACAGAATCCTTACAGCAGTTCAGTAAGGTTGATGATGCCGTTTTTATTTTGCAAGTGACTGGCTGCTTCCTTAGTCTTTGATCATGCTGCCCCCATTGTCTGAACACCTTTCTTCCTCCACTCATTTTGCTACAGTTCCTGCAAGGTTCAGCTCTACCACCACCTTCCAAAATCTGTTCTTGATCATTTAGCCTTTGGAGATGGTTATTTTCTTTTAGTACACTGTTCCCCCATGTTTACCTCGTATCCCTTTCACAGTAATCTTCTAGAATGGAACTGGAATCTTCCCTGCAACCCCAGCATTCTGCTCTCAGTAGATGCTCAAACACGTGTTATCTGAACAAAGTTGAGGCCACTGCTCACACGGAATTTTTTTGATTTTCCTCAATCAAAGCCGCCAGGTAGCCACAGCTACTGGAGTGTCAGGATTGCAAGCCAGCCTCCGTGCCCTCGCCCAGTACCTCCAGCACTGCATTAGGGCTCAGGTGCCCAGGTGCTCGCTTGACCCTCCCATCTGCATCTGAGGACACGAGCGTTCCCTCTTGGGGAAAGGAGGAAAGCCTGCCTCAGCCACTTTGGAGCTGCTCCGCAAATGGGAATGTGGTCTGTTTTAGGGCTGAGCAAAACAGCACTAGTCTCCAGGCCAGGCCATTTATTTAATGGCTATTATTGGCCCTCTAACGAGCTTCCGTGTCCTCTTTGTAATGTCGGAGTATACTACCTGTCCTTCCCAGGGCTACTGGGAGGTTTCAAGTATGGAAAGCATTTCGCTGAGGGCTTGACTCCTCCACTGTCAGACTTATTACTCTGTCTTCCTCGGCCCGTGTCCTGAGGATGCTGGGGCCTGGCAGTGCCTTGTCCCTGCTCTTGCCCTGCTGGGTTCCCCGTTTCTCCAGCTGGAGAAAGGATCCCCGACAGCCCTCCTCGGGCACCAAAACGAGGATCAGTCCATCTCCAACTCCAGCCCTCCAGGAGCCCCCTCGGGAGCACAGCTCCCCTCGCAGGGCCCTCCTCACCCCAGGCTAGAGGCCCTCTGTTGGAGATTTGGGAATCATAAAGTGAGACTCCTCCAGAGATATGTTTTGGCCTAAGGCATCAGAAACCTTGATATTCTGATAGGACAGGATTTGAGAAAGCAACTATGTCCGAGAAAACACTTTCTGTCTTGCTTTTCTGACATCCTTGGTAACTGTACCATAGTAATTTCTGAGCTAACTCCTCAATTCTATGCTAAATGTCTCTAGGGAATTAGTGCATTTAACTCTGTGGCTCCCACCACCTGTTCCCTTTCTGTAGATGAGGAAACTGAGGCACAGCCAGGATGGGGGTCAGGGTTCACCCTAGCCCTGCCCTTTCCCCGTGCGGATACTCCTCTGGAGGCGGACTAATGCCAAAGGCCTGCTTTTCTCCTGCCACCAAACTCTCTGGATCCAGGCCAGATTCTCCAAGATTTGTCCCTGGAGGTGGTGAGCTTGCCACTTGTTCCTTCAACACATCCTTGCCTTACGGGTTTCAAGTCCTGAACTTGCTCCAAATTGACCATTTCCCCTGTGCTTGGGAAGCATGAAGGCTCTGGGCAGGGAGAGCCTGGATGGTGGGAAGTCACCCAACACTTCACCCACCAGCAGAAGGAAACCCACTCCGAGGATGGCAGAATGTTAGAGGTTCTTAGTGATGAGCAACAAAGTACTACTTGGAAAGTGAAGCCACAGTAAGCGGCTAGAGAACTTGGCTGGGTAACCAGAATTAGGGGCAGGCAGGTGCAGGACCACCCAGCTACCATTTCGTGTTAAGCACTGTGCTGCTGCTGGAGCCACAGCTGGCGTCACCTCTGCTCCCTGCAGCCGCCTCTGAAGTTGGACAAGGAAGCCACCACTTGCTTCTGCCCCCTTACCCTTACCCACTGAGTCCATCTGACCGGTCAAACTGAGGTCACACAGCCTTGCCCTGGCTGCAGGGGAGGCTTTTCAGCTTTTCTGATGAGAAGTGATCTCAGCGACCCACCAGGACTTACATTGCAGTCTCCAAACACAGGATTAGACTCTGGGTAGCCCTCACAACAAGGAATGTCCACTAGGGTGGTCGGCCAGTTAAATTCCCATTCCCCTTACATTACAGATGAAGATGAATCCTAGAGGGGAGTATGGCGTTCTTCACAGAGACAGGGCAAAGGCGGATCAGTTTCATCTCCTGGGACAAAAATTAATCAACTGAATTCCAGTTGAATAGAGCACTATTGGGGGACCCTGGGGATTTGGCTGGCTGGGGGAGCATGAGGGCCAGGTCGTTATGTGATCCTGCACTGTGCCTTTTCAAGCAAGACATTTAAACAAGTGTTCCCTCTGGAAAGCCCGTGTCCCCTCTGAGCCAACCTAGTTTGTGGACTAAACATAGTAACCTAACCCATCTCCTAAGTTGGGTATATCCACTTTGCAAGATGACAGCTATACACAGTTTGGCAAGAGGCTCTACATGTACCGATTCTTGTTTGAGTTTTTCCAAACCTAGCTGTACAAGACAATCATCCATACTCCTCTGTCCCGCCAAAGGCCTAATCAGAATTTCCTGGACACAGGGCAAGAATATCTCTAAAAATCTGTTTTTTTCTGTAGCACAACTGGCATTGGGGAACTTACTCAGACACAAGCCTGCCCTCATAGGAGGTGCTATCACCTTTGTATCCACCAAAGGTCACCAGAACTCAAGCATGCAGTTTCCCAGGCTTAGAATAGCTTGAATATTTCTCTATGTATATGCACCATGACTTGGATAACTTTACAGTCTCCTCTAGACTGTAACCAGGCTCCTAAGAGGCACTTGGCTACAGCACGGGTGTCCTGTGCACAGTTCCTAACATCTAACAGGCCTTTGATCCATGGTGACTTGGGGTTATCCAAGTGCACTCTGCTGATCCCTCCACCTAACACCCAGTGCAAATCGGAGTCCCCTGGAAACTGCATTAATCTACTTGACAGTTGCCTTAGGAAGGTGCTCCAGGATCAGAGCACCTTCTTCAATTCCAGGGTATCCAGACTGTCAGAAGTCCTTAGTCTGTATGCCAAAGGCCCAAGCTGGCTCAGGATTTTTGATGAGTTCTCATACCTGATACTGTTGGGCAGCAAACTTTTCATGCAGGATGCATATGTTAATAAACACAGCTAGTGGGTAGGGTACTTTGTGCTGGCACTGTCCTAAGCACTTAGCTTATTCAATTCATGCAGTCCTACAAAGCAGGTTTTCCTACTTTGTTTTTCAGTCATTTAACAGGCCCAGAGAAATGGGAGGCACAGCTGGAATTTGAATCCAGGTATTCTGCTCCATGTAGTTGAATAAATGAGATCCTTTCTCAGGTATTGGATTCAGCTTTACTTATCACTGTCTGCAGCCCAGAGGGTCCAAAGGTTTCTTTGGCATCTAGTGATCTGCTTGGCTTCCTGCCCATGCTGCCAACCTTCCTGGCTAAAGCCACTTAATCCCACCTGTCAAGTAAACAGCTCCACACATGCCGCCAGCCACTGTGCTCTTAGCACAGGAACCCAAGCAGGCCTTCTCCTCATACAAATAAGCCCTGCAGATGGCATCCGGGCTGCCCTGACCCTGTATCTGATTCTAGTACTGGTTCCCTCAGGATTTAAATCCTGGCGTGGTTGGTCAAGTCTGGTTGCCTAGATGCCTCTAGCTGTCATTACAGTAGAAACAAATCGTTTCACCACCTTTTCTTAGAAATGCTGAGACAATCAGGTATCTAGAACCCAAACACAGGTGGACCAAGCACAGTTAACAAAGAGTATTAATAAATGAATCACAAAAACTGATGTGATTAATGACATGGAAAAGTAACATGTTATGAAACAAGGTGGTCACAAATAGTGGGTAGAGGATTTCACATCTGATAAAAAATTTAAAAGTATATATAACACTGGAAGGTTATATACGAAAATATTTAGTCTTTACTTCCATTCCGTGATTAAATATTCTTCTTTTTGCTTTTGTGTATTTTCTGAAACAAAAAAGAAAAACAAGTCATGGATAAAGAGTTAGTAAATGTGAGGAGTCTAGCAATCAAAGTCTGAAATTCAAGAAAGGTTGAGCTTCAAAGAAAGTTGAGAGAACCCAGTTGCAGAATATTATTCTTTTCTTTCCCTTCTGGAATGTTATTCATCAGACTGTTTTATCTACATCTGATGTTTCCAGTACACTTATATTTAACAAGAATCTATAAATATGAACTGGCATAATAGCAAAATGATGCTAGCAACTTTGGTTTTAAATTGCTACAAAATGTAATAACCATTTTGTAGTTGAGGCACACTAGAACTAAAACATAAAATGTAAAATCAAGAGCTCCTACAACAAAAAACTACATCTGACTACATCCCTGCTCTTTCTGACTTCATTTTCAATTTCACTGTATATTTGTTTCAAAGACTGGAAAGAGGCAATTAATTTTTTCCCAAAGACAAACAAAAAAACAAAACAAAAACCCCTCCAAAAAAACAAACAGCTTTGCAGTGTTGAAAGGGCTCATGAAAACCCAAATCACCTAAAACAAATCTGAATGAGAATTCTTTTCTTTTTAAAGGCCTTTGCTAAACTGCCACACGAAGAATGGCTGCCTACTGCACCTGCACTGGTGTAAATGAGGCTCAGAAGTCTGAGATCTCCCCTCATTTCAAACAGAACTGCCAGGAGCATTTTATTCAAATCGTTAACAACTCATAATTCTTGCTCTTAATACAGTAAAATTAGGAAAGGCTCATTATTTTAAAATCTGGTGTATATATAAAAGTCAATGCCACCTTTAACTGAAGGTGCTTCTTAGGTATTTCCAAAAGCTCTTTGCCTTTCTACACAGCAGCATTTTCAGGAGGGGTCACAACTACCACTAAGGTCCAAGAAACAACAGCAACGACAAAAATAAACAGAGACAATTTCCTGTATTGTCACCACCACCATCACTTCCTGTCCAGTGTACTAGGTCATCCTCCTTTTACAGCAGGTTACTGTAGCAATAATCCATGCTGCAGAAATCTTCAGATACCAGGAAGTTACAAAAAGAATGAAAAACGACCACAAATAAAAGAAAAAAACTTATAATCACAACGAAGACCAAAAAGATCCTCTGCTTTGTCATTGAGAAATCAAGAAAAACTGAACTGTTTTACAACCCCAAATAAGAGACTTGCTGGAAATATCAATGCTCAGTGCTCATAACCCAAGTCAACTTATACTCATTAGATCAGTCCAAATCCTAAAGTAAAAGATTTTTTTGTTAGAGCAAGAGAGAAAACGTCATTTTAGGACAAGCTCTTGAAGATGAAAGGTGGGCGTGCCTTCAGTGAGAGAACTGCCTGCTCTCAGATTTCTTGCTGATGTGTTTGAAGATTTTGGACTTCTCGACCTTCTTGGCTTTCTGGTAGCCGAATCCACCACCGCCTCCTCTTTTTTTAAGCTTGCCTTCATTGCTGTTCACGTCTAAAGGTGCATGTTAAGGAAATCAAGCAACACAAAGATCTAATACCTTCATGGAGAACCGAGCAACATGAACACTATGGTCCCTTTACCACAACCCCTCCCTGAGCCACAGAAACATACATTAGCCTATGCAACACACTTCCAAAAAATCAGGAGTGTTTATGTTGACTGCCAACTAAAATTACCAGGAATGGTTTTAAGTCCAGTATAACAGTCATTATTTTCTCCACACAAGAAACTCAAGACAATTACTTGTAAGAGGTAAATCATCAAGCTTATAGGAACACAAAAATACTCCATGCATCAAAACAAATGACTTTCGCCTCTATTTGGGGCTAATTAAGGAATGCTTAAAAGAGTGGAGTTCTTTTTTTCATACAATTCAATATGTAGGCATTTACTCAGTGCCTACGATGAGGGTGGTAACCCAAATTTGTTTTTCTCCTTTGGCAGCTAACATGACAGTGTTATTGAACAGGCTTTACTTTAGCTGCTTCAGTTTCTTCTGTTGAAAATGTCTTAAGAAAGTACACATTATAAAGTCCAACAGAAGCAACTGGAGATACTCCTTTTGCCTTTTATCTTGAGTAGCACCAAGTTTTCTTTTGCTGCTCTTGCAACTTCCTTGTACAAATGGCTGTGAGAGGATAAAAACCCTATGAAAGGTCTGTCTCCTCTCTTCAGCTTCAGGGCATCGTGCTCCTCCACAGCCGTCACACAGTGAAGCCTGGCAACCGCCTGAGGACCTTAACACAGGGAAACTGTTACTGCTGGTAATTAGCTAGATACTAATAAAGGAAGGAGAGCAAAGGGAATTAGACATTGGGCTTAATAAACTGGGAAGCATAAGGTGGTTTGCTTTATCAGGAAACCACAGCTTCACACTCCAGGGGATTATAGCATTTCTCTGCCAAGGGACCGACACTCCTCCATTCCTGACTCTAATACCAGATTGCTGGGTGGGGTGATGAGTTGGACCATACAGGCCTCTCAGTCTGACTAGGTGCTAGCACCAACAAAAAGCCCACAAACGCTTGGGAAATTGATTGGTTCTTTTGAAAATGCACCTGGTCCATCCCAAACCCAAGCTAACATAATCCCAGGGGAACAAAGAGGCTCTCTTGCTTGGGAACCCACATTAGTTCAGTTCCTATACTCTTATCCAGGAGCATGTGACCTTGTGGGTCTAGCAGCTACTGGGCTTGAGACAGACTACGTGGGCTCCTAAGGATTGAGCTTTAATATGAAGCAGAAACTCTGGACACTAGATCTTGTTTTGGCCTTGCTGAAGACACAGTGGGACTTATCCCATGGCAGGATGGATGCAGAGGGGACACAGGGGCAGCCTTCCACAGAAATAAACGGTCTTGCCACACCACAATCTCCCTACATGGGTTCTTAGGATCTGACACAATGAAGCTTTGCATCAGTCTAAGGACCTCATACAGTGGAGCTTTGCAATTCCTCCCTCTGTGCTTTTCTCCAGATTGCACAGTGTTCTGGCTCTGTCTGCTAGTCAAATTCCTTTGTGTTTTTTAAGGCCTAAATCATAACCTGTCTTGTTTGTGTAATCCACACTCCCATAACTAATCCCTGCCTCCTTACCAGCAGTGACCAGGCTGGACACCGTTCCTCCGGTTCCCAGCCAGAGCACACATCTACCCAGTGCTAAGCCCAAATGCCTGTCAAGCTTTTGTCCCTTAATTCCTGCATGAATTCCTAACAACAAAAAGGATACTCAGATCAACAAAAGGAGGCACCTTGAAACCAAATGACAGAGCAACCTGAGGCAAATTTAAGTTATTAACATTAAAGATCTGTTTCAGAGAATGGGAATCATATGCCCGAATGTATGATTTATATGCTTCTTGGGCTGACTTATGAAGGAAGTAGTTCTTTTCAATCAATTTTTCAAGCTGAAATGGAAAGAAACATTGGTTTTAATAAGACAGCATATTTCATATATGTTAGAAAAACCACCCTACAAAAACGTTTGTCTCAATACACTTGTCCCGAGCTTTGTGATATTTGCAAAACCATGCTGTAGTAAGATTAATTGTGAAGTTCCAGCATGGCATGGTCTGAAACAACACAGAGATAGAAATGTGGCATCAGCATAGCAGGAAACCTGAATGATGAGAGTCCAAATTTGTCATTAATAAAAAAAGGAGACTTGTCCTGGCTGCTGTGGCTCAGTTGGAACATTGTCCTGTACACCAAAAGGCTGCGGGTTTGATCCCTTGTCAGGGTGCTTACAGGAGGCAACCAATCGATGTTTCGCTCTCACACTGTGTTTCTTTCCCTTCCCCCCCCCAAAAATTGATAAACATATCCTTTGGGGAGAATAAATAAATAAACAAATAAATAAATAAATGGGAAAAAGGGAGTCCAGGAGGACAATGATTGCCAATGGAACACTATAGAGGCAATGCTGGAATGAAGCTGAGACAGACAAACACAACCAAACAAACCTGAGACTGAATATCTGAAATTTTGGACCAGGAAAACTCAAATTCACTTAATGGAACCTAGAAAACAAAAGCGTGAATGTCAGTAAACTAGAATGGATCAACATTCAGATGTTTATATGATGAGATATGTGAAAAATTGACAAGCCCTATGAGCCGTTGGGAAATGATGGCGCCAGGCAGCAATGGTATCAGGGTGGTTTATCAGGCATTGAAAAGGTGACAGGACAACCTGGCCTTGGGGTTCCCCTGGCACAGACACCTGCACCCCCTTGACTCCCAATGGGAATGGAAAAGTCTCACCTTACTGCTGCAAAGCACATATAACTTATACTGAAGAATCTTCCTAAAAGGAAGGTGAGGAATTTTACAGGACGAGTCAAGGAAGCCCTTTTCTCTAAATAAGGGTTCCCCTGGTGATGAAGCAGCACAAAACTTCGTCAGGAGGCCCACTAGCTCAAAATCCATGTCAGGAGAGCTGCCCTGACCCAACGCCACCCTCTGACAGGAGTCTGTGACACCAGAGGTCACAATAACCATAGGCTCCCACAGGAAGGATTTCGGATCAGCCATCACCTGCTGGAAAACTGGAAGAGTGCCAGACCTATACTAGGTGCTGGGGTGGAGTGAGGTGGGAACAGCTACCCAGGCTATGGGATCTGCCCTCAGAGAGCTTGAAGTTTTAGGGGGAGACAGGTAAGAGGCAACATCTCAAGGAACACACCTGCTGCAGAAACATGCAGGCAGGAGTCAGTGATGCTTCTCAGAAGACAACAGCTTCCTGAAACCAGAGGCAATCTAGAGAACCAGGAAAGGGGTATTGCACAGGAAAAGTGAAAGTGTGTAGGGCAATTTCTGAGAACTACTAGTGGCTGAATGGCAGAAAATGCACTTAGCAAGACTGTGCCAGGAAAGCCAACATGAGGCAAATGACAGGGAAAAGAAGGTCTGATAAGTATTTACAACATCTAGCAACAAAGAGGCCACTTAAAATTCTAATGAACTCAGATTTGGTGGGACAGTCAGATTAGGGACAGTGGACAACAGGGTGAATGGAAAATAAATGGAGAAAACAGGAACCATTTTTCAAAATGGCAGACTGAAGAAAGGTAACAGGCAGTAGCCATACGGGAGGTAGAGGTGGCAGAATAAGTTAAGGGTTGAAGTTATTTTTCTTAGTGAAAGACTTGAGATGGTAAAGAGCTAACTGTAAGGGTGAGACTGAATGAAAAGCAAAATTGATGAATGAGGGAGAAGAAAGAAGTGAATAAATATTCCCCACTGCTTCCAGTGAGGTAAGAGGCAAAGATACTAGGAGTAAAAGATGCAGAGAAGACTGAAGGAAGGGGAGCAGGAGGCAGAGATGGAGGGAGATTTAAAGGAGTGGAGGTGGTTCCAAATGGGGTGTTGGGAACGGGGGAGGAGAGATGAAGGAGGACACAAGACGCACTGCTGACCAACCAGAGCACAAGAAATGAGGCACGTGGGTAGTTTTCTCTGTTCACATTTTTTGGTTCAGACCCACATGAAATCTCATTTACCTCTGTAACAATGGTTCTAATAACACTGCAGCAAATCATGACTCATCAGAACTTCTAGAAACAGTGCTTCAGGCTGTCTTCACTGACCAACAATACCTACACCAAGAAGAATTCGTTCCCAACTAAAGATTATCCAAGCAAAGGTCTTTACCTTGGACTGTTTCAAGTAACGAAGGAAACCCAATTCTTCAGGGCGCAAAATGAGCAAGGCATGCCCCCTTCCGTTTAGGCCTCTGGCTGTTCTTCCCACACGATGAATGTATTCCTTTAGTGGAGAAAGAAAGCTGGGTTCACACAGTGACTGCCACAGGTTGCATGTCCAGGATTTGTTTGGCACTGGACCTACGTGTGTCTGCACCTCTTTATGAGATGCTGCCCCTCCCTCAGGGCTGTTCCCAAAGTTGAGTCCATCATTCCTTCTTCACATTCCATACCTGAAGAGGTAACTGGGTGATGACTGAGGCCAAAGGAAAGCTGGGCACGTCAGTCACATGAACTCTACAATCTAATAAAGTGACCAGTAAGTATGCTTCATCCTCAAATTGGTTTTCTGAAAAATGTTTAAATGCTGACAATTTATATAATCTATTGTTTGTTGAAAATACTCAATAAACTTATTTTACTACATACACTACAGAGTCTTATGTATCTCTATAAACAAATATTATTTCTTTCTGACACCTACTGCTCTTAATAACTCATTCTAAGCACGTAATACCCCTAATTTAAGTTTCACTGAGGCCTCTCAAATTGTTTTACATACACCCTTTTGGTCCTGCAAAAGCCCTACATAGTTTCAGAACCAGAGAAATATTGCAAAGTTACTGTACAATAAAACATGACTAAGAAATAAACCTTTGAATGTCAAATGTAGTATTCCTCAGGGAAGTGGGAGAGGAAGTGTGCTCCTTAATGTAGTCATTCTGAGAAAATCCAAGGATGCCAGTTACCTTGGGATCATCTGGGGGGTCATACTGAACGATCCAGTCAACTTCGGGAATATCCAGCCCCCTGGCTGCCACGTCTGTGCACAACAATATTCCCGTATCTGCATTGCAAAACTGGAAGAATGTGGTCGTACGCTTATTTTGCTTCTGCCTTCCCTAGAATCAAACCAAAACATCTATTAGAGCTGGAAAACTGGAGGCTGTTTGGCAGAGGTCTAGATGTAGAACCCCGAAACTGTGGAGCTGTGAACCTACTTTATTTCAAGTTCACTCCCTGGTCTGTAATTTTCTCAAGTAGGTGGTGTCTCTTATTCCTTTGTGGTTCTCACCCCTCAACACCCAGCAAAGTTCCCTGCCTCCCCCACAGGATCAATCACCTAATGTTGACTGACCTATGTCTAGAGGAGAGTAACACCTGGAACCCCACAGTCTATATAACTTGGTAAGCACAACCTGTTTTTAATAAACTTCATAATCACTTACATGAATGGCCAATACAGGCAAATCTATGTAGTTCAGCAACTCATAGTGGTATTTCACGGACATACAAGATGAAAAGAAGACCATTAGTTTTTTCTTCCGGTTCTTCTTAAGGAATGTAAAGAGCAGGAGGAATCTCTTTTCAGAAGGACAAACAACATATCCCTAGATGCAGTTGAAATGAACAGACACAAAATAACCAAATGGACATTCTCAGTTGCATTAGGCAGTAATTTGCTGAATGCGCTGATAAACATTGTACACAGAATGTCATGCTCCACTTGCAGTAAAATCATGCCATCATTCTAACAAAGGACTCCTAAAATAAGGCTATTTTAAGCTCTTTTGATTCCTTTAACAGGTTTTAACCACTAGACACTAAATTTGTTCCATATTTCTGAGATTACTGGTTATCAACAGTTCTTACAACCATAACGTATTAACACCACTAACTAGAACTCTCCAATATATTGGGGGAGTGATGGGGGAAAATATATTGGGGGAGTGATGCAGAAAACTATAATTGAACAACAATAATTTAAAAAAAAGACACATCAATGATTTATATTTTGAAAGATCTTTAATAGCAAGATCTCAAGTAACCAAGCTTATGTGCGTAGTCCTAAAGATAATAAAGCTAGATGAACATACTTTTAAGAACTAAAACCAATGAGAGTTTTTAAGCTAAACTGTAACAGAAAGTATTTTATTCATCAGAGATTCTATCTGAAAATTCTGTTTTTAATCAACCTAGTTTGGATCTTTGTCACCTCATTTCCGATTTTCCACAGCTACCTGTCTGAGACCAGCTTCTCTATCTTTTAACTTACCTCTCATCTTAGAGCAAGAGATTATTAAAACAGTAAACTTTTTCTTACTACATCAATATGTGGTAGTAGCTAATAATGATTCTTACATGGCAAGTGGCATTAAGAGGCAGTAAAGACAGCTGATTAAATTATTCAGAGTTCAAGATACCTTAAGCAGGAAAGCCAGAGGAGACTCAATACCCAAGTTCACTATATTGGAATTAAAAGTTCAGTAACCCACCTGCTTTCTGGGGCATACATTAAACAATTACAAGGAAACACCAAAGGAAAAAAAATCCTTAAAATTTAAGATATTGATAGTAAGTACCTGCTCAAGGCCATCCACTGTTGCATTAGCTTTATCATCATCAACACCAACATACAATGGCTCCTTTTTCAGAGAAATCCTAGCCAGGTCTTCAACTTTTCGAGTTTGTGTGGCAGAAAATAACATGGTCTGTCTGCGTGCTGAAACAAATATACGTAAAAATACCATGAATCTTTCAGGGACTTCTTAGAACTACTCTGTAACTACAAATGCTCCTAAGTAGAACTCTCAAAACTGGGAGATGTCACATCACTACAGATATTAAATGTCATGAGCAACTTTATGTTCATTCATTTGACGACTTAGATGGAATGGACAATTTCCCTGAAAGACAAACTGCTAAAGCTCACTCAAGAAACAGAAAACCTGAACAGCCTTGCATCTACTAAAGAAATTGTACTTAAAAACTTCAAGCCCTGGCTGGCATAGCTCAGTGTATTGAGTGCGGGCCTGTGAACCACACGATCACAGTTCGATTCCCAGTCAGGGCATATGCCTGGGTTGCAGGCCAGTTCCCAGCAGGGGACTCATGAGAGGCAACCACATACTGATGTTTCTCTCCTTCTCTTTCTCTCTAAAGATAAATAAATAAAATAATAAAAAAAAAACCCCAAAACAAAAAACAACTTCATGTAAAGAAAACTCCATCCCTACTGGTTTTTAGTGGCAAATTCAAACATGTAAGGAAGAAATACTGCCAGTTCCTCACTAACTCTCCAGGACACTAAAGAGAATTTAGCTCCCAACCTATTCTTTGAAGCCTGCCATTACCCTGATACCAAAATCCAACAATTACTCATGAGCACAGATGCAAAAGTTCTAAACAAAACTTAGGCAAAGTGAATCCAGCAATATATAAAAAGGATAATTAATGCATGACCAAGTAGGGTTTATTCCAAGAATGCAGGATTGGTTGCTTTAACATTTGAAAATTAACCAATATAATTTACTATATTAACAAACTAAAGAAGAAAAAAATCAAATCATTTCAACAGACACAGAAAAAGCTTTTGACAAAATTTAACATTTATTTCTGATTTGAAAAATCTCGACTTGGGGCCAGGATGAAGGCAAAGGTAGATACACTTTGCCTCCACGCGCAACTAACGGGACAACAAACTTAAAAACAGAAAATAACCAGAGCTGCCAGAATCGAACTGTATGGAAGTCTGACAACCAAAGAGTTAAAGGAGTTAATATTCATTCAGACTGGTAGGAGGAACAGAGACAGGTAGAAGGAGGAGAGGACAGGCGGAGCAGAAAGGACAGGGGGCAATGCAGTGGCTAGAGGACCTGGTGGGGGGACTGAGGGTGGGAGGGGACTGTGGGTGCGGGGAGTGCAGGGTGGAGAGGAATAAAAGGGAGAAAAATGGGACAGCTGTAATAGCATAATCAATCAAACATATTAAAAAAAAAAAAGAAAAATCTCAGCAAACTAGAAACAGAAAGGATAACCCTCAATCTGATAAGGGGCATCTACAAAAAACAATCCACAGCTAACATTGTACTTTATGGAGAAAGAATGAATGCTTTCTTTCTCTTCTAATATCAGGAACGAGACTCCCCTGTAAAGATCAGGAATAAGACAAAGATGTCTTCAGCACTGTACTGCAGTTTTTTGCCAGTGTACTTAGGTAAGAAAAATATTAAGTGAATTTAATTCACTTTTTAAATTTGTAGATGATATGATTGCCTATGCAGAAAATCTATCAGCCAGCCTTGTTTGAAGGGTCATACTAAACAATTCAGTTGAACATAGAAATAATTACACTGCAAGACATAGGATGGATAAACTAAAATCAACTGTACATGAACATACCAAAAAACAAACAATCTGAAATTGAAAATTTAATGGATTACTTAGGGATAAAGATAATGAAAGATGTGAAAAACCCTTCCCTCTGAAAACTCTAAAAACACTGTTGAGAAGTCAAGAGGCTAATAAATGGAAAGGTACCTTATTCACGGGTTCAACTTACTCAATATTGTCTTCCACCAGTGATCTATATTCAATATACTCCCAATCTGATTTTTTAGGGAGTAGAAATTGACAAACTAATTCTAAAATTTATACAGAAATGCAAAGGACGAGACTAGCCAGGGAAATTTTGAAAAAGAACAAAGGAGTTAATGCTACCTAATTTCAAGAATTAATCGGTAGAACTGGAACTCTGTACACTGCTGATGGGGACTTAACATGGCAGAAGTTAAATACACACTAGCCAGTCTACTTCTCAGTGGGTACCCAAGAGAAAAGAAAATAGGCATCCATAAAAAAAAGCTGCAGATGAATGTGTACAACTCCTAAATCTCTAGAAAACTCATCTGTGGTGACTGAAAGCAGATTAACAGTTGCCTGGGAGAGAGCTATGTGTGTGAATAGCTGCTGGACGTAGGTAAAGGTTGTTCCTACTGAGGCTGAGAGGGATTACAAAGGTGCATGAAGACACGTTTGAGGGTTACTAGACAGATGTAATGATGGTTTCACAGGTGTAACATCAAAGTTTATCAAATTGTGTATTTAAAATATGCACAGATGTCAGTAAAGCACTAAAAAAGAAATTGTATAATGAGTACAATAATGGCCTTATTACAGATAAAAGCAATTTATAATGTTACAAGTACTATAATCAAGGTATGTATAGCTCAAATATCACACAGAAGGCAACAAGTCTCCGGCTACCTGGGAGATGTCAGATGAAGAAAAAGATGGAGGGTTGGGGTGGACAGGGATGAGACATAATGCTGTTTAACTTGCATTAAGCCTCTAAAATGGCAAAACAACTATATTAAGTTACTAGTAATTTTGATACTTTTATTGCAAACTACCTTTAAAGTTAATTGGCATAGCTACTTCACTTGCTATATTAAACTTCTTGTACTAGTATTTTTCATATAGGAACCACCCTCACCTGCTTCTAGCAACTACTTTGCAAACCACATGCAGATGCTACTACTTAC
Source organism: Artibeus jamaicensis (assembly GCF_021234435.1). Taxonomy (NCBI): domain Eukaryota; kingdom Metazoa; phylum Chordata; class Mammalia; order Chiroptera; family Phyllostomidae; genus Artibeus; species Artibeus jamaicensis. The sequence continues at coordinate 172,452 of NW_026521933.1, read as the reverse complement.
TTGGCAGAAGTTTAATAATTTGCTTTAATTCTTCTTCAAACCCAACATCCAAGATGCGATCAGCCTCATCAATAACCAGACACTGTAGGTTTTTATACATAAACCCTGGAGTATTCTAACAAGACAACGGATAAAGAAACATTGTTAGCTGTCAAGGTTGTGCCACACAAGATGAGACAGGCACTACACACTAGTGTTTTCTTACCTGCATATGGTCCAGGAGACGGCCTGGTGTAGCCACAATGATGTTGATCCCGTTAGCGAGTTTCTGTGCTTCAGCGGATCTGTTACTGCCACCCATGATTAATCCGTATGTGTGAACATGGTGTGTCATTAGCTCTTTAAGAACACCAAAAGTCTGCATGGCCAGTTCCCTAGTAGGTGAGAGAATAAGAACTCCTGTTCCTAAAAAGCAAAAAATGAGATATGGTAAAAGTCAAACTGTAATTATCACCATGAGTTCATAACAGCTAAAGTAAACTTCCAGTGAGACAATGGCAGAAACAATCAGATCAAAGCCTTACCATTCCTGGGCATAAACTTTAACTTAACAATGAGTTCCACTGCAGGGATGAGAAAGGCCAGGGTTTTGCCACTGCCTGTTTTTGCAGCTGCGAGAAGATCCCTGAATATGAAAAAGGGAAAGAAGGAGGGAGACACTCAGTCTACTCATCATCAAGTACTAACTGAACAGTTAGTTACCAGCCACAATCACATAGGTTTTAGGCTCCAAGGCAGAACAGGAGTAAGAAAGACAAAGTTGCTACCTTTTCTATCACTGAAATCAAGCTCAGAAATAAGAATAGTAATACGAAACAAAAGTGAACACTTTTCTTCAAACATCAGTAAATAATTTAAAGCCTTTAATGCAGGTTGGATATGTAAACCAACACATAGTGCAAAATCAACAGAACACACTGGTACTTTCTTTCCAAACTACTAGCACTAAAAAGAGAGATACTAATGGTCAAACATCAATCAATGTTAATCGTACCTGCCTTCCAGAAGTGGTCTGACACTTTTATGTTGAATTTCAGTCATGTTTGTAAAGCCCATTTCTTTTATTGCCTTTAGTGTGTTCTCATTGACAAGATTAGATAGGGAAGCAAATGAAGTATCCTCAAAAGCTCCTAGACGGAAGACAGTTTATTATTAGCACATTTATCATTTTTATAGTTCATATAGCTGAAGTTGCCTAACTTAGTTTTGCTGATTGAAAGCATTACTGGGTTGGAGTCAAGCTTATAATAGCTTTCTCCACTAAGAATAAATCCCAACCATTTTTATGTAACATAAAATGTTTACAAAATCTAAAATAAGAAGTAAAAAACAATCAGTATAATAAAAACCAAGTGTTAAGTCAATCAAAAGAGTGGTTAAACTCATTCCCAAAAGACAACTGAATCAGACAGAGCCAACCTGCTAGGCTGAACCTGCATATCAGGTGTGTGTGTGGTTCTTCAGCAGGTGAAGCAGCAACCTGGGAGACAAAACTGCCCTGGTTGAGAACTACTGCCATAACTTTTGCAATTCTAACTATGCAGGTCTGGAGTAGGGCCTCAATATTTTAACAAAAACCCAAACCAAACAACTCAGGTAACTCCCAGACATTCTTGGTTAGGAGCAACTAATTCTAGTTTAAACTCTAGAGTTTACAGATATAGAAACAAAGGCCACAGCAGGTTAACCTGGCACAAGCTCTCCAACACTGTTAATTCCTTCCTCTCCCTTCTTTCTCAGTAATAAGCCGGTATTAAACCTCTGGTCTCCAGACTTCTGGCCAATAATTTTCCCACTACAACAGGGAATGAGCTTTAGAAAATGATAAACCAAAGGAACAAAGGATCCCAGAAGCTGTTTGTGTGCACTATTAAAATACTGTTGGGAGTAAAGGAAAAAATAGAGAAACAAATACTAAGACACAATATGGAAAATAAAATGCATCACTTAAAATATAAAAAATTTCTTTTTGGTCTTTACCAGGTCTTTTGAAGACCAGGTCTTTGGTCTTTTCCAGGTAAAAGTCACAATTAAAACTTCAAATCTTATAATCCAAAGAAGCACAGCATTTTTAAGATCTACCTGGAAAACTTTCTACACGTTACCTGTCAGTCCCAGGGGCAGGCCGGGCACTTCACTGTCCTCTTCACCATCGTCAGGCTTCTCCACATTGGTTTCTGTTTCTCCTGGAGCCTGGGCATCTTCTTCCAATTCCCCTTTGTCTTCAGTTTTTGCTTTTTTTGTATCTTTGTTTTTAAAAAACAAAACAATTTTTTTCTTGACATAAAAGTACCAAATGAGATCACAAAAATATGTATGATTTAAAAAGGTATATTTTTACTTCTTTTTTAAAAAAATTTACTTATTTTTAGAGAGTGGAGAAGGGAAGGAAAGAGAGAAAGAGAAACCTCAGTGTGTGGCTGCTTCTTGCACGCCCCATAGTGGGGACCTGGCCCACAACCCAGACATGTGCCCCAACTGGGAATTGAACCCATGACCCTTTGGTTCACAGTCCAGCACTTAATCCACTCAGCCACATCACCCAGGGCTAAAGAGGCTTGTTTTAAAAAGTTAAATACATTTTCAGTTTTAATTTGCTAATAACTTTTTTCATAATTAAAGATTTGGTTATATTTAAAAACCCAGTAGGACATCCAGATTTTCCAACAAAACCTTCTTATGTAATCATTTATAAAAAAAGAGTCTAAGCAATTTAAGTATTCTAATTGCACCAAGTTCTCTAATACTTCACTGAGGGGAAAAAAGCATATCATTAATACTTAAAAAAAAACCCAAAAACAAAACTCATAACAAGCACTAATTTTCCCTCCATGCCATTAAATGTTAAGTTTTCTATAAAAAGTTAATTTTGTTTTAAAGATGAACAGAAATACCAAAGGCTCTTCATGTCACTAAAGATAAGACTTCAAAGCAGGGGCAACAATTTACGTAACAGGGTGAGAGAAACTGGCCTGCCCCTTGATTTTAAGTGCTGTGGGAAGAAAAGGTAGGGCCTTCTGGCTTTTTACTTCTATATTCATAATTTTCATCACTCTCTTCAAAGTTTCTCTGGGTCAAATGGGTCAACCACCACCCTGGGCTTTCATCAATTTATGGTAGTTAGTGACACTGGTTAGAACAGACCTGACCCAGACCAGAACTCAGGATGCTGTAGCCCAGAACTGGCCCTTAGACTTTACTACCATCCTTCTGGGAAATAGTCAACTCTGCAGGACCCACGTGTTCAAAAGCCATGGATACCATCAGCTGGTCTGCACCACTTAATCACTTGTATTTTCCTTAAAATAGTCCTTAAAATTCTCAGCCCTGAAATTCAGTGCTTGAGAATTCACTTTCTTCATCATATTTAGAAAAGAACCCTAAAGGAACTAATAACTTTAGAACACGATGACAATTACTTTTAAATAAAAACTTCAAGGTCTTACCTTCATGCTTTTCTCTATCTTGCTTCATTTTTTATTTATGCAATTTATAACTTTTAAGTACATTTAGTCTGTGGGCAACATGAAGACAGCCGCGCATGTTTGCAAAAGTTCAAAGCTCCTTTCTAATGAAAGCTTTATTTCGGAGAGACATAAACAGAAAATTCTAACCCAGATGTTGACAAAAGTTTTGCCAAAAGGGCCAGATAATAAACATTTTAGGTTTTGCAGGCCATCTGGTCTCTGTCACCATAAAGACCAAATAAACAAATAGGTACTGCAGTGTTCCCGTAAAGCTTTTTTTAAAAAAAAAATAGGTGGAAGGCTTAATAGTTTGCTGACATCTATTCTATCTTCCCTTGGAATCTCTACTTGCTCATATCTCAATTAAAATGCCTTTCCCTTCACCTAAGTTTATTCAAATCCAATCGTTTTCCAAAAGAAAACTTCACTTCACTTCCCACTTAATACTATCCTAGCCATTATACTCACTTGGAAATTACTATTCTATTTATCCAGGCATCTCCCAACTGCCATTGTGTACACTTTGCATGCCCAAATTATTACTGATCCTCCTTTCAAAATGGAAGAAATTTATGGTAAAAAAAAAAAAAAAAGAACGGGACAAAAATATAGATAATTGAAAAGAATCATTAATGTAAAGGCCTGAGAAGGTAGATTCTACTACCAGCCTGGATTTCTTTAGTATCAACAACTTCACATGTCTTTTTGTGAAGAGGCACACCTAAAATACTAAGCCACAGTATGTTCTGTTTATCATACAAAGTCCAGCTAACAGAAGAGCGAATTTCTAAATGTCTAAGGAGATTCTTAAGCATCAGGTTTTATTTAAGGTTCTTAAGGAATGTAAAGGCATGACACATTGTTCAATATTTTGAGAAAAGTTAAATTGACCCCCCCACCACGTTTCTTTTAGCTACCAGCCTAGTTTCTGATATACTAGGGAGTACAGGGGCATCTTGCATGTCATGTGGGCACGATAATAATAGAGAAAAAAAGAATGACAGCCGAAAAATAGTTTAAACAGCTTAAACTCAGGAATGAAATACTTACCAGGCCCATGATCATCCACCATTTTTCTCTTTTTCTTCTTCTTTTTCTTCTTTGATTCTGAATTGGGAGACTGCACTGCTGCTGCTTCTCCATTGGTTAATATGGTAGATTTCTTGGCGGATATTTTAACTTTTATGTTTTCCACTTTTTCTTTAGATATGTCTCCATTTTGGGCTTCTGACAAGCCCTTATTCGTAGACTGCTTTACAGATTTTCTAACTTTTCCACTTCTTTCTGTTTCTTCAGATGTATCTCCATTTTGGGCTGCCGATAAGCCTACCCTCACAGATTGTTTTAAGGATTTTTTAACTTTTCCACTTCCCACTGTTTTTTCAGGTCTATCTCCATTTTGGGCTTCTGATAAGCCTACCTTCATAGACTGTTTTAAGGATTTTTTAACTTTTCCTACTGTTTCTTCAGACACATCTCCATTTTCAGTTTCTGAGAGGCTCACATTCCTGACCCCTGTTTAAAAACAGAAACAGAACACATTGTAATCAAGAAGTGTACTTAGAAACACTGTAATCACCACTGAGAAATTCCATGGCATCCAGAACTGAAATGATTTCGTTTTTACTTCCCTTTCATAAACACTAAATTCTCACTTAATGTCATTGACAGGTTCTTGGAACTGCAACTGATTTTACACTGGCTAATTGATGTAAATGAGAGTTAAGGTCCTAGGGCATCTTATTAATGTTATAACCAATAACACTGAACAAAGCATTATTCGAGGACCTGTTGCCTGTCATTAAAACCACTTGCAATTTTATGATGTTGCACTACAGGGCAAGTAAATTTCCTTTATGGAAAAATGCTGTAAAAGGGAAAGTTGCATCTTACTTCAGAAACCACCATCTCTATCCTTAAGAACTAAAAAGTCTGGGAGAGGAAAACTCTATGAGGTTAGCTATAAAAGATACATTTTAGTATTAGGTACTCTAATACATCTGTGACTAACAGATATATTAGAAACAACCTACCTCTTATTCACACAACTAATGCTTCTCATATAAATACAACTTCAAAACATTCACTCTCAACTTTCCTAGATGTTAGTGAACTGAAAATTGCTGAATAAACTTCACATTTGTCCCAATACTTATAAAAACTACCTGGAAATGTCTTTATGAAAGTTTCCATGTTTATTTACAGAAAAAGATAACATCATATTTTAACCACTCCTTTAAATACCAAAAAATAGTTAGTAATTGGAAATACAAAGGAATTTCAAAAACATTATTTCCGAAATCCAGATTCCCTCTCCTCCAGGACTTCTTCCGACAAATTAATCTCTCTTGAAAACCAACTGGGATAAAAGCATTAGTCCTCAAAAATTGCCTTCGTGGGTTTACATCTTATTATACAGGACTGAAAACTCTTACTCTGAACAACTTCAATACCTGTGGCTTCTCGTCAGGAAGTTAGGTAAGCAAGGTGATTCAGGTATAATTCTGTATGAATTTGGTAAAGATATAAATATGCAGAAGTCCTTAAGTAAGTTATAAACTCAAGTTGGAAGTGATGGGAAAATAGGGTTGGAGAGAGGCTTTGCATCAGACATGCGCGTGTAGCAGTTTTGAAAGTGTAAATGTGAAAGTGCAAGAGGAGTAGGGAGTGTGAGTGGACATGGACAGGAGAAGGTAACAGTGTCAGGATATTTTTGTGAAAAAAGTGACAATAAGCTTCTTTTGAAATAATACACACATCAAATATTATAGATAACGTAAAGTTTATCTCCAAGTTGCATGGAGATAAAGTTCCACACGTCTAATCGGAACTGGGTGAGAGGTGGGGACGAGATGGAACCTTAAGGTGGTGAAGGAGTTAGAATAGGAAGTAGAGGTGGAAGCGGCTGGTTAGACGATCACGACAGTTGTGAGGCCACGGACGAGTCGGTACCGGCTCAAGACAGGACTCGAGGGTGCCCCAGGCTGCCTTTTCACTCTTAACAAACACACGTGCTCGCAGGGACGCTGCCCACGCCACACCGCAGCCGCGGTGACACTCGAAGAGCCTCACGGCCATGCGTGGGCTCCCACAGCAACCGAGGCGCCGCGAAGCTTAGCGCATCTCACCCTGTAGCTTTAGGTTTCGCTGCCGCAATTTGAGGTTCCGCTTCTCGATCTTCTTGCGCAGCAGTTTCATCGGTAGATGAGACATGTCGATGGAACACCTTCAGAGCGGCGCAACAGCCTGGATTCTGGTCTCCTGAGGAGTGACGTTACTTCCTCTCCCGCAGCACACTACCACCTCGGCCAACAGCTAATACGTCACAGGAAACGCTCGTGTCCTGTGCACCGAAAAATGTGTCCCGGGTGGAAATGTTTCCGGTCTTGTGCTCCGTGTTACCCTTGACGACCGGGTTCTGTGCATCGCCCCCTGGGTCCTTGGAGGTCTGCGCCTGCGCCGGGTTCATATTGCGCCAGAGCTGGAAGAGCATCTAAGCTGTTGTGAGTCCTGGTAGGATATGAGTAATCCCACAGGAGTCCCTTAGGGAGTCTCCAGTTTAATGTTCTTACTCTCTTTGGACCTTGGACGATTGGGAAAGTTGAATTAAATCCGAGTTGTATATATCTGTTTGTGTGTTTCCAAACTTGTTTGCCCACTGTTCTTAGAAATATATTTTCCATGTCATTTGGTACGCACGGTCACATAAATATAACATTTCTCAAAACAGTACTCTGGCGTTTCACTCATATGTTTTTTTACATCCCCTTTACATGATTCTATTCTGAGCCTTTAAAAATTCACATCACGATTCCTTTATATCCCTGCAATATTAGTGGGTTGGCTGCAGTTTGAAAAACAGGTTTCTAAATCCCCAAGGCGCATCCATGGTCCCTCTAGGAGTCTAGAACAGAAATTGTAGTTTGGTTATCTAGTAGGCCATTTATTTTCTTTATTTTTTTGTGGGGTAGAGAAGTGTATAGAATAATTAAAAATAGTTATGACTAAACAAATTGGGACAGTTCTTATAAAGTTGATATTTTTCTTTACAAATGTGCCCCAGTTCCCCTTGACAGTAACCAATTTGTACTGAACAATAATGAGAAGGGTCAATGAAACCTGCCTTAATTTGTTTACTTGAAGAGGTAGGGCAAGAGCTAATGAGTAGACATGATCAAGGAGAAGAAAGGGGAGGGAGAACTTGTGGGCAATTTAAACAGAAGATGAATGAATTCACTGAGAAATCACATTGAATTGGTCTGGAAAACCAAGACAAATGAATCATGGTGTGCCTAGACTGCTGATGAGTAGGCAGGCTAAAAGATGAGTCACAAATTTAAACTGGCCTGCACACACACACACAGCTGCACACACATCACAGTTTAAATAGATATCAGTATATATATATATATATATATATATATATATATATATATATACCTTGTATTGTTTATATTTTAATTCCTTTTATAGTATGATATTTTGTCATAAAAAAAGCTTTTTCCTGGGAGAGAGTTTTCTTCCAAGGCCTAGCCAATTCTTAGAGATAGGGACAGGCTAGGAACTCAGCTAGGAACATGCCTTTGTTAGGCAAATTAACCAATTGTTAGAGGAGGTCTTTGAGAGGACTTGACTCACCTGTTGACCCTGGAGCTGACCCCAGGCCATTGGAAACTCCTTATCCCCTCCACTGCCCAGGGAATGTATATGTGCCCAACATTTCCACGGTAGGAGGAGGCATTTTCAAGGACAAAGCTTTGAGAGAGCAATGGATTGTGAGACTATCTGGATTGTGTAAGTGACTGAATCCCATTAAGGCACTGTATAAACTTTTAAGATTCCAGATGATCTGAAAATTCAGATGGTGGGTGCAGAGATCTACTCACTTTCTGGCTACCTAAGACAAGCCTGGAAAGTCAGGTTCCTTGTTTGGTGAACCTGCTACCTAACAACCTGGAGTGATCTGCCTCTTTCCTCACCCTCTATGTATGGGGCAGTTCCAGATTTAACCGGGGAAAATCCTGAGGTTTTGAACCAATGCCAACCCAGGGCCATGCTTTCTCTATCTGGCTTTTGCACATGAGGAGGCAATATTTTTCTGCCTTAACCATTCCAAGGACCAGGTACTAAGCAGCTAGCCAATCTAATGTAAATTGTTTACCCTGTTGTACCTCGACTTTCCCAGTGGAATTTTAATAAAGGCCATGGCCTTGGTTATCCCCTTGGTTCTGCCCTTGGTCCTGTTTCTTATACCTCCTGACAGATGTTGGTGCTTTCCCATGGTGTGGTGTGCCTTCTGTTTCTACAACCTGCGAATATAATAATCTTTGATTTCCGGAGCCTCTCCTGTGCCTGTCTCCTCTTGTCACGTCTGACTGCCGATCACACAAAAGAGCAAAGAACACAAAATACATATCTACTTATGTAGTTATCTGTACATATATTCACATGATTACACACAAGTATTGGGTAAGTGACTTTGAAATTCACATCTACTACCCTTAGGTGCAACAATTAGCATGTTTTCCACATAGAAAGTGCTCAAAATTATTATTTCCTTTCTGTTGTAACTTAAATTTGTGGGTCTGAGAATGCTTTGGTTGTAGTAATGGAAGGTAGTTCTTTTCTCTAGAGTAATCTCTTCCAGCTAATAGTGAGGTTTGGCAGTCATTTCCAGAAGACCATAGAACCCACAGTTAGTGTGTTAAAGATGTTTAAATCAGGAAAGCTGTTTCCTTCAGGTGCATGGAAATGCTTTATTTTAGGGATTAATAGCCTTTCAAGAGTCATATGAAGTCTGTCCAGAAAAAGTCCAGCCATTGTTAATATAATGAGAATGGTTTGCACAACATCGATGTAACCTGGCAGTCAGTCAATAAGAGCGGACTGGAATGCACATAGGTGAACAGCACTGACTTCACTGTACTAGTAAGTGGGGGTGGTAGATGCCATTGAGTGAGCATGTGTACTGTGTGGCTGCTGCATTCAAAATGACTGAGCAAGTAGAGCAACGATTCTGCATCAAATTTTGCCTTAAGCTTGAACATTCCTCTGTGGAAACTATTTGGATGATGCAGAAGACCACAGCTATGGGCAACTGATAATTGGCAGCTGCATCATGACAACACACCCACTCATGCATCATGTCTTGTGCAGAGTTTTTTTTTGCTAAACCTCAAATCATCTAGGTGACTCAGACCCCCTACAGCCCATATTTAGCACCCTTTGACTTCTGGCTTTTCCTAAAACTAAAACCACCATTGACAGGGAAGAGATTTCAGATCATTGATGAGACTCTGGAAAATATGACAGAGCAGCTGATAGTGATTGGGAAAATTGTGTGAGGTCCCACGGTGCCTACTTTGAATGGGACCAAGGCATCATTGTCCTGTTTACAATGTTTCTTGTATTTCATACATTCTTCAGTAAATTCCTCTATTTTTCATAGTATATGGCTGGATACCTTTTGGACAGGCCTCATATATAAGGCTATTGATGTCAGTCATTCTGGGTTTTTAGGAGAGGAATGAGAGATGATAACCTTGGATCAACTCTCAAAATTGGGGGTGGGATTTATTTTAATAGAGTGAATTTTCAAGACCAAGTCTAGTAAACAAATGAGTATCATTTAAATTGTATTTCCAAAAATATTTGTGAAGTTTGGGGAAGTAGTAATTAATTGTGTGCCTTTGAAAACCCTATTGTCCCTCACTGCTACAGCCCATCTTTGTATTATCTATTCAAAGTATATGTTTAAGTCTTTATAACTGTTTGTATGGGTTCTCCATCCCAGACATGTCCTTCCCTAGAATATATTTGCCAATTATTCACTTATTTATCAATTATTCACTGAACATATTTATGCTTGGAGTATGTGAAGGTGTGTGCTAAGTGCTGGGAATAAAATGGTGGATAAGGTCATCTCAACTCATCTTCATAGGACTTACAGGGCTTACATGGAGAAGATAGAAACATAAACAATTATGGTAAATTATACAGTAATAAGGGAAGCACCCTGCTCTGAGAATGTATGGGGTTGGGGATGGAGTCTTTCATTCAATACCCACTGTGCACAAACACGGAGCTGTCAGTAGTCAGTGCCAGGGGCAGATTTGCTGCCTTTACTGCCTACAAGAAATGTTTAAATTTAATACGGGCCATGCCTTACCCATACCATTCTTTCAATTTCATTTGAGATCCTTTAACATTACACAAGTGTTTATAAAATAAAAGTCATATATTTGAGTAGTTTATTTTCATTCAAAATAAAAACCCCTACTTCATTGAGAAAAATCACCAATCTATTTCACAAACCCCTTATAGTTTGAGGAAGAAGTAACTGACTCTGTCCAATTACTGCCTTAGGACTCTTGAAGTGATTTTCTGGAAACTTTCAAATGCCATTTTCTATGAGTTTAACCACTCTAAAATGTTAATGAACTTAAGTGGGGTCGGATTGAGGGTGGGAAGTGGGGGTGGGCGGGGCAGGAAGAGTAGTGAGGACAAATGGAGACAACTGTACTGGAACAACAATAAACAAATAGCAACAAAACGTGCTATATTACTGTAAATAAGTGGAATTTTGCTCCCTTTTTGTGGCTTGACTTTCTGGGATCAGACTTGGGTTCTCTGTATTTCTGCATTTACCAAGCAGATGGCAGGTGCTTAAGAAATGTCTTCTTCAGTGAACTAATGGATGTGACAATGAGACATCATTTTAGAGACCATCACCACAATTCTCTAATTATTATCGAGTCATTATTATTGCAATGGTTCTAGGAGCAGGAGAGGGTCCAGAAATACATAACAGAAATCTTTCTCTCAAGAAGTGTACTCATTTATTACCATAAAAATATTTATTCTGTGCCAGGTACTATTCTGGGTGCTGGGGATTGGCACTGAACGAGGCAATCAAGGCCCTTGTTTCCCGGGAGCTTGCTGCTTAGAGAGGAAGAGACAGATATAAATAGGTCAACAAGTAAGTGAACAGGATAATTTTATGTCAAGCTAAATGCTGAAAAGACATTAAAGCAAGATGATGCAATATAACAGAGAGAGAGATGGATAGAGGTGGAGGGCAGCATGCTACTCAGGGTGGGAGGTATTTATGTGGAGACAGTCAGCTGTGCAATGAACTGGGGTCAGAGAGAGGACTGGCAAAGATAAACCTAGTATGTCACTAAATCATAACAGAACCACAAGAGTAGCTGTGCAGGGGAGAGAGGCCAGGGACTGAGCCAAGTTAGGGGAGTGAAGCTTGAATATGGGTAGGGCGAGAACCTTAAAGAGACAATTTTCTTTGACTACATTCCTTCCAAGCCAGCCAATCTGGCCATTGATGACTGAATCACAGACGACCCTTGCTTATCCAGCATGTTGTGAAAATAAGAGTTCAGAATTGGGGTTTATTTTTAATAATGTTTTTATTTGGCATGATTTCAAATTTGTAAAACAACTGCAAAGACAGTACCTTTCACCCAGTTCCCCCTTTCCATTCCCAGTTCCATTTAACAATTCATGTAGCTATAGACGTTTGTCAATGTTAAGACCTTAACATCAGTAAGTTATTATTCAGTAAGCTACAGGCTTCATTCAGGTTTCAACAGTTTTTCTGCTGATGTCCTTTTTCTTTCCCAGGATCCTACCCGAGATACCAAGTTGAATGTAGAGAATTTTCTGAAATATGATTTTTGCCACTTCCTAAGCATTCTGTTTGAAGACAATAAGGGGAATGGGTACTTGCCAGAAGCTGATCATTTTCACATTTTAGCTCATAAGACCTCACTTTTACTGATTTTTAGATTTTAAACAAGTGTATACCAAGATCTCTTCCCCACCCCCATGCTCACTTACCCCATATTTTCCCAGGATAGTGTTGGGGTTCACATTATAATCCTTTCGTGGCAATTTTAACAACCACCATGCCAACTTATTTCTTTAAAATTTTTAAAAATGAACTACTTTGGAGAATGAGTTTAGGGAGGCAGCTATTACACCTCAATCTTCTACCTAGCTATTTTACTTCAGTGAAAACTATGAGAAGGCTGACTCCTCAGCAACTAATTTTATGCAATTTATTAAACTACCTACCTATATGATACTTTACTTCTCATCGAATTTTGCCTTCTATAAGAAAAGAATGTTATTTCCTTCATCTTTAGAGATTGCCCACACTTACAACTTTCCATTAATTCACTACTTCTTTCAAACTAGTATGGATTAATCAATGGTGCTGTGCCATGTAATTGGCAAGCTAGGTGCTGGGAGTATAACGTTAAATTAGCCAAAGTGCCCACCCTCAAATGCTCACACTGTGGGGGAAGTCAAAGACATCCTTGTTTCTCTTTAGACTTCCCATGCTCAGTGAGTACCCGGACTTAAGCATTTAAATAGTCCCCCAATAAATGTTGGATACTGTGTTTCAATAAGTGCTCTCTGATAGCAGTGGTGAGAGTGTAGGTAAGATGATTCACCAGGTGGCTGTTGCAGGAGTTTAGAAGAGACATTATGAAGGTTATGGAGCTAGAACAAAGTGAGTTAGATATATTTTCTGAGAAAGAATGAACATAACTGGGTAACCAATTGGATGTAGGAGTTAAGAGAGAGAGAGAGGAGTAAAGGATGCTTCTGAAATTTCCAGCTTGGGATGAATTAGAATGCAGGAACAGGAAAATAAGTTTGGAGGACAGTGGTGGAGAGGAGGAAGGCAGGAGATAAAACTGGTAGTGAACATTGTATTTGAGAAGAATTACATGTATTAGATGATCCACAAGTATGTCTTGGATGAGTGAAAGTAGAAATGGATCAGTCCTTGAGAAACTGGATGGATGGGAATGATAGGCTAAATTGAGCTAAAGGGCTTTCTGTATAAAATTCTTAGTTTGTGATACCATTTTCCCAGCAGTTTTGGCGGCTTGAGAAGGTAGGGGAGGGCCAAGAATATGTGCCACAGGAGTTGGGTCTGAAGCATAGGTAGAATTTGGTTGGGGAACAGTATAACAAAGGTGTAAGGTAGGATTGAACCTCCCATCAACAAGGGAGTAGACTCAGAAGTTTTAGAGGGGAGTTGGGTAAGTAATAATGAAGATAAGGCAATATGGTAACATCATATATAAGGCTCTTAAATAAGAGCCTGCTGTCTGGACATAATTTGATAGTTTATGACAACATAGGCTCTTAACAAGGGCAGGGAGTGATACAAGTCATGCTTTTGGAGGACTTCTCAGCTGTGTTCATGTGGACTTGGATAGGGAGAAACTTGAGACCAGCTGTGACTATTTTGGTAATCCAGGAAAGCGATGGGATTTCCTGGTGCTTGTTCCATGTCCCCTATGGTCTCCTGTGAGTGGAACAATGGAATATCTTTCCCTCCTTCCCTGTCTTCACTCAGTCTTGTCCACCTGTCAGCCTCCTCCTTGTGCTTCAAGACTCAGCTTCAGTGATGCCCACCCTAGGGAGCTGCCCTCAGCTCTTCACCCTCTGTCAGGGTTGGTCTCTCCCTCCTCAGGGCTGCCTGTGTGTTGGGAATGATTTCTACTGATGCTCCTTTCACACTGGATGATAGCATATTCTCTTGAATATCTTTCTTTCCAGTACACGATGAGTTACTCAAAGACAGAGATTTATCCCTGGGCTCCAGAACTCTGCCTAGCACATAATAGGCACTTAGCAAATTGATTTCAATAAATTAATGACAGAGAGAATGGGCAAAAAAGAATGAGTTAAGAGTATATTTGGAGAAAGATAAAATTGTTAAAACCTATTGATTAATTGAGTTGAAAGAAGAAGAGCTATCACAGAAATGATGTAGTTACCAAGGGTACGGTGGGTGGAGCTTTCTGGGGGTAATAAATTTGGTCTGAAACAGCATCATATATGAATAATACACAATAACATGTAACAGATATGCTTAAAATAATATATAAATATTGTATACTATACAATTATATAAATTATATATAAAATTTTATATATGTATAAATTATATATGTATTTGACTCTTTACATACATATATACCCTTTATACACATACATTTAGTTTGAAAACTATAAAATGCTACATGTTTTAATTCCAAGAGAACAATTAAATTTAGGGTTTAAGGGCTTATGTTTGGAGTAAGACAGATACAAGCTTGAAATCTAGCTCTGTCATTTGCTGCCTATATTACTTTGGGCAAGTAGTTACCCCTTTTTAGCCTCAATTTTTTTTACCTGCAAAAGTGATGTAGTAATAATTGTTATGTCTTGGAATTGTGTGGGGATTCCATGAACCTACATGTTACACACATTTCATTTAATGCTTAGCTTTTATTAAATGACAGCTGTCATTATTATTCATGCACCTGAAGCAGAATTAAAGGGGAGTTAGGTAGGAATAGGGACAGCCAGTTAAAACCAGTAACAGTGGGGAAGCCCTTGAGCTGGGGACTGATAAGATGAGGGACAAGGGAAATGGATTTCTCCTACATTCATGTAATCACTTTTGAGTAAGTTTAATTAAATCGCACCTATCAAAGCATCTCACTAAACAGTTTCTATATTTTATACAGGAAATTTGGGGTGAAGTACTAACTAAACTCATGTGACTAATTGGGAGGAATACCCGTATGTCCAGGTCATAGTCACCTTTCTGTATCAAAGGAAAGAATGTGTTAACACAAGGTCTAGAGATATACCATATTTTGTTGTGTATAATGCCCTCCAGTATATAATTTGCACCCATGTTTTTGTAAGCATTATACATGGGATTATTATACTCATTATTATACCTATGGTATGTAATCACTACACCCATGTATAATGCACATCCTTAATTTTTCTTAAAAAATTTGGGCAATAAGTATGGGCATTATACATGGCAAAATATGGTAATTATTAAAGCCCATGCTGAAAACTGATTCTGTGTATACATTTCTAGAAGACAGAGAGAAATATATGATTATCAAAATCCAAAAGGAGTATCTTCATATACCTTAGTTAAAAAATATACTAAAATATGATATTTATGAGAAGCCGGCTTGATTTTCCAGCCTATGATAAAGGACAACCTTATGTAAACTTTCAAAGGTTTCCTTGCTTGGGTTTATGTAATGATGTGCAGAGAGTAATTTATCCTATTTTCCAGAATGTCTGACTTGTATTCCTAATCAGGGGATCCGAGGACCTGACCTGGGATAGGAAAGGCAGAGGTATTTTGTCCAGAAGGATTCATGGGATGCCGGGGCTGGAAGGAATCTTGGGCTATTGGTGTCCCAGAGCAGAGGCTCAGGGAGAACTGTGAAGGCCTTACCCTTGGGGATGGGGTATGGAGAAGGCGCAGCTGGGTGTCTTCCCACACAAAATCAGGCTTGCTGCTCACAGAAAAATTTGAATATATGTTCTTATGTATTCCACACACTTTGGAAGGAGACAGTGAAACAGGTATCACATACCTGGTTTTAGGAAAGGAAAATAATTCCACTAAAACAAAGAGACCCAGTGCCTTCAATCAAGAAAATAGATTAGGTCCAATATTAGAGGGAACTCCATGCCTTGTCCTGTGAGGCCTCAGCCTTGCCTTAACCTGTATGTCAGGTTAAAGTATTATTTAAGGCAAAAAGAAACAAAAAGATACAAACATTTTCTTTGATAATTTAATACGGTAGTCTATTTGTCCTTAAAAATTATTTCTTAAAAGCTATTCATGAAAATATGTCTTGTTCAAATAGAAGTCATTTTTTTTCTTTTAAATCATGATATTTATTGCCCATCTCATCTGTCACATGTGTATTCATCACTCATCCAGTACGTGCTAGATACACATTTTATATCATGTATTTATTATTAGTCACATTAATAAGTTACAGGTTTTATTTGAAGTATAAATTAAAGGTAGTAGGACATTTATAGTTAGCCATGGAATTAGACTCAAATTTGAATTGGTTATCACAGGATTTTATTTTATTTTTTTAAATTTATTAATTTTATTGATTATGCCATTACAGTTGTTCTATTCCCCCCTTCATTCCCCTCCACCCTACCCCCTGCCCTACCATTACCCCCCCTTAAGAATTTAAGACCATGTGTCTCAAGTTCTTTAGATTCTATATTTTTCATACTATTCTTGCCCCCCCATCTATTTTCTATCTACTGTCTATACTACTTATTTTCTGTACCTTCTACCCCCTTCTCCTCCTCCCACTCCCCTGTTGCTAACCCTCCTTGAGATCTTCATTTCTATGTTTCCACTCCTGATCTAGCTGTCCTTTTAGTTTGCTTTTGTTTTAGGTGTGGTTGTTAATAACTGTCAGTTTGCTGTCCTTTCACTGTTCATGTTTTTTTAACTTCTTTTTCTTAGGTAAGTCCCTTTAACATTTTATGTAATAAGGGCTTGGTGATGATGAACTCCTTGAATTTGATCTTATCTGAGAAGCACCTTATCTGTCCTTCCATTCTAAATGAAAGTTTTGCTGGATAGAGCAATCTTGGTTGTAGGTCTTTGGATTTCATGACTTGGAATACCTCTTTCCAGCCCTTTCTTGCCTGTAAGGTCTCTTTTGAGAAATCAGCTGACAGTCTGATGGGAACTCCTTTGTAGGTGACTGTCCCCTTAGCTCTTGCTGCTTCTAGGATTCTCTCCTTCATTTTAATCTTGGCTAATGTAATTATGATGTGCCTTGGTGTGTTCCTTCTTGGGTCCATCCAACTTCTTTGGTACTTTCTGAGCTTCCTGGATTTCCTGGAAGTCTATTTCCTTTGCCAGATTGGGGAAATTCTCCTTTATTCTTTGTTCAAATAAGTTTTCCACTGGTGGCTGTTTCTTTCCCCCTTCTGGTACCCCTATAATTCGGATGTTGGAGAGTTTAAAGATGTTCTGGAGGTTCCCAAGACTCTCCTCATTTTTTTGAATTCTTGTTTCTTCACTCTTTTCTGTTTGGCCATTATTTGCTTTCTTCTGGTCCACTCCATTAATTTGAGTCCCAGTTTCCTTTTCATTGCTATTGGTTTCCTGTGCAATTCCATTCATTTCAATTAGTTTTGCCTTCATATGTTTGTCTGATTTGTGGCTATAATCAACCAGTTCTGTGAGGATCCTGATCACCAGTGTTTTAAACTGTGCGTCTGAGAGTTTTGCTATTTCTTCATTGCTTAGATTTATAGGCTCTGGGGCCTTGAGATCTTCTTGAGCCATTTTTGATCTGTTCGCACCCGTTAAGTACGAGGAGCGGAGCCTTGGACTCCCAGGTCGCTGGGTTGTGACGCTATATGTGGGGGCATGGTCAGAGCAGGGAAATGGCGGCCCCCTCTGCTGTTTCTCACTGCTGGGTGAGGAGCAGAGCCTTAGGTGGTTCACCAGGGCCGGGCCACTCAGGTTGCTGGGTTATGATGCTGTATGTGGAGGTGGGGTCAGAGCGGGGAAATGGCGGTGCCCCCCGCTGCTGCTAGCTGTGGGGACCCACTGGGTCTCGTCCAATCACCCACTCCCTCGCTTGTCTATCCTCGCACGAATGCGGGACCACAGTCAACCCGCAGCCCTGCTCTCTTGCTGTTTTTCCGAGGTCACTCGCTGGGTCTCTCACTAGGTCCAACCCTGCGCCTGGATTCCCCGTGCCTGAGTCCATCTGACCGAGTTTTCCTGTGCTACCCCACTCCGCCAGCTGCTGGTTTTGCCCCTCTTACTGGTCAGGCTGAAGAATTTGTTGTTAACAGACTTCCAAAAAGTTCAATTTTCCGTGTTCTGGCTATGTTTTCTGTTGCTAATATTTAGTTGTCTCTAAACTTGGTTGTGTGAGAAAGCACGGCGTCTCCACCTATGTCTACATCTTGGCGGAAGTCTCTATCCTAGGATTTTATAAAAGTGTCCCTTTTTTGGGACTGAGATAGTTTAGGATAACATCTTGAGACTATTTCCATATTAATTGATGACTTTTTCCCCCTTACATGCCAAGTCAGCCTGTACCTGGTTTGACTGAGGGATCTCAGGCTCAGTGAGATGCAAATATTGTAGTTTGAATT
The DNA here is from genome assembly GCF_021234435.1 of Artibeus jamaicensis. Classification (NCBI taxonomy): domain Eukaryota; kingdom Metazoa; phylum Chordata; class Mammalia; order Chiroptera; family Phyllostomidae; genus Artibeus; species Artibeus jamaicensis. Next base: position 153,991 of record NW_026521933.1, on the reverse strand, counting down.
TTAACTCTTACCCTGCACTGTCAGGTTCCTATACTTGTTGTGTTGTGGGGTCCCTCAACAGTATTTCTGTTTGATTCTGTAATTTTTCTGTCATTTTTAGTTATTAAAAAACCTAGCTTATTGAACATATCAATCTCACATTCAATTCAGGCCTACCTTTTTATTTTTTTTTTTTTTTTTTTTTTTAAGAGCAGGCGAGGTATTTGTCTCCAAAGATTTCAAGGGGAGGAATGAGACATTTGCTGACTTCCTTCCTTCTTCTTTCTTGTTCCTGTCCTGGGGGCCTTACAGTGAGGAGAGGGGACAGAAAATATAAAGAATCATTTAATTTTTTGAGTTTTTAATGGTGAGTTGGTTCTCCTTTTCTTTGTTGGTTGAAAGTGTTTTTTTCTTGAACAAACAACCACATGGTGGTGGGATATTTTTCTCCTTATTTTTCTAGTCGCCATCCGTCATCTAGCTCTGTTGCTGAAGACCTGGACAGGTGGAGGCCCCAGCAGCTTCCATGGGCAACCAACTTAATTCTAAGATGTTCCCATAGGCATTGGTCCTTCTGTGATTCACCTGTATTTTCCAGCTGAGCCTAGGTGGCAGGCTCATTGTGTCTTTCTTCATGCACATGCCTCATATGCCATGCAGTAGATGTCTTCAGCAAGTCCACAGTGTCAATCTCATCTACACTTTGTTGGCCTCTACTGCAACACCTTATCTTCCCCCAAGTTTCTTAGATAATCATTGCAGTAAGGCTAAAAGTACTAAATGAAAAATGTGTACAGTTAGTTATTTTCCTTTGCTTCTTTCTTTAAGCCTTCTCTGCTCAACTTGATAATAACAAGTCTTATACTTAATGTTTCATTATCATGGGCTTATTTGGCAAGTAGATGCTTATGAATTCACAAGCATGACTTCCTGGATCATGAGTTCATGTGTAGACAAAAGAAGGCCTGAACTATGAGCATGGCGTGTTAGCTCAGTGCATATCTAGATAGCTGTAGTGTTTCTCTCTTTTATCTTGAGGAATTCCCTTCTGTCACTATGAAACAAGAATGTCTCCTTATTTTCCTCTACTTTTTCTTTAGGTTTGCCTAATGTCTGTACATCTCCAATTTGTACTTAAAATTTTGTGCTTTGTTTCCTTATAAAATCAGGATGATGTTAGAAAATATCTTGTAGGTTTGTCAAGAGAATAAAATGAATAAACATACACCAAATGCCTAGAACAGTCCTGTCACACAGGGAAAACTTGATGAATGTTGTCTAATGTCAATAAGATGTTCCTCTGACATGCTATTTTGTGTCTGTAAACAATGCCTCATGCAGGGTGAAAGTAGCCAGCCAGAGAACTTATGGAAAATGTGCTTATTGGGCTCTGAGGTCTTGGAGCCAAGAGAATGTATCTTATTATACTTGTCTTCCAGCATGCAGTATGGTGCCTGACACATGGTCAGTTCTCAGTGGGACAAGGTGAATGAACGAACGAACATGCTGTCAGTGCTTCTTTAATCCTTGGCATGCCCTCTTTAATCCTTGTATGTCTGATGTACATATGTGTGAGTCACACAGTACAGCTCAGAGTTCAAACCTATTGCTTGAAATTCTCCAAAGTACAGGGGAAGAATGAAGACTCTTAGAGACACAGGATTATAAACCATGAAGCACCAAGCACAAATTTTATCAAATCACCTCTCCACAGCTCTCACAAACTACTTGAACACTTCTAAGAGTCTTGTTCTTGAGAATGCACTTGCATGTTTTCTACTTGAAGTAGCATTCCCACTGTAGACCTTTCTATTTGTTGTCAAGCCTAGCAAATAGCATCAACTGAATAAAGAGCATATTAATCAAAACTTCAGAAGCTGCCTCTAGCTTGTAACTTATAGAATGACAATTATTACTTAAGATCATAATTTTCCCTGGGGTACATAGATTTTCTATAATAAACAATTTTTTAATTTAATACGAAGGTTCTGAATAAAAGGAATACAATCTTTTTCCCTTCAATCAAGTGCACTTGAATTCTTTATATCTATTCAACTAAAAAACATTTTAAGAAGTCATGATGACTTCTGGTTAAGTTGTTGGTGTAAATAAATGTGGCACTCAAGTCTTCCCACAACCCCATCAAAATTACAACTAAACTACAAAGCAACCATCATTTAGAAATGCCTGAAATCTAGCTGAATGGCAGTCCTACAACTAGGGATTTAAAGAAGATCACACTGAGGCTGGTAGGAGGGGCAGAGATACTGAATAGGCTGGTACTGCACCCAAGTGTGGTGGTTTAAAACTGGGAGGGATATCTAAGTTGCAGAGGTTCCCCCTGAGGAGTGAGGGGTCCCAGCCTCACACCAGGTCTCCAAGCACTGGTGTTCCAGTGCCAGGAGGAGAAGTCCCCATAACTTTTGGCTGTAAAAACTAGTAGGAATAGTGGCTGGGTGACATGGAGGGCTTCTGGAGTCCCAGGCAGTTCCTCTTTAAAGGACCTGTTCCTTGACTTACTCAACTCACTCCCTCTGAGCTCCAATGCTGAAGAAGCAGCTTAAAAGGAACCAGGGACATATAGGGAGAAAATGAATTGTCCAGCATCAGGCTGAGAGCTTGGGGTGGGCAGCTCTCTGACAGAAAAAAAGTGTTAGCAGTGGCCATTGTTTCTTTTTTTTAAATTTTTATTTAATCATTTTTCAAGTACAGTTTTCTGTCTATTTCTCCCATCCCAGCCCATCCCGCCCCATGCACCCCACCTCCCTCCCATTTCCAACCCCCTTAGTTCTTGTCCTTGTGTCCTTCATACTTGTTCCTCCAAATCCCTCCCCTTTTTTCCCCTTAAATTCCCTCCACTCTCCCCTCTGGTCACTGTCCTCCTATTCTCTATTTCAGTGTCTTTTGTTTTTATTCTGCTTGCTTGTTTGTTTTGTTGTTTAGCTTCCTGTTAAAGGTGAGATCATATGGTATTTGTCTTTCAACACCTGGCCTATTTCACTCAGCATAATGCTTTCCAGTTCCATCCATGTTGTTGCAAAGGGTAGTAGCTCCTTCTTTCTCTCTGCTGCATAGAATTCCATTGTGTATATATACCACAATTTTTTGATCCATTCATTTACTGGTGGACACCTAGGTCGCTTTCAGCTCTTGGCTATTGTAAATGGTGCTGCTATTAAGATTGTGGTGCATAGGTTCTTTGAAATTGATGTTTTAGGATTCTTGGGATATAATCCTAGCAGTGGAATTGCTGGGTCAAAAGGAAGGTCCATTTTTATTTTTCTGAGAAAATTCCATACTGTTTTCCATAATGGTTGTACCAGTCTACAATCCCACCAACAGTGAACTAAGGACCCCTTTTCCCCACAACCTCTCCAACATTTGTTGTTTGTTGCTTTGTTTATGATAGCCATCCTGACTGGTGTAAAGTGGTATTTCATTGTGGTTTTAATTTGCATCTCTCTGATGGCTAGCGATATTGAGCATCTTTTCATGTGTCTCTGGATCCTCTGTATGTCCTCCTTGGAGAACTGTCTGTTCAAGTCCTTTGCCCATCTTTTAATTGGGTTATTTGTCTTAGAGTTGTGTAAGTTCTTTGTATATTTTGGAGATTAAACCTTTGTCTGAGGTATCATCGGCAAATATATTTTCCCATACAGTTGGTTGTCTTGCTAATTTAATACTGTTTTCTTTAGCCACACAGAAGCTTTTTATTTTGATGAGATCCCATTTGTTTATTCTTTCCTTTATATTCCTTGCTCTAGGGGACATACCAGTAAATATGTTGCTGCGTGAAATATCTGAGATTATCCTGCCTATGTTCTCCTCTAGGACTTTAATGGTTTCACAGCTTTATCCACCTTGAATTTATTTTGGTGTATGGTGTAAGTTGGTGCTCAAGTTTCATTTTTCTGCACGTAGCTGTTCAGTTCTCCCAACACCATTTGTTGAAGAGGCTATCTTTACTCCATTTTATGTTACTGCCCCCTTTGTCAAATATTAATTGACTGTAGAGAGTTGGGTTGATTTCTGGGCTCTCTGTTCTGTTCCATTGGTCTATGTGCCTGTTTTTATGCCAGTACTAGGCTGTTTTGATTACAGTGGCCTTGTAATACAGTTTGATATCAGGTATTGTGATCCCTCCTACTTTGTTCTTCTTTCTCAAAAGTGCAGCTGCCCTCTGGGTCATTTATGGTTCCATATAAATTTTCGAAGTGTTTGTTCTATGTCTTTGAAATATGCCATTGGTACTTTAATAGGTATTGCATTGAATCTGTAAATTGCTTTGGGTAGTATGGACATTTCGATGATGTTAATTCTTCCAATCCATGAACACGGTATATGTTTCCATTTGTTTGTGTTTCCATTGTTTCTTTTCTGAGATTCCCTATACCAACACACACAAAGAGTCAGCAGGTGGGAACCACATTTGAGACTCCATCAACATTGCTCACACTGTTTGCCACTGCCCTGGTAATTCCATGAGACTTTACCCCACCCAACTTACAGGCCTACCCGAGTTATTTCCAGTGGCTTTTCCATACAAATAGCCTCTCGCTTTATGCTTAAGACACCTAAAATCTCTCAAACAAACAGCACCTGCCCCCTCCATACTCTATACCACTTGCTAAGTGGCCCAGGCCCAGCACGAGCAGCAGCTAACCTTGGTTTGCATCTTTGCCTGTCCTGGGCACCTGCAAGGTGCCCAGCACAAGTTGCAACCATCTACAGATCATTCTGTAGCTTGTTCTGGGTGTCCCCATGCAAAACACAGATGGTGGCTGATCTTATACCTACCAGGAGGCCCCAGAGACAGTGCACCTGGTGGACAGCTTCAGACAGAGGCAGATTACAACACTACCACCTCCATGAGTGACACACTCAAGGAGCAGACTCAGTGAGCACCAAAACCTCAATGAAGCAAGTTCTGTTCCATAGCGTTGAGTACTGCACAGCAGCTTACTTGCTTTAGTTGCAGCTGATCCTTGAAGTTGATTGGTCTGGAGGTCAAACCCTCCCAGTGACACCAACAGCAATCAAGGCTCAGCTACAACAGGACACTGAACACAACCCACACAGGGGTGCACCTGGAGCACCCCCTTTGGTGTTTAGGGAGGCTGTATCACTGGGACCCATAGGACACTTACTACATAAGGCTACTCTACCAAGTCTGGGAGACATAGCAGCTTTACCTTTAGACACAAACATAGGAAAGCATCTAAAATATGGAGACAAAGAAACAGGTCCCATATGAAAGAACACAAGAAATATCCAGAAAAGAACTAAATGAAATGGAGGCAAGGAAACTACCAGATACAGAGTTGAAAACAATGGTTATAAGGATGCTCAAGGAACTTAGTCAGAACTTCAAAAAAAACAGTGAAAACTTCAATAGTATGAAAAATGACACAGAAACCATTAAAAATAACCCATCATAAATGAAGGATACACTAACCAAAATGAAGAATAATTAACTTACAGGAAGTCAGTGGTAGAGTGGTACATGAAGCCAAAAATCAAATTAACAATTTGTAATATAAGGAAGGAAAAGACACCCAATCAGAAAAGCAAAAAGAAAAAAGAATCCATTAAAATGAAGTTAGTATAAGGAGCCTCTAGAACAACTTCAAGCATACCGACATTTGCATCATGAGGGTGCTGGAAGGAGAAAAGAGAAATCAGGGCATTGAAAACCTAAGTGACTTCCAGTCAAGATGGAGGCATAGGTAGATACTCTCTGCCTCCTTGCACAACCAAAAGTACAACAAATTTAAAAACAAAAAATAACCAAACTGCCAGTAAATTGAACTATATGGAAGTACAATAACCAAGGAGTTAAAGAAGAAATATTCATCCAGATTGGCAGGAGGGGCAGAGAGGAGGCAAGGCAGTGACTGGCAGACAGAGGCAGGTGAGGTGGCAGCAGGTGGATTGGGCAGTCCTACATTTGCATGCACATAAACCCAGAGGAATAACTGGGGAGTGAGACAGACTGCACAATCCAGGGTTCCAGCACTCTTGGGAACCAATCTGCCTGGTTTCAGGAGTTGTAACTACCTCCCATGGCTAAGGATGAGTGAGCTACCTCTGGAATGCGAGCCACTAGGAGACAAAGCTTATCTCTGGTAGCACATGCTGCCTCTACTTCATCCCCCTGACCCCAAAGCATGGTCAGTTAGTTCATGACAGGTAAGACTCCTCAGAAAAGGGGCGACCTAAGCCAGAGGCGACAATCACTTGAGGGCATCATGGAAGGACTCAGACCCTCACCCCCCAGCTATTCTGACATAGCCCAAGTCCCCATGTTCTCTGGGAGAAGAGCTTCCTGGCTCTAATCCACTTAAGCCTGAAAACCTATGATGGGGAGGCAGTGCAGCTCCTTGCCTTGCTAGAGTGGTATCCAGGGTAATTAGGCATAAGAATGAATCCCTAAAGTCCTGTAAAACCTGCTTTGCAAAGAGTGCTTTTATCCATATGTTAAGGGTCTGAGCAGGAAATGAGTATGTCTCCCAAAGTTTCTGCAACCCCTTTTACTGACAGACACTCAGACTAAGCCCTCAGATTTCTTTGAAATGTTACCTACTGTTTGATCCTTATCACCTGTATTTCTGTGTATTAGAACCCAATAAAAGCCCCTGGAGGAAGGGGCTTCTGGCCTTTATCCTCTGAGAAATTGGCCACCTCTCCTCCCCAAGCAGATCATGTCTTAGTAGTGTTACTTTCATCTGTGGTGGATGGAAGTACTTGTGGGCAAAGTCACCCCCACACAGCACAGGGTGATAAAACCTCTAAACATCTGACTGAAAAAACCTGTGGGAGTTGAGCAGTGGCAGGAGAAACTCCCAGCCTCACAGGGGGAGTTTATTGGAGAGACCCACAGGGTCCTGGAACATACACAAAAACACCCACTTGGGAATCAGCACCAGAAGGGTCCAATTTGCTTGTGGGTCAGAAGAAGTGATTGAGAGCCAACAGAGAGTCAAACAAGCAGGATTGTTTCCTCTCCAACCCCTCCCCCACATGCCGCACCACAATGCAGGAAATGGGTTGTCCCACCCTGGTGAGTACCTAAGGCTCGGCCCCTTACTACCTAACAGTATGCCAAGATAAAAAGAAATGGCCCAAATGAAAGAACAGATCAAAGCTCCAGAAAAAAATAAAGTAAGTGATGAAGAGATAGCCAAGCAATCAGATGCACAGTTCAAAACACTGGTAATCAGGATCCTCACAGAAATAGTTGAGTGTGGTCACAAAATAGAGGAAAAAGTGAAGGCTATTCAAAGTGTAATAAAGTAAACTATACAGAGAAACAACAGTGATGGGAAGAAAACTGGGACCCAAATCAACAGTTTGGAGCAGGAGGAATAAATAAACATTCAACCAGACAGAATGAAGAAACAAGAATTCAAAAAAACTAAGGAGAGGCTTAGGAATGTCTAGGACAACTTTAAATGTCCAAACATCTGAATCATAGGGGCTCCAGAAGGAGAAGAACATGAGTGAGAAATTAAAAACTTATTTGAAAACATAATAAAGGAGAATTTCCATAATCTGGCAAGGAAAATAAATTTCCAGGAAATCTTATGGACTGGGTGTTTGTTTCCTCCCCAAATTCCCATGTTGAAATTCCACCCCAATGTGATGATGGTATTAGTAGGTGGGGTCTTTAGCAGGTGGTTGGGATTGGATGAGGTCATGAGGGTGGAGCCCTCATGGATGGAATTAGTACCCTCATAATGGGTACTAATTCCCTCTCTTCCCTCTGCCATGTGAAGACACAACAGAAATTCAGTTGGCTGTAATTAGAAGAGGGCCCTCACCATGCTTGTATCCTGATCTTAGACTCCCAGCCCCTGGAACTGTGAAAAATAAGGTGTTTATTAGACTAGGTGTTTTTTAGACTAGGTGTTTATTAGCCACGTAGTCTATGGAAATTTGTTATAGCAACTTGAAATGATTAAAAGGCGACAAGAAAGGTACATATGAAGTCAGTCAAGGTAATCAGTATTCCCACTTGCTGTCCTGGATTCCTGTTTGTGCCTTTGGCACAAGTGCAAAGCCAGGCATGGAGCTGTCTGCTTTTCCAGCATCCAGAACTAGAGGAATCATGCTTAATTATTCATTCACCAAAATTCATTGAGTGCCTACTGTGCTGGCACCATACAAAGCACTTGGAACACAAAGATGAGCAAAATTCAGGCATTCTCATTGTTTTCGTGTGCTCTGAATTTATGAAGGTGGTAGGCATTACTTGACTATTTACACATGGATGAGTCATTACACACACAAAAAAGCAAGGTTCTGAGAGAATGGAATGTGAATGTGCTAAGGGCAAAGATTGCTGCTACATGCCTGTCATGGGGACAGTACTGCCACCTAGGAGGAACTCTGGAAATCTGTGGGAACATTTTGTTTGCTCCCACAATGATGGAGGTATTTAGAGGAAGGGGGAACAGAGTGTTAGACATCCCACAGTTCACAGGAGAGTCTTTTACACAAAGTTCTGTCTCACTTCACACATGACTTTCAAACATCTTTCTGGATACTCATGTGTTACATTCTTTAAGATTGGATTTGAACTCCATTTTACATAGAAATGCAAAGTGTTTTTGCATGATTTTACAAACATAGACTTGTCGAAGAATGTAACTTCAGTGTAGATTGAGGAGAGATTATACTTCATTTTGTTTGCAACTTTAGTAAGAGTTATTTATCATTTTGGTAAATCATGTCACTAATGGCAAAGCTGCTGACAGCATTTAAATCACAATACAACAAACCTGTAATTTGGCCTGTATTTGGGCCTCATTCATTCACATGATTCTATATATGAAATCATGTGCAAGCCCATTAATACTTTATTGGGTCTTTTAATGTGGTCATAGCCAATCATTTATATATTGGATATGTGTTGCCTTTTATCTTATTTTGGCAGTCTGTTTAATCTCCTTAACATAAAGAAATATCACATTCATCAGGCCCCAAGTGGATAGTTTCTTGCTTAAACAACTTGGTTAGTTTTTCTTCACTTCAACAATATATAATCTTAGAGCAGTATTTTGCTCTGTTACTTGAATACAGTAATAAGTGATAGTGTGAGTAAGTTAATCCATTCTACAGGTGCTTATACAACTGCCAAGACAAATTTGATATCTAATGAGGGTATGGTACCAACTTAAAGCAGAGACAGCTCTCATAGGAATGAGAACAGGTAGACAATTAGCACTTGGCAACTACCTTCCAGGACCCCTTGCTCCCAAGATATTCCTTGTGAATATTTATCCACCACTTGTGGATGTGGGACCACCCTGTTCCAGCCTCGATGGATGGGGTTTCTTTAATTCCATAGTTGTCAGACTTCCATTCAACTAGATTTCTGACAGTTCTGAGTGATGATTGTTCTATATTTTAGTTGAAATTTTGATGCGGTTGTGGGAGGAGGTGAGGAGCTCTGTCTGCCTACACTGTCATCTTGATATGAAGACCTCAAAAATGGTATTTTTGATCCGTGGTTGGTGATCTTCACCTGTGGAGGGAGGACTATATACATTGATCTAAGCTATTTTATGTAAGGGTCTTGAGCATCTGTGGAATTTTCTGTCTACGGTGGGGGGGTGGGTCCTGGAGCTGATAGCCTGTGGATACCGAGGGACAACTAACTGAACTCTTGTCTACCTAGTTAAATCCACCACTCTAAACAATATATTGACACTCAAAAGATTTAAGCCAACAGTAACTCTTTGCCAGATCTAAGAATAAGTAAACAGATTCAATGCAGATTTATAGGTTTGTATTATGCAACACTAGCTGCAGTGTTGCACAATATGCTTTTAGTTAAGATTTTTAAAAAATATATTTTATTGATTCTGCCATTACAGTTGTCCCATTCCCCCCCTTCATTTTCCCTCCACCCTGCACGCCTCCTCCCCCACCATTCCCCACCTTTAGTTCATGTCCATGTGTCATAAGTTCTTTAGCTTCTACATTTCCCATACTACTCTTGCCCTCCCCCTGTATATTTTCTCCCCACCATCTATGCTACTTATTCTCTGTACCTTCTCCCCCTTCTCCTCCTCTCACACCCCTGTTACTAACCCTCCGTGTGATCTCCATTTCTGTGGCTTCACTCCTGAGCTAGCTGTCCTCTTAGTCTGCTCTTGTTTTAGGTGTGGTTGTTAATAACAGTGAATCTGCTGTCCTTTCACTGTTCATATTTTTAATTTTCTTTTTCTTCAATAAGTCCCTTTAACATTTTATATAATAAGGGCTTGGTGATGATGAGCACCTTGAACTCGACCTTACCTGAGAAGCGCTTTAACTGCCCTTCCATTCTAAATGAAAGCTTTGCTGGATAGAGCAATCTTGGATGTAGGTCCTTGCCTTTTATGACTTGGAATACTTCTTTTCAGCCCATTCTTGCCTGTAAGGTCTCTTTTGAGAAATCAGCTGACAGTCTGATGGGCACTCCTTTGTAGGTGACTGTCCCCTTACCTCTTGCTGCTTATAGAATTCTCTCCTTCATTTTAATTTTGGCTAATGTAATTATGATGTGCTTTGGTGTGTTGCTCCTTGGGTCCAACTTCTTTGGGACTCTCTGAGCTTCCTGGATTTCCTGGAAGTCTATTTCCTTTGCCAGACTGGGGAAGTTCTCCTTTATTATTTGTTCAAATACGCTTTCTACTTGTTGCTCTTCCTCTTCCCCTTCTGGTACCCCTATAATTCTGATATTGGAATGTTTAAAGATGTCCTGGAAGTTCTAAGCCTCTTCTCATTTTTTTGAATTCGTGTTTCTTTCTTCTTTTCTGTTTGGTTGTTTCTTTCTTCCTTCTGGTCTGCTCCATTGATTTTAGTCCCAGTTTTTTTCCCATCACTATTGGTTCTCTGTGCATTTTGCTTGATTTGACTTAGTGTAGCCTTCATTTTTTCATCTAATTTGTGACTAAAATCAACCCGTTCTGTGAGCATCCTGATCACCAGTGTTTTGAACTGTGCATCTGATAAGTTGGCTATCTCTTTGTCACTTAGAAGCATTGGCTCTGGGGCTTTGAGCTGTTCTTCTGCTTGAGCCATAATGTTTTGGTCTGCTCACACCTCTTATGTATGAGGGGCGAAGCCTTAGGCGTTCACCAGGGCAGTGCAACCCAGTGACTGGGTTATGATGCTGTATGTGGGGGTGAGGTCAGAGAGGGCATAATGGTTCTTGCTCTGCTCTCTCTTGGATTTCAGTCCCTTCTGCTGCTTCTGACAAGCAAATTGGGCCCTTCTGGTGCTGGTTTCTGGGTGGGTGGGCTTGTGTACATTCTAGGACTCTGTGGGTTTCTCCAACAAACTCTCCTGGGAGTCTCTCCCAGCACCTCAACCCCTGCAAGTTGTTTCAATCGGTCCTTTTGGGATTTATTTCCTGTTGCTGGGGCCCTGAGTGGTGCAGTCTGTCTCACTGCCAATTTTTTGCCTGGTTTATCTGTGCGTGAATGTGTGTCCGCAGTCAGCCAACCGCCTTGCACACCTCACTGGGTTTTCTCATTTCCTCCCCTTGCCCAGGTCTGCCAGCTGCCGCTTTTCCTGTCCCAATCCCTCTCCATGGCCTGCCCCTCTTACAGGTCTGGATAAATGGTTCATTGTTGTCAGACTTTGGTACAGTTCAATTTTCTGTCTCTTCTGGTTGTGTTTTTGTTCCTGAATCTTTGTTGTGCTTAAAGTTGGTTGTGCAAGGAGGCACAATGTTTTCACCTATGTCTCCATCTTGGCTGCAAGCTAGTTAATATTTTTTGAAGAGGGAGACAAGGATAGTGACAAGATATTAAATGTTCATTTTTTTTTTAGGTTGCAAAAAATCGAGAGGCAAGAAAAAACCTTCTGTATTTTTTATGTAGGAGACCACATATAGAGAAATTCACTCAGCTGTGGTTGATATAGATAAAATAGATACCCTAAAAATGCTATGAGTTATGTGGAGGAGATATTAGTTTTTAGAACCTCATCTTGGCCTTGCCTGCAGTAGCTTACTTCATTCATGGTCATTTTTATCTGACATCCAAGGTCAGGAAATCACCACCAGGGGGCCCTGAAAATATTTCTATCTGATTTCAAAGGTCTTTTTTCTTTCAATGAGTACAGCAGATCAAATATCCCCAGTGGAAATTGGAGGGGTGCCTTTATGCCTATTTAAAGTCTAGCTTCCTCTCATGGATATTTTCACCCAGAATGTAGCAGCAGCTGCTGAAATGGCTTTGATGTAGTCTGGGATTTTATCAATTTTTTTTGAAGTAATATTGAATAATCTTTTATGCTTGGCTTTTGTTTTTTTTGATGAGCTAAAATTTTATGTAAATTTGACATTCATGTAGTTTTTAAAAGAGATTCATTTTTTAAATTAAAAACAAAAATAAAAAGTAAACTACATTTCTTTACTTTTTCACTGAACTAGAATAATAGGGATTTTCAAGGTCTGTGCTTAGTATGTGGTTTGTTTTCTTAACATTTAATTCTTTATACTAAATTGATCCTAAATATTTTTTTACATTTTCTGTATCAAGAACCATTATTTTGAAGTTAATAATTAATTGGGGATACTATAAGGTAACTGTTAATTGTTCAAAAGTGATATGATTTGTGGCCATAAAATATTATGTACTTGAAAAAAAATAATTAAATAAAATTTAAAAAAAAAGAAAGCAAAGACTTGACTAAAGGTAGTAAATGCACAATAAAATGTAAAGATGTTGTAAAATTATGCACCAAAAACCTGTATCATTTTGTTAACCAGTGTCAACCCAATAAATTTATTACAAAGCAAAAAATATATATTTTTATTGATTATGCTATTACAATTTTCCCAATTTCCCCCCTCCATTTCCCCTCTGCCATGCCCCCCAACCCTCCAGCATTCATGACCCCAGTTCATATCCTTGGTTGTTGTTGTAGACCACTCTGCTTGGTTTTAGAAATTGTATCTCTACCCCTGTGGTGAAGGGCGAGGGACGACCATTGGAATGCCAGCCGCAGGAAACAAAGCTTGTCTCTGGTGGCAAATGCTGCCTCAGTTTCCTCTTCCATGCCCCCAAAGCTTGGTCAGAAGTCAATGACGGGTAAGACCCTTCACAGCAGGAGGCAACCTAAGCCAGACACGATCACTTGGGAGGTCTTCATGGAAGGACTTGGGGGCTGCAACAAAGAGCAATGAACTCTCGCCCCACCCGGCTTTGACAAAGCCCAGAGTCCCCATGTTCTCTGGGAGAAGCACTTCCTGGCTCTAATCCCCTTAAGCCTGAATACCTGATGGGGAGAGGTGTAGCTCCTTGATTTGCTAGAGTGTGTCCTGGGGAAAAATCTGGCATCACAAAGACTTGCTGATAAACCAGTGAAATTTGCTCTGCTAAGAGTGCTTCCATTCATATGTTAAGGGTTCGAGCAGGAAACCCTAAAGCTCTGTTCCTGACAGACTTGAACTCGTAGTAAGCCCCCACATTTCTTTGAAATATTATCTACTGTTTGATCCTTACTGCCCTGTATTCCTGTGTATTAGAACCCAATAAAATGCTATGGAGCAGGGGGCTCAGGGCCTTTTTCTTCTCAGAGAAACTGGCCACTGCTGGCCTTTGTTTTCCCTGAGAAACTGGCCACAGCTCACTTCTTCTCCCCAAACAGATTATGTCATGTCTCAGTCATATTCATTTTCATCCGTGGCACAAGGGGGGACTCGTGAAGAAGTCACCCCACAGGTTGTAAATATAAGTTCTTTGAGTCCTCTGTTTCCCATACTATTTTTTAGCTCTCCCTGTCTACCTTATGCCTACCTACCATGCTTTTTCTTCTTTGTACATTTTCCACCCTATTCTTCCTTTCCCCCTCCCCACTGAAATCCCTCTGTGTGATGTCCATTTCTCTGATTCTGTTCCTGTTCTAGTTGTTTGCTTAGTTTTTTTGTTTGTTTTTCTTTTCTTCTAGGTTCATTTGTTGACAGTTACTGTTTATATTTTTGATCTTCTTTTTTTAGATAAGTCCTTTTAACATTTCATATAATAAGGGCTTGGTGATGATGAACTCCTTTAACTTGACCTTATCTGGGAAGCACTTTATCTGTCTTTCCATTCTAACTGAAAACTGCTGGATGGAGTAATCTTGGATGTAGGTCCTTGCTTTTCATGACTTCAAATATTTCTTTCCAGTTCCTTCTTACCTGCAAGGTTTCTTTTGCAAGCAAGAAGAAATCAGCTGCCTAATGGGAATTCCTCTGTAGGCAATTCTCTCCTTTTCTCTTACTTCTTTTAGGATTCACTCTTTGTATTTAATCTTGGGTAACCTAATGATTATGTCTTGGTGTGTTCCTCTTTGGTCCAACTTCTTTGGAATTCTCTGGGCTTTCTGGACTTCCTGGAAGTCTATTTTCTTCACCAGATTGAGGAAGTTTTTCTTCATCATTTGTTCAAATAAGCTTTCAATTTGTTGCTCTTCCTCTTCTCCTTCTGGAACCCCTATAATTCAGATTTTGGAACATTTCAGGTTGTCCCAGAGGTTTGTAAGAGTCTCTTCTGTTTTCAAATTCTCGTTTCTTCATTTTGTTGCATGTTTATTTTTTTCCTTTTGTTCCAAATCATTGCTTTGAGTCCTGGTTTCCTTCTTGTCACTGTTGGTTCTCTGAACATCCTGCTTTATTTCACTTTGGGTATCCTTCATTTGTTTTTTCATTTTTTTGTCCAAGCTCAATCACATCTGTGAACATTTTGATTACAAGGGCTTTAAATTTTCCACCAGGTATGTTGGCTATGTCCTCATCGCTTAGCTCTCTTTCTGAGGCTTTACTCTGTTCTTTCATTTGGGCCATATTTCTTTGTCTTGGTGCAGCTGATAGGTTGTAAGGGGGTGAGGCCTTAGGTATTCACCTGGACAGGGCAACCCTCCTTGCTGCGCTGCAGTGCTGCTTGGGGAGAGTTCACCAGTGAGGGAACAGTGTAGCTCTCCTGCTCATCTCTGGTACACTTTTTAACAAACTCTTGCATGAGGTTGGGAGTATCTGCCACCACAGCAACCCCAGGCATAGCCCACAGTCAGCTCTGAGTCTCAATTTTCCCCTTAAGTCAGCTGCTCCTGCACAGCCTGCCAATCTTGGCAGCCAGGCCCACCCCCAAGGTTCACTTGTCATGGAGGTTTTTCTGAGTTGTCCTGCATGGTCTGCTGCCTTACTAGTCTGGTTGTTCTGTTTTTTTTCTTTAATTCCTTTGTTGTTGGAGTTCCATGCAGTTTAATATTCTGGTGCTTTTGGTTGTTTATTGATTTCAGATTGGTTGTTATCCTCCTTTTGGTTGTGTGAGGAAGCGAAGGGTCTCTACCTATGCTTCCATCTTGGCTGGAACTCCATAAAATATATATTTTTAATCTGTACAATTCAGTTTTTAGTTTTATTTATTTTTAAAAATATATTTTTTATTTTTAGAAAGAGGGGAAGGGAGGGAGAAAGAGAGTGAGAGAAACATCAATGTGTGGTTGCCTTTTATGTGGCCCCAACTGGGGACCTGGCCTGCAACCCAGGTATGTGTCCTGACTAGGAATTAAACTGGTGACCCTTTGGTTCCTCAACCTTGCGCAATGCACTGAGCTACACCAGCCAGGGCTACAATTCATTTTTTAAAGTATATTTTATTAATAATGCTATTATAGTTGTTCCATTTTTTTCTCCCCTTTATACCCCTCTGCCATGTACCCACTTGACCACCAGCAATCCCTCCCTTATTTCATATCCATGGGATATATATATATATATATATATATATATATATATATATATATATTCTTTGGCTTCTCCATTTCCTATACTATTCTTAACCACCTCCTGTCTGTTTTGTACCTACCATTTATGCTTCTTATTCCCTGTACCCTTCCTCCATTCTCTCCATCCCCCTCCCCACCGATAACCTTCCATGGGATCTCCATTTCTGTGATTTTGTTCCTGTTCTAGTTGTCTGCTTAGTTTGCTTTTGTTTTTGTTTTTTAGGTTCAGTTATTGATAGCTGTGAATTTGTTATCATTTTACTGTTCATAGTTTTGATCTTCTTTTTCTTAGGTAAGTCCTTTTAACATTTCATATAATAAGGGCTTGGTGATGATGAACTCCTTTAACTTGACCTTATCTGGGAAGCACTTTATCTGCCCTTCCATTCTAAATGAGAGCTTTGCTGGGTAGAGTAATCTTGGATGTCAGTCCTTGCCTTTCATGACTTGGAATACTTTTTTTCAGACTCTTCTTGCCTGCAGGGTTTCTTTTGAGAAATTAGCTGACAGTCTTATGAGAACTCCTTGGTAGGTAACTGTCTCCTTTTCTCGTGCTGCTTTTAAGGTTCTCTCCTTCTCTTTCATCTTGGGTAATGTAATTATATGTAACTTAGTGTGTGTTTCCTTGGGTACAGCTTCTTTGGGACTCTTTGAGCTTCCTGGACTTCCTGGAAGTCTATTTCCTTTTCCAGATTAGGAAAGTTCTCCTTCATTATGTTTTCAAATAAGTTTTTAACTTCTCACTCTTGTTCTTCTTCTGGCACCCCTATGATTAGGATGTTGTAATGTTTAAAGTTGTCCCAGAGGTTCCTGAGCCTCTCCTCATTTTTTTGAATTCTTGTTTCTTTATTTTGTTTTGGTTGAATGTTTATACATTCCTTTTGCTCCAAATCATTGATTTGAGTCCCTGTTTCCTCCCCTTCTCTGTTGGTTCCCTGTATACTATTTTTTAAAAATTCACTTTTTATATCCTTCTCTTCTTTGTCTATTTTGTGTTTGTATTCAATAATTTCTGTGATCTTTCTGATTACTAGTGTTTTGAGCTCTGCATCGGACAGGCTGGCTATCTTCTTGTCATTTAGTTCTTTTTCTAGAGTTTTGATTTGTTCTTTCATTTTGGCCATATTTCTTCATCTTGGAGCACCTGTTATATTGTAAGGGGTGACGCCTTATATATTCAGCAGGACAGGGCAACCCTCTTTGCTGCATTGTGGTGCTGTATGTTGAGGAAGGGTGAGAGAGGGAACAATTCTGCTTCCTGGGCTTACGCTCTGCTTTCAGTCACTTCCCTCACTACCCAAAAGCAAATTGGGTCCTTCTGATGCTTATTTCTGATTGGGTAGGTTTATGTATGTTCTAGGACCCCATAGGTCTGTGCAATGAGTTCTGCTGTGAGGGTAGGAGTTTCTCCCACCATCACAGCCCCCACAGATTTTTACAGCCAGAGGTTTTGAGTCTTTAGTTTCCTGTGCTGGAAACCTGGGTCTGTCTTGCTCCACAGCTGTTTTTTCCAGTATATCCACACACAAATTTGGGACTGCCAAGTCTACCAGCAGCTGCCTCACCCATGTGGTCTCTCATCTCTGCCCCTCCTACCAGTCTGGATCAATGTTTCTTCTTCAATTCCTTGGTTGTCAGACTTCTACACAGTTTGATTTTCTGGCAGTTATGGTTGATTTTTTGTTTTTAAATTGGTTCTTGTTCTTCTTTTGGTTGCGTGAGGCAGCAAAGTGTATTTAGCCTCTATCTTGGCCAGAAGTCCCAATTCATTTAAAATTTTAGAAAAATATCACTCATATTTAGTTAGGTACCAATAGTAAGATTATGCATAAGTTTCAAAATAATTGTCATTTTTATTTCAATGATCTCTTTAGGGGGAAGGGACTCACACTATTTAAAATGAGATATAGGTAGTAAATCTCTATTATTTTGAAGAAATGAAAAATATCTGTTTAGTCTGCTTACCTATTAAATTGACTTCTGTGGGTTTAACATTACTTATCTGAGGTATGATTATTCTCAAGTGTTAGAAAGAGTTTTATAGTTTTACTGAAATCTACATTGAATTCAAAATTAAAGTTGTACCAAATGCTAATATTTGATAATACATGAATATATTTTAGTAATAATTGAAAAAAGATAGAATTAATCCAGAAAGTTTTCTGACCTTGCATTTGATGATAACAGATAACCACTTGACAGGGATTGGCAGGAGAGATTCAAGCATCATAAATCTGGTTGGTAAGTAGAGATGTCCTTTAAGATACTGCTCATGTTTCAGATATAATATTGGGTTGGTCAAAAGATTTATTTAGTTTTTTTCCATAAGATGGCTCTAGTAGTGTTTACTTGTCTTTAAATTCATTCAAAACAGTTTTGTTAGATTGTATTATGACAGCTGTCATATCAGTGTGTATTTTAAAAAACATCAAAATTGGTGAATTTTTGTGTAGCCATTTTAATATTGAAGATGAAAGAAAATAAGCAACACTTTTGACACATTATACTTTATTATTTCAAGAAAGATAAAAACACAACTGAAATGTAAAAAAAGATTTGTACAGTGAGTGGAGAAGCTGCTGTGACTGATGGAAAGTGTCCAAAGTGGTTTGTGAAGATTTTGTGCTGGAGATTTCTCTCTGGGTAATGCTTCATGGTCAGGTAGACCAGTTGAAGTTGATAGCAATCAAACTGAGACGTTAATTGAGAATAACCAATGTTCTACCATGCGGGAGATAGATGACATACCCAAAATATCCAAATCAGTAAAGTTATTGGTGAAAATGAAAAATGTATCTTTTTTTATGAAAAAAAAAGACACATGAACTTTTGGCAACCCAATACATGTGTGAAATCAGATACTATTCAGTTCCATTAAGACTGTGGTTCCAACTTCCACAGTTTCTTTTTTTTTTAATCCTTACCTGAGGATATGTTTATTGATTTCTTTTTGAGAGAGAAGAAGAGAGAGAAGAAAGAGAGAAACATTGCTGTAAGAGAAAAACATTGACTGGTTGCCGCCAGTATGCATCCTGGCTGGGACTGAACCTACAGTCAAGGTCTGTTTCCTGAATTGAACCTGCAACCTTTTGGTGTATGGGACAACAGTCCAACCAGCTGAACCACCCACCCAGGTCCCTACAGTTTCTTTATAGACAAGTGTTTTTGTGACGTGGAATAAACTAGAAATTTAATCTGAAGACTGCTTATGGTCCCTGGAGGAATATCTAATCAGGATTAAGTGATCGAATTGACTTTGTTTCTGTAACTGGTTATTAGGTATAACTGAATCCATGTGTCTTTACAGTTTGCTTGTGCAATGCCTATGTGCACATAATGAATGTCATGTGCACATAGGCATAAACACATTTCTTTAATAAATGTGTTTAATGCATTCTTTTACCCAGTGCTCTCATAATATCAGCAAGTCATGTCAATTTGTTAAGATGGCTGCTATTAGTAGGGCTCAGGAATACCTCACTGGATGAAGGTATGATCTTAGAATAGATTTAACAATTTATTTCTGGAGTCAACTTCTTTCACTCAGTGAAATCCAAGACTGAGTTCACTGTTGGAGTTAAGTGATGAACACAGATTTTGTGTTCCTGTATGTGTATGGGGTGAAGAATATTTTCTTCCTCAGTACTTATAGATATGAATTCTATAAAAGTCTACTTAAAGGTATTGGAGTCAATTAGTATATTTACTTTTGAAAGTTGCTAGTTGATAATGGTTCTTAGACTGAGAAATTCTAGAAACATCTCATTTGAGAAAGTGAATCACCATTTACAATGCTAATTAATTCTCATCTGATGGCAGCAAATTCTCTTAGTTATTAGAGATCACCTTGCTTTTAACAGACATTGGGCAATTTTGAAATTAGACAAAAAACCATGTCTGACTGTCAAAATGGATCATGCAAGATCTAACAGGGCTGTTCAACCTTTTGGCATCTCTGGGCCACACTGAAAGAAGAAGAGCTGCCTTGGGCCACCCATTAAATATACAAACACTAATGAAAACTGTTGAGCAAAAAAAAAAAGGTTTTAGGTAAATTTATGATTTTGAGTTGGGCTCCATTCATAGCCTTCTGGGCCACCTGTGCCCATGAGCTGGAGGTTGGACACCCCTGGAAACCTATGCCCTTTATTCTGGAATGAGCTTCTTGAGCCTTGCAAATCTCTGGACTCTTGATTTGCCTACATTTCTTCGAAGACTGATGACTAATTTTCCATCCTACAGAAACCACAGATTTTGGGACTGAGTGGGTGACAGAGAGAGCAGGTACAGGGAGCCACACTGGGAGGCAGCAGGAAATGATTGCCAACATTGAGGAGGACACCATAAAACACATTCAGATTTTTAAAATGACAGCAATTTTGAATCATAATTTGGAGTCACTGAGTATAGGAGCAGCCTTCTGTCTCTTAGCAGCCTGTGAAAGTGGTTTCTAATGATGGCACGAGCAATTTCTAAGGATGATTCCTGGAGCCTTAGGGTTTTTTAGCTGTCCCAGGGGTACCAAATGGGTGGGACTCAGCTGCACCTCCATTTCTCACTTCAATTCTTCTTTTTATCTATTTTGTACGTTCCAGTTCTGTAAAGGGCTTCTCAGCTGAAATTTGTATTTGAAAGCCAGCATTTTATAGTTTGGTTCCACAATGAGGCTGAGTCATTAAATTATGTTCAGTATTCTTTGAGAAAATGGCAGGGAAGATAAAAAATATTCCAGAAATATTTGCATTAAAATGGTAAAAATAAAAGTTTTGTCATCATAAGCTCTAAGTAAATATTTGTTGAACAGATGAATTACTAAATGCAGAGGAACTCAATGTATCAGAAAAGTTGCCTCCCCCCACATCACCGAATAAATAGGCATGACTAAATGTACCTTATTTATGTGTATGAGGCTTGACAGAAAATTCTCCTGTTTTGAATTTTGTTGTATTTTAGGTTCCTGGGTTCAATCTTCTAAGAACAACTCAATAGAGAAGCGACAACATTTGGCAAGGCACTTGTCAAAAGTGCTTTCAAGTATCACTGTGGTCTTTAAAGCATCTTTAAGAAATATGTCATCAAAGTATGTACAGCGAAGGTTGATTATTCATTCTCTTGCAAATGTGGAAATTGAGAGTAAAATCAGCTGTGAAGGCAAATACAGTTTATGTTGTTTTTGTAATTGATATATTTAATTTTTAAAAAGGGTGCTTATTTTCTTAAAGGTAATCGATTTGATTTTTTTGTGTGTATTGAATGGCTATAACTAAGAAGGATTCAGAGCTGAGCATGGAGTCTAGTTGTTCACACATATATATAAAGGCAACAGGAGGAGATTGCAAACATTGAGGGGGACACCATAAAACACATTCAGATTTTTAAAATGACAACAATTTTGGACCATAATTTAGAGTCACTGAGTATAGGAGCAGCCTTCTGTCTCTCAGCAGCCCTCGAAAGTAATATATATATATATATATATATATATATATATATATATATATATAGTGCTTAACTGTATTTTATGGCTAAAATAGTAAAATACAACATGCATGTAAGTCAATATAAGATATTTATAAATAGATACATATATGTACATATGTATATGTGTATATGAATATATAAAATAGAAATGTACCACTCAGTGATTTAATATGGGGGTTGGCAACAGATTTTGTGTAAAAGGCTAGATGGTAAGTATATTAGTCTTTATTGGCTATATGGTCTTTCTCACAGCTACTCAAGTCTGCTGTTATTAACATAAAAGCAGAAATGGAAAATATGTAAACTAATGTGGGGCTGTATTTAAAAAAAGTTTTATTTATAAAAGCCAGTGCTAGAATACATTTGGGCCACAGGTGTGGTTTGCCAATCCTGATTTATGACATTACAAACTCCAGTGTTACTACCACCCAGTACTAGAAATACTATATTGCCAGCATTTCAGGAGCCCCTAGTGTGTGGTCCCAAATGCCATCTACACCATCTCGCTCCTAGCCTGACTTTTATGCTATTACAATCCTTGCTTTTCTTTGTAGTGTAATCTGCAAACATACAATATACATTAATAAAGTCATACAGTATTTTCCCCCCAGCATTCTTTTTATCAGATCCATCCCCGGTGCAGGAAGTGATCATTTGATTATTGCTATCAGGAATTTTTTATGTGAATATATTAGCTTTCACTTTTCCATCCTAATGCTTGTGGACATCTGATGGTCGTCTTCATGTTTGGCTTTTATGAAAAATGCTCCTGTGAGTATTCCTATGCATGTCTTTTGCTGCACACGTGCATACCTGTCGATTTGGCATGAGTATTCTTTGTACTTGTATTTTAATAGATAATAGCAACAGTTTTCCAGAGTAGTTGTACTGATATTTTTACCTACAATGCACAAGAGTTCTGATAGTTCTACATCAAGGGTCAACACACTATGCCAAGTGTGGAGTGGTGGAGGCTGATCTGTACTGTCCCCCTCCACCATTGTTACTCCTCTGCTGGCAGCCACATATCATGGCTGCCCAGGGCCTGTGCTGATTACCACCCACACCCTGGAGACACTGCTGTTGCCAATTGCTGGGGCATCAAGAGATGAAATCTCAGTCAGCCTCACCTTTGTCCATCCTGAAATAAATTCCCCAGGAGGAGGGAGAGTTGGGATTTGATGGTCCTTGGGGCAGAGAGGGAAACTGACCATGGTGGGTGCCACCAACTCCCTGTTCACCATGCCCCCTAAGTCTGTCTGTAGCCAACCACAATGGGGGGCAAAGGCTGTCTACCACCTGGGACAGTCCACTTCAGGTAAACATGGCAGGGTGAGGTGTGGAGTGTGGCGAGGGGAACAAGAGTTTTCTATTGTTATAGAAGTTCCTGCATTCATAACATCCTTGGTTTTGTCTTTGTCTTTTGACCACAAAGCCTAAAGAATTTACTGAATGGTCCTTTACAGGAAAAGCTTTCTAACTTCTTTTCTACTGTCTCACCAATACTAGGATGGTGCCAGTTTCTTTCATTTGAGTAATTCTGATGGGTCTGTAATTATACTGCATCATAATTTTAATTCATATTTCCCTCATTGCTGAAGATATTGGGTACTTCAGCATGAGGATTGGCCATTTGGATATCATCTTCTAAGGATGTCTGTTCAGGTATCTTGCCCATTTTTCTTTTGGGCTGTCTTTTCTCACTGGTATGTAAGAGTTCTTTATATCTTCTGGATGTGAGCCTTTGTCAGTTATGTCTTACAAGCTTCTTTTTCTACTGTGTCTTCTTTCCTCATGGCATCATTTGATAAACAGAAATTCTATAGTTTTATTTACCCATCTTATCTTTTATGGTTCTATTTTGTTTAGGAAGCTTTGTCTAACCTCAGCCATGCAAATATTCCCCCCAAGTTGTTTCTGAAGCACTGTTGAATTATCAGAATCACCTGCAGAGCTTGCCCAAGCAGACTGCTGGCTCCACTGCCAGACTTTCTGACTCAGCAGGTCTAGGTGAGGCTGCAGAATTCGCATATCTACCAAGTTCCCAGGTATTGATGACACTGCTAGTCTAGGGACTGCACTTTAAGAGCCGCTGATCCAGAAGTTTTGATGGTCTTTTACATTTATATGTGTAATCCACCAGAAATTATGAAGTGAGTTTTGACTTCTCACATATGGAAGTCCAGTGCCATATGTTGAAGAGACTGTCTTCTCTTCACTGTTCTGAAAACCACGGGTCCAGATGTATGGGAATCATACTCCAGGCCCTTCCATGGGTCTCTTTGTCTGCCTGGGCCAGTACCACTGTCTTAAACAAATTGTCGTTTCACTATCATTAATCTTGAGGTATGGTGGAGCAACCTCCTATTCCTCCCTTTCCTTCACTATACATCTATGACCTGTTGTCACTTCACATACACTCATGATGGTGCATGCACATGCACACACAGGCACAGGCACACAGGCATGCACTCTGTTGGAGTTTTGATTAAAAATGCGTTGAATCTATAACTTGGTTTGGGGCGTATTTACAATATTGAATCTCTAATCCAGTGCTTCTGAACACTTTTCCCCTTGATATTTCCCCTAAAAGTATATTTGACTCTTCCCCCTCATTCCTTTGACACCCATGAAGCTGTAATGCCACAGATGTATATACTGCATGAGTATATCTGTGCCTTACACATAAAAACAGCACAATTTTTTTCTTCCCCAAAAAATCCTGCCTGTGCCATGTTCTGGCTCTTTGACCCCAATTGTGAATATGAATCCCAGTCCATAGTATAGCCTGACATTTATTTAGATATCCTTTGGTTTCTCTTAAAGAGACAAATTAGACAAGTAGATTTGTAGTACTCATACACATTGATTTTTATGCTGATTCCTAGGTAATTCATATTTTGGAATATTGGATTTATGCCCTTCTGGGTTGGCTGTATAGCTTCCAAGGGCACTCAGGTAAATAGCTGTGGTTACTACTGTGCAGGGTACCTTGTCCTCCCGGCTTCACACCTAAGCACCTGCCACCTGGTTGCCCCACTTCATCGAGCTCTGATTTGTGGGCTCTGTTTTTTGAGACATATGTTTGAAAGTATTACGGTAATTTCAAACAAAGTTGTCATTTGTGGCTATAAAATAAAATAATATATATGATTTTAAATGTAGACATCTAGAAAGAAGGGCCGTGCCTTGGAAAGTGTGCATAGTTAAGGCATAGTTAATTTTTTTCTCTGTTTACAAGAACAGCGTGAGTGCATCAATAGATGGCGCTGTTTCTTAATATATAGAGGAAGCCTTGAATTGGTGGAGTAGTTTGGGAAAAATGTTTTTCGGTTAAATTAGAATTAGGAATAATATAAATAAAACCAGAGAAAATTCTGCAGAATCCCTTGTGATCTACTTCTCTGGTGAGCTTAATTAAACTCAATGAAGAAACTTAAGTTCTCCCACTGTCTTATTTTTGGTGGGCGTTGGCTCTGATTTTGTCCTTTCTCATCCCAGGCTGAAGTGACACATATTGTACAGTTGGTGTGGCCAGAATAAAATCACCCTGACAGAAGCCCTGATGCTTTCCCGTGTGTGGCCTGTGCTCCACACAGAAAGCAGTGCTGGTTTTCATTTTCAAAACCATCTGTGTGGGAGACAGCATAGAGCAGGAGGGAATAAAACCAAAAGCTTCCCCTCCGTGTGTTTTCTGTGCAGCAGTGCAGAGGATCTGGTTACAGATCCTGCCTCTGCCATGTACTGGCTATTTGATCTTGGCAAACTATTTAATCTCTCCGACCTCAGTTTCCTTACCTGAAAAACCAAAGATAGTATCTATATGATACAGAGTGTTGTGAGGTTAACTGACTTAACTGACATAACAACTGGAGGGCGCTTAGCCTGGTACCGAAGGATGACAATGTGCTATTGTGGTCCATGCTTTGAAAGTGACATAGAAAACAGACCTCCTGGGTAACTGTTGTGTGTCCAAGTGACAAGTGTCACTGAACCTGGCTACTTTCATTGCTCTCAAGTTAGAACCCTGCAACCCAGGCATACGGCCAGATCTCTGCTTCCTGGTTCCTCTGAGGAGCTTGCAAAAAATAGCAATGCTCTAGCCCTACAGATTCTGATTTAATTGGTCATGGGGTCAGGTCTGAGGCAACTCCATTGAGCAGCCATGTTGACATGAGGTGAGACCAGGTAGGTGTCAGGATTCGGGTGTGACTGCAGGTTAGTATCTGAGTATCTGTGAAGTGTTGGAGCTGATCCTTTCCTCTTAAGGCAATGTGGTCAAGTAGGTTGCTGACAGGTATATTTGACAGAAAGTTCTGACCAAGCAGATGTGTGATCAAAATATGAGGTTTACATTTTCCCATCAGGAGTGCTTCTTGAAATTGATAAGTAAAGCTCCAGGAACAAACCTTAATAGCACATTATGAAATACCATATATTTTCTCACCCTTTTCCTACCCTTGTCTGTATTGGTGCCTATGTTTGTATGTATGTGTGTGCTTGCATGTCTGCTTTGTTTTTGTCCTGTCTGTTCCTGTTCCTTTCTACCTACCTCTGTCTGTGTGTCCCTCTGCTCTCTACCTGTTTTCATCCTTTTCTGTCTGTCTCCATTTCTCTGTATGTCTTTTCCTTGACTCCTTTGTCTATCTATCATTTATCTATCTATCTATCTCTCTATCTCTCTATCGTCTATCTATTTATCATTTTATTCAGAAAGAGATTTATTATAAGGAGTTGGCTCACTTGATTATGGAAGCTGACAAGTCCTAACATCTGCAGTCAATGAGCTGGATATGCAAGAGAGCTGATAGTGTAAGTTCCAGTTCAGTCCAAATCCAGAGGCAGGAGGAAACTGATGATTCAGCTCAAGGACAGGCAAAGCATGAATTCTCCTTTACTCGACTTCCTTGTTCTACTCAGTCTTTCAACCGACTGGATGAGGCCCACCCACATTAGGGAGGACAATCTACTTTTCTCAGCGTATTAATTCAAATAAATGTTAATGTCCTCCAGAAACACACTCCTCCACATACCCAGAATGATGTTTGACCAAATATCTGGGCCCTGTGGCCCAGTCAGTTTGACACATAAAATTAATTATCATTTATGCCTACTATTCTAGAACTTCTGGGTTACAGAAGTCTTAAACTGGCTGACTAAGGGTCAAATCTGGCTCTTGCATACATTCTTTTGGTCTTCCACCCTCATATCTAATATACAGTGATATTACAGAGCTTCATGTGTATAGTTCCTGCCTGCCCACTTTTTCTAGGCCATGACCAGCTATAAAGTCACTAAATTTTTCACCTATTCTAAAAGTATAGCAGAACTAGGTTAAACATGGTTACTTATGTCACTGAGAAAATCAAAACACATTTACAACTTCCACTGACAAATATTAATTATTTAAAAGAATTCAGCAATTTGACTATTCAACTACCTGGTTTCTTCTCAGTCTTCTGTCATAAGAAGAAAAACTCACTTCCTGATTGATTCATCTGGGGCGAGAAGAGGATTTCAGACATTTATGCCCACCCTGTTTGCCAGGGTGAAGCCCAGGATGTTTTAGTTGTTCGTTAGTAGTGAGGGCTTACCTCCAGCAGACTCTCCCATGATGGGAGGTGACTTTTTTAAGTCACCTCATGCCCCTCTCTCACTGAAATTAGGCAAAATAAAGGATCTGACAGCCCCAGACAGTCAAATCCTTTATTACCCAGGGCACATACCACTGAGCTGCTCGAAATGTTAACTGTCTTCCTGAAATAGCATGGAGCTTGAAAATACAAATTTGTCAGGACACAAATTATATAATTTTTAAAACAGGACTTAAAAGGTTTTTAAAACAAGCTGTTCTATCCAACAGAAATAAAAGAAAAGACAATCCATAACTATGTTATAGAAATATAACCCCCTGAGCTAAAGGCTATGTAATTATACATGTTTTATACTCTTTTCTGAAAATCTTTGTGACAAATTATTACAATTTCCTTGTTTTTATACAGAGCATTGAAATATTTCCAACAGTGCTATTCTTTGGAAATGATAGGGCAAAAACCATTTTCAAGTATTAAAAATTAAAATATATATATAATACTTTCTGTGCCCTTGCTGCCTGGCAGTTTGGAGGTAGAGGTGAGGGCTCTGGGGTGGAGGAGACTGAGAGAGATGTGAGTGTACAGGACGGTTGGGGAGAAAGCAGAGGAGAAGCATGGACCATAGAAACCTCCCAGGGCTCCTTCCCTCAGTAAAGTAGCCTCTTCTTGGCAACACTGGTCAATGCCTACACCACCCAGAAAAAGTCCATGTGCCTCCACTCTCTGGGAGCAATTTCAGAATCAATTGGGGCCTTTTCCAATCAATCTGGCAGTATGTCCAGGTCTGTGATGGCAACTGGGATAAACCAGGGCTGTCAATTCTGCTAGTGCTCTTGAAGCCTCCCAGTTAATTTAAAGGCAGATTGTTTTCTGTGCTTACAAAAAATCCAGCTTTAAAAAGCAAAACTGAAGCAAGAGACAAGGCAGGTCCAGTGACATAATGTATTTTAGTGTTTGTGAGCACAAATCAAGAATTTGGTTAGTGGCACCAAGGAAATGGATGAGAAAAAAAACAAAGACTGTGTTATGAAGAAATGACTGTTTGATTTGCTTTGAGGAAACCTCTGTAGGAGGGCTCTAAGGATAACCTGCTCGACTATGGGTGGGCCAGCACCTGATTTTTCAAAGTTACTGAGTGCCAAAAATAAGCAGAGCTTGCTATGTGCTCGGCTCTTCCTCCAGGGCTCTCAGTATTCCTCAAGGCACTGTCTCATGGCCATGACTTCCCTGCTGGACTCCAACAATGGTGCCTTACAGTTCTTCCTGCACTTTCTCTGCCACATTCAAAACCAGAATATATAGGCACAAAAACTTGGGTTAAAAATCCACAGACTTATACTGCTGGACTGCAATTGCTGACTAGTGTCTCTTCATGGAACTGTTAGCTCCTTGCAAGCAGACTGACAAAGACTATCTCCTTGAGAAACTTCAGTCAGGCTCCTTTGCACCCTCTTCATACTCAGATCTTGACATTGAGCCATGTCCTTGGCCCACTCAGTCCAGTGTAAGCAAGGATCCTGCCAGGGTCAGTTTAGTGAAAAATCCCCTGCCCTGTATATCTGATTAAATTTCTCACCACTCCCTCCACACCCCACAATATCTTATCACCCTGGTTGGCCTTCAGCAAGAATCCTGTTGGGTTTGTCTAGCAAGGATCCCCTTTTACCACTACCATTTCCTTTTAGTAATTTTCCATCCACTAACCTTCACCCTATTCTTTGCATTTAGAATGGAGCCCCATCCCCTTTCCTATTCCAAAACTCCCATTGCATTATCCTCTTGAATAAAGTCTTTCCTACTGTCTTAACAAATGTCAGAATAATTCTTTGTTTTGAGCAGGGTCAGTTTCACTTTGCACCCTGAGGATCTAACATGGGACCAGAATCATAGTGGGTGCTCAATTAATAATTTGTGAAGGGACAAGTGAATAAAAGGACAAAAATTGATAGCTTGGTTTAGCACTGCAAACAGAGTCTTTGAGGGCCCCAGACCTGTGCTGAAATTCCTGTTCGTATATTAACCAGCTATGAAATCATTCATAAGCTATTGAACTTTCTCATGTTTAGCTTTATCAGCTATGAAGAATGAGGATAATATAACCTATTTTGTAGAACTCTTTTGAGAAGCCAATGTAATAACATGAAATATCAGTCTCTAGGTGTTTGTTCAATAAATGGTTAACATTGTCATTTCTAATAGTTATAGTAATGGCAAAATGACTACCCAGCCTGGGGCACATAGGAAAGGTGTAATTCCATCGAGAACTTCTTCACTTCTTCCAAGGCTTTTCCATTCTGCAATGGGCTAAATTGTGTCTTCCCAAAATTTGTATGTTGAAGGCTTAACTCCCCAGATTTGGAGATAGGACCTTTAAGAACATAATTAGGGTTAAATAAGGTCATGAATATGGGGGCATGACATGATAGAAATGGTGTTTTTTATATGAAGAGGAAGAGACAGTAGATCTCTCTCCATCTCCAGGCTCACACAAAGGAAAGGCCACATTAGGACACAGTGAGATGGCAGCTGTCTATAAGCGAAGAAGAGAGGTCTCACCAGAAACTAACCTTGGCACCCTGATCTTGGACTTCCAGCTATCAGAACTGTGAGAAAATAAATTTCTGTTTAAGTCCCAGACTGTGGTATTCTGTTATGGCAGTCTGAGCTGACAAATATATATTCTAAGGCCCATTACTGATGCTTAGCTTCCCATTATGAAAACAGTCCTTCTCCCCCCTCTTTCACACTGTAATTTCTCCATCTATCATTGTATTCCTTACCCATTCAATCTGATGTTTATGAATTCCATTCAAGCCTTTATTCCCTTTTCCAGAATTTGGCTCTTTAAAGCTTACTATTATTTTCAAATCAAGCTACCTTCCAAATGAAAATTGGTATTCAGTATTTTGAGTTTATAATTTTATGTGACCAAGGGACTAATTAATTTTGTAAACTAATTAGAGAAGATTAGTTTTGGAATGATTAGAGAAGTTACAGAGACTTGATACAAACTGGGAAGGCTTTGTAGAGGAACCACATCGTGTGTTAAGAAAGGAGGGAGGTTCCATTATTTTTGCCAACAAGGAGGTGAAATTCTGCATGTTTTGAGGCACTGAGCTCATTAATGCTTGTAATTCAACTTTTAAAAGAGTAAATCTCTTTCAATGACACCATTTGGGTGAGCAGATGTTTCAGTTATTTATTGTCTAACAAACCACCACATAACTGAGTGGATTAAAATAACTGATTATTTATTTTGCCCATGAATCTGAAGTCTGGCCAGGGGTTGGCAAGGATAACACATCTCTGTTCTACGTGATGAGAGCTGGGGCAGGTCTACTGGAGGCTGAAGGAGCCACTTCCACTGTGGCTGAACAGTCTGGTTGCCCAATCAGACTCTGGGTCAGAGTCTCAGTTTTTCTCCATATGGGCCTCCCCACAGGTTGCTTGGGCTTCCTCATAGCATGGTAGCTGGGTTCCAAGAATGAAGTCTGAAGAGACAGGAAGGAAGTGGAAGCTGCCAGTTGTTAAGTACTGGACCTGGAAACTGGCATAGTTTGACTTTTGCCTTAAAATCTTTCTATCAAGTTCTCATGAAGCCCAGATTCTAGGGGAGGGAAACTAGATTCCATCTTTCCCCCCCTCAGAGATTTTATTTATTCTTATTTAGGGAGAGATAAAGGGGAGAGATAAAGAGAGGGAGAGAAACATCAATATGATAAAGAATGGCAATCAGTGAATTGCCTCTCATACATACCCTGACCGGAAAATAAACCTGAAACCCAGGTATGTGCCCTGACTGGAAATTGAACCAGTGACACTTTGCTTTGTGAAATGATGCCCAACCATTGAGTCACACCAGTCATGGGGAAGACCTCATCTTTTGATAGGAGATGTATCAAAGAATTTTTCATCCATGTTTTAAATCTGGCACAATGAATGGTATAAATCAGAAATTCTCAAACCATGGCTATATTTAGAAACATTTTGAAGAAATGTTTAGAAAACATTTAGAAACTATCTCAAGACATTATGGTTTTACTGGGTTGGGGGAGGCTAGGGAGTCTGTATTTAAAAATTTTTTTCTAGGTGATTCTGGTATGCAAACAGATTTCTGGGCAAAAGTTCCTGTGTCCATGGATTGGCAAACATGGGCCATGAGTGTAAGATGAGAGTGAGGTTCCTCTTTCTGTCTGGAGCCTGATGGGAAGAAGCACAGTTCAGGAAGCTGACCCAAGAATTGTATCAACACCAACTGCCTACAAGACAACTTGTTTCCAAATGAGTATAGAGGCAAAACTTTCAAGTAAATGGATCTGCCATCATCACACATGCTTTTTCTCATATTACATTTTACCCGAAATTTGTAAATAAAACAACAAAAATTCTGCCATATTGCCATAATATAATTTGTATTTTCTGATTGTGTGAAGCATGAGTAAGCACCTGGCATTACATTTCCAGCCCTCAGAGAGTAATGTTAAACATTTATAGTGCACTTAATCATCTGTCAGAAATAAAGGCATAATGTCTCGATAATTATTAAATCATTGAATCACACAGAAGATGCTCCCCTCTTTACTTATATAATAACCAGTAACCACTGACACATAGGGCCTTTGCAATGTAGGACAAGCATATCTGATTGTGGAAATGAATAAAAAATCATCTTAAGAGATAGGCTCTTAGAAAAGAAGACAACATGCATATGGATTCCTGCAATACTTGGCCAGGGCAAATAGTTGCTCCCTCCCCATTTATCACAACTCTTCACTCCCTCCCCAGTTATTAGAACTGGTTAAAATTCAGTCAGATTATTGCTGGAAGTGAAGAGTTGTGAAAGAAAATGTGCTTACTTGCTTTTGGAGGATAGATAACTAATTACAAAATGCCCAGCTTTGGGCTTTTATTCATAAGTATGTGCATTATTTTATTAATAAAAGAGATCCATATTTTGATTTGAAATAAGGTTGGGATAGAAAGAGCAATTTGAATTTTCATGACTTTTATTTTTTATGCCGTTTGTGAAGTTTTTTATTATATAAGAACTTTTAATATCAGTCAATGTAATTTTAGCAATATATAATGCAAGAAGTGACTTACATCTGTTGTAGATTCCATCCCTTATCACTGAATAGTCAGCCTAGAGAATTTAAACTTTTAGCCTTTTAAAAATTTGCAGGCTATATTTGTCTTTACAGAAGCTGATGTGAAATCAACTCTTCTTATTTTTTGTTTTAAACCTTCATTCTGGATAAAAGTGAAGCTTCCTAATCTATACAGGTGACAAATGGATGCTCCAATTAACCATGGTGGTGATTCAAGTTTGTGTAGAATCATTATGGGACCCCAAAAGGTCTGCTGGTTCCACCAACATTCCTTTAGTCAAACTTTTGAAGTTTTTCACAACTCCTAGGGCTGGTCTTTGAAAAAAAGTATTAAATACACAATATTTGCCATTGATGCTCATCCTTTTAGTTCTGGACCAATAATCATTAACAACGTCTCTTTCTGCCATTAATTGAGCCTCTACACAGTTATTAAACACAGAATTACTCACAGACCTTTGAATCATTATGGATTGAAGCACTTGTTAGCTGTCACTTATATGTAAAGTTATCAAAATGTCTTGTTTCTGTTACTGCATCTCAGTTTTTGAAAGAAGAATCACATTTAAAATGCTTCTTAACATTTGTCAAGAAGATTGAGCTTTAGGTCAGTTTGCCTCAATGAATTAATAAGTGTGTGCCTCTCTTCCTTGGTCCATAAATGATTTTTTTTAGCAAGTTTTGTTATTTTATTTATTTCTGATTTAATTTTTTCCATTGCACATTCAACTTTCAAAACACTGTAAAGATAAGCAGGTGAGAAACAAGTGAAAAATGCTGGTGGAGGTATGTATAAAAAGGAGTCAGGAATGAAGTCAAAACAAAAATGTAGAGCACACAATCTGTTATTTTATAACAGACAGGCCCCAAATTGCTGTGTCAGTATTCTAGAAACTAAATGAAGAGGGACATTTGATGAGATTAAAAACATACCCACTTCTAAGAAGAATGCACAATTCATTTTGATACTATAGCAAAAATAATGTTCCTTCTGGAACTCTCCCTAATGTGTAATGTCACAGCATCCTCAACCTCCTCAGTGTAGAATGGAACCCAACGGGGTTCCATTGGGATGTCTCTATTGTGTTTCTCCATGTTGACCAAGTGTCATACCACAGCCCACACCAGTGAAAGCCTTTCCATGGGAGGGAAGCAGAGAAAGGAAAGGGGACAAAGACAGTCTCAGTTTACACATTTCTGCCTTTCTAGCTTAATTCAGGAGTGAACTTTAGAATATCTAGATGGAAGGACGTAAAGGACAGATTTCACATATCCTCCCAAACAACTTTTTTCTCCAAATTGAGCTTTTGATAAATACTAACAGGCAGCAACATATTTAATGTTACACTTCTGGGCAAATGCTTATATTGTACGTATTTTGTGTCATCAACTGAGTTGACACACCCTATGAAAACCAAGGTGCAGAGAAGGCACTTACCTGAATTAGTGTCCCCTTCATTCTGCTAGGAGGTGAGCTGAGAGAATATCTGTGTGCCAGGAAAGAGGGCTGAATTGTATTTTTGCAATTATTGTCTCTGGAACATGAGAATCAAAACAGATGGGCTTACAAATGCTAATAGTCAAGGCAAGTTGTTCCCAAAGGCAGAGGGAGTGAGAAGTAAGGTGACTGGTTTGTGTTGATTCCAAGATCAATCAAAAGGGAGCTTTCTGGCAAAACAATAGATTTACTCATTCAATACTGCTAGGTACTTGACATGTCAGTGGGGGAAAAAAAGCACATGTTGTAGTTCTGTTTTTTTTTATTCTCATTTTACACAGAAAGATCTATGTGTTTGTGCCTTCCACCATAGGTTTTGAAGCTCAAAATTTGTTTTCTAGCTTCTAAGTGTCATAACCTTCAAAGAGCAGAGGGCTAAACCTACTCATGTGGTCATGTAAAGACTTCAATTTTATGTTCCGGTAATGACTGCGGTCCTGGCATCAAAGAGAGAATTGTTTTTGTTTCCTTATTTTCAACTCAAGCAATAATATAATGGTTAGGAATTACTGTTAGTAACACAGATGAGAATGGTATTCCAATTTCTCTACTAGAATAATTGCAGGGAAGCCACACTTTTATACCGAATCATTTTGAGACCTATTATTAAATATAAAAAGCTGTTTTAAAATGTTAGTAATGGTGGAAAAAGATTCTTTATTTATTTTTTGACTTTTGAAAATTCATTTTCTATTGTATTTTTTTGCTTTACCATTTATCCTCCTTATGCCTTCTCCCCCCCAATCACCACACTGTTGTACATGTCCATGAATACTTTTTCCTTTTTGTTCAATCCCTCCATTCCTTATGTCCCCCCCACCCCACAGCTGTCATCCTGCT
The DNA here is from genome assembly GCF_021234435.1 of Artibeus jamaicensis. Classification (NCBI taxonomy): domain Eukaryota; kingdom Metazoa; phylum Chordata; class Mammalia; order Chiroptera; family Phyllostomidae; genus Artibeus; species Artibeus jamaicensis. Next base: position 119,723 of record NW_026521933.1, on the reverse strand, counting down.
GTCTATGAGTCTGTCTCTATTTTGCTTGTTAGTTCAGTATGCATTAGATTCCACATATAAGTAAAATTATATATTCGTCTTTCTCTGACTGGCTTATTTCACTTAGTATAATGTTCTCCAGGTATATCCATACTGTCACAAAGGGTAAAGTTGTCTCCTTTTTTATGGCTGAGTAGTATTTATTGTGTAAATGTTCCATAGTTGTTTTATCCACTCTACTGATGGATACTTGGGCTGCTTCCATATTTTGCAGATTGTAAATAATGCCACAATGAACATAGGGGTGCTTATGTTCTTTTTAATTAGTGTTGTGGGTTTCTCAGTATATTCCTAGAAGTGGGATGGCTGGGTAAAAAGGCAGATCAATTTTTAATTTTTTGAGATATCTCCATACTGCTTTCCACAATGGCTACCCCAATCCACATTCCCATCAATAGTACAAAAGGGTTCCCCTTTCTGCACATCCTCACCAGCACTTGTTTGTTGATTTATTGATGATAGCCATTCTGACAAGTATGAGGTAGTATCTCATTGTGATTTAAATTGCATTTCTTTGGTGATTACATTGAGCATTTTTTCATATGTCTATTGGCCATATGTATACCCTCTTTGGAGAAGTGCCTATTTAGGCCCTTTGCCCATTTTTTAAATGGATTTTTTTTGGTGTTGAGTTTTATAAGTTTTTAATAAATTTCAGATATTAACCCCTTATCAGATGTATTGGAAAATATGTTTTCCCATTCTGTGGGTTGTCTTTTTATTTTGTTAGTGGTTTTCTTTGCTGTGCAAAAACTTTATAGTTTGATGTAGTCCCATTTATTTATTTTTTCTTTGATTTTCCTTGCCTGAGGGGATATATCAGTTAAAATATTGCTATGAGAAATATCTGAGATATTACTTCCTCTGCTTATTTCTAGGATTTTTATGGTTTGGGGTTTAACATTTAAGTCTTTAATTCATTTTGAATTTGTTCTTGTTTGTGGCATAAGAAGTGGTCTAGTTTCATTTTTCTGCATGTATCTGTCCAATTTTTCTGACACCATTTATTGAATAAACTATCTTTATATTTTAGCCCATTGTATGTACTTGGTTCTTCTGTCAAATATTAATTGACTATTAATTAACTATTAATTTGACTATTAATATTAATAATTGACTAAAGATGTGGGTTTACTTCTGGGCTCTCTATTCTGTTCCATTGATCTATGTGTCTCTTTTTATGCCAGTACCATGCTGTTTTGGTTATTATAACTTTATAATATAGTTTGATGTTAGGTAGCATGATCCTCCAACTTTGTTTTTCTTTCTCAGATCATTGTTGCTATTCAGGGTCTTTTGTGATACCATATAAATTTTTGAAATATTTGTTTCAGTTATGTGAAATTTGTCATTCCTATCTTGATAGGAATTATGTTGACTCTACAGACTGCTTTGGGTAGCATGGACATTTTAATGATGTTACTTCTTTTTTTTTTAATTTTTTTTATTGATTATGCTGTTACAGTTGTTCTATTCCCCCTTTATTCCCCTCCACCCTACCCCCCATCCCCACCATCACCCCCCTTTAGTTTATGACCATGTGTCTCAAGTCCTTTAGATTCTATATTTCCCATGCTATTCTTGCCCCCCCATCTATTTTCTATCTACTGTCTATGCTACTTATTTTCTGTACCTTCTCCCCCCTTCTCCTCCTCCCACTCCCCTGTTGCTAACCCTCCTTGAGATCTTCATTTCTATGTTTCCACTCCTGATCTAGCTGTCCTTTTAGTTTGCTTTTGTTTTAGGTGTGGTTGTTAATAACTGAGTTTGTTGTCCTTTCACTGTTCATGTTTCTTTAACTTCTTTTTCTTAGATAAGTCCCTTTAACGTTTCATATAATAAGGGCTTGGTGATGATGAACTCCTTGAATTTGATCTTATCTGAGAAGCACCTTATCTGTCCTTCCATTTTAAATGAAAGTTTTGCTGGATAGAGCAATCTTGGTTGTAGGTCTTTAGATTTCATGACTTGGAATACCTCTTTCCAGCCCCTTCTTGCCTGTAAGGTCTCTTTTGAGAAATCAGCTGACAGTCTGATGGGGACTCCTTTGTAGGTGACTGTCCCCTTAGCTCTTGCTGCTTCTAGGATTCTCTCCTTCATTTTAATCTTGGCTAATGTAATTATGATGTGTCTTGGTGTGTTCCTTCTTGGATCCAACTTCTTTGGGACTCTCTGAGCTTCCTGGATTTCCTGGAAGTCTATTTCCTTTGCCAGATTGGGGAAATTCTCCTTTATTATTTGTTCAAATAAGTTTTCCACTGGTGGCTGTGCCTTTCCCCCTTCTGGTACCCCTATAATTCGGATGTTGGAGCGTTTAAAGATGTCCTGGAGGTTCCTAAGACTCTCCTCATTTCTTTGAATTCTTGCTTCTTGACTCTTTTCTGTTTGGCCATTATTTGCTTTCTTCTGCTCCACTCCATTGATTTGAGTCCCAGTTTCCTTTTCATTGCTATTGGTGTCCTGTGCAATTCCATTCATTTCAATTAGTTTCGCCTTCATATGTTTGTCTAATTTGTCCGTATAATCTACCAGTTCTGTGAGGATCCTGATCACCAATTTTTTAAACTGTGCGTCTGTGAGTTTTGCTATTTCTTCATCGCTTAGATTTATTTCTGGGGCTCTGAGATCCTCCTGCGCCATTCTTGGTCTGTTGGGGCCCTTTAAGTGTGAGAAGCGGTGCCTTGCATTCCCAGATTGCTGGGTTGTGACGCTGTATGTGGGGGCGTGGCCAGAGCGGGGAAATGGCAACGCTCTCTGCCGCTTCTCACAGCTGGGTGCGGAGGAGCAGTGCCTTAGGTGGTTCACCTGGGCCGGGCCACTCAGAGTCGCTGGGTTATGACGCTGTATGTGGAGGTGGGGTCAGAGCAGGGAAATGGCGGCGCCCTCCACTGCAGCTTGCCTTGGGGACCTGCCGGCCCGGTCCAACCGCCCACTCCCTCGCCTGTCCACCCTCGCACAAATGCGCGACCTCAGTCAACACGCAGCCCCGGCCTGGCTGTCTCCCCGCGGTCGCTCGCCTGGTTGCTTGCTGGGTCGCTCACTAGGTCTGACCCTGCGCCTGGATTCCGCTGGCCTGAGTGCATCTGGCCGAGTCCTCCTGTGCAACCCTGCTCCGCCAGCCGCTGGTTTCGCCCCTTACCGGTCAGGCTGAAGAATTTGTTGTTAACGGACTTCCGAAAAGTTCAATTTTCCGTGTTCTGGCTGTGTTTTCTGTTGCTAATATTTAGTTTTCTCTAATCTTGGTTGTGTGAGAAGGCATGGCACATCCACCTATGCCTCCATCTTGGCGGAAGTTGACAAATGAATCATGATGTTACTTCTATCCATGAACACAGTATGTGCTTCCACTTATTTGTATATCCTGCAATTTCTTTCTTCAGTGCCTTATAATTTTGAAAGTACAGGTCTTTTACATCCTTGGTAGAAGTATTCCTCAGTATTTTATTCTCTTTGAAGCAATTGTGAATGAGATTGTTTCTTAATTGCCCCTTCTTATATTTCATCATTGGCATATAAAATTGCAACTGATTTCTGGATATTAATTTTGTATCCTGCCACTTTGCTGAATTCATTTATCAGTTCTAGTAGTTTCTTGGTGGAATCTTTAGGGTTCTTTACATACAAAACCATGCCATCTGCAAATAAACACAGTTTTACTTCTTCCTTTCCAATTTGGATGCTTTTTTTTTTCTTTTTAGATCCTTTATTTTTATGGGGCAGTAGAGAATGAGCAGTACAAGATGTTCTCAATAAAAATTTTCTTCTCTCACTCTGACTGGTGTGGCTCTGTTGGTTTGGTATCATCCTGTAAAGAGAACAGTCTCCAGTTTAATTCCTGGTCAGGGCGCATGCCTGGGTTGTGGGCCTGGTCTCCATTTGGGGCAACTGAGAGAAGCAAGTGATCAATGTTTCTCTCACACATTGATGTTTCTCTCTCTCTCTCTCTCTCCCTCCCTTCCCTTCTCCCTAAAAACAAATAAATAAAATCTTTAAAAAAATAAATATATTTTTCTCTCTTTAAAATAGATGATCAAAGACATCTCAGTGTTCCTGTTCTTTTAGAAGATATGTACATATATGAGGAATGGCACATAGAAAGACTCATATCTTTGTAATAACACATGGAAGTTCATAGAATAAGAGAAAGCTTAAGCTGCAAGGAAATGTCTAGCCCAACCTCCTCATTTTGCAAAGCAGATTTTTCTAGAATGGGCCATGACTTATAAATGTCACCAAGTTAATGGCACAGCAAGTGTTGAGTTCATTCCTCCCCTTTCTGAAACCCATGGCCTGCCAATGGTGTCTAGTAGCTCCCAGAATTTCCATTTTCTTGTTTCCAAAATGTGTCCAGTTCTGTGGGCACAGAAGGTGACCATCATGGAAATCATGTTCCCCTTTGCCAGCAGGTATGTGAGAAGAACTTTACTGGTGCCCTTTGGAAGAAGTTTTGTGTCTGACAAGAGGGAGGCACATGAGAACAGAGCTCTTTTGCCAAAACCTCCTTTGCTTTCTCCTGTGGACACTATCATGGCAGGACACAAAGCTTAGAGATGTCTCAGCTTTCTTTATGACTGTAAGAGGAAATTGTTACCATTGCATTGATGTTGGCAGACTGGGAAAAGAAAATAAGTCTTATCTTTGTTGATATCATTGGTCTTCTGAGAAAACTTATGACTGACTTCCCATTAGGTTAGCAGAGTTCTCCTTTGATTTAAACTAGGCAGGAGGGTACTTGGTATATTCAAGATAAACAAGGGGCCAGTGTGATTTAAGAGCTGTGCATGAGAGGGAGTTTAGAAGGAGATGATGTTAGGAAATGACGAGAGATGAAAGCAGGTGGGATTTTGTAGCAGGCTAAGTACTTTAAGCTTTTAATATGTGAGTGAAAAGGCATGAAAGAGCTGGGAGTAGAAGCATGAAGTGTTCTTAGTGTAACTGAATCACTCTTGCTGCTATGTGAAGAATAGACTATTAAAGGTCAAAGCTAGAACCAGAAAAAAATAGACTATTGGAGGTCAAAGCTAGTCCTCTTGGGACTCTTGATATAATCCAAAGCAAAGATGCTTAGACCAGGATAGTTGTGGTAAAATGGAGAGAAGTCATAAGATTCTGGGTACATTCTGAAAGTAAATAACATCTTTCTCTCCCTTCCTCAGTAAAGACAGACTGTCACATGAAGTGCCTCACTGGATGTGTTTGGACTCTTTGAGCCTTGACAACCCTATATTCTTCCACAAATGGTCCTTGAGAGCTTGTTTGGAGGTTCTAGTAGGGGAGTGCAGCTACTTGTACACCCTTGACTGAAGAATGGTTCTCCTTTTTTGAAGAAGGTCTTCCTCTTCAACTGAGTGGGAACCTTCAGAAGAAACACACATGGAGCAGCCAGGTAGAAAAAGTATATCCTCCTCACCAGCCACATGAGCTGAATTCACCCTGGTAATTAATGGGTAACAGATATCACAGCCAGATTATGCTCACATCCAGATCATTTCTTGACTGAATCAGTTTTGATCAGGTTGAGACACACATGTACACACAAAAATTGATTTAAGATAACTACAGGAATTTTGGCCTGAGTAACAGAAGAAGCAAAGTTGCCATGGTCCAGATGGGGAAGACAGCAGGAAGAACAGTTTCAGGGGGAGAGTCAGGAGTTCTGCATGGGGACAGCTTTCCCCACAAGCCCCCTCGAGTGCCATGGATAGAGAGTAAATATGACTGAGACATGATGTGATCTGCTTGGGGAGGAGAAGTGAGCAGTGGCCAGTTTCACAGGGGAAAAAGGCCAGCAGAGGCCAGTTTCACTGAGGAGAAAAAGGCCTCAAGCCCCTTCCTCCAGGGCCTTTTATTGGGTTGTAATACACAGGAATACAGGGTGGCAAGGACCAAACTGTAGATAACATTTCAAAGAAATCTGAGGGTTTAGTCCGAGTCAGAGTCTGTCAGGAACAGAGTTTTAGGGTTTCCTGCTCGAATCCTTAAAATATTAATGAAAGCACTCAGCAGAGCAGATTTCACAGGTTTATCAGCAAGTCTTTGTGGTGCCAGATTTTTCCCCAGGACGCGCTCTAGCAAGGCAAGGAGATGCACCTCTTCCCAACAGGTATTCAGGCTCAAGGGGATTAAAGCCAGGAAGCACTTCTCCCAGAGACCATGGGGACTTGGGCTTTGTCAGAGTCGGGGGTGAGAGTCCATTGCTCTTTGTTGCAGCCCCCCAAGTCCTTACATGAAGGCCTCCCAAGTGATCTAGTCTGGCTCAGGTTGCCCCCTGCCATGAGGGGTCTTACCTGTCATTGACTTCCGACCAAGTTTTGGGGGCAGGGAGAGGAAACTGAGGCAGTGTTTGCTACCAGAGACAAGGTTTGTCTCATGTGGCTGGAACTCCAAAGGTCGTCCCTTGCCCTTAGCCACAAGGGGTAGAGATACAATTCCTAAAACCCGGCAGAGTGGTCTATAACAGTTCTGTTCTGGACGCGTTACATTTGAGGTGCCTATTATACTTATAAATAAAGATATTAAGCTGGCTGTCAGATCCTGAAGTCTGAAGTTCAGGGGAGAAGACTATGCTAGACATATACATTTGGAAAATTTTATCTTATATTAATTGTATACAAAGCCATAGAACTGGGTATGATTTCCAAAGGGATGAGTATAACAGAAAAGAGCTTTTTTGTGTGGTGCCTCAGAGGTGATTAGATGTTTCAAGGTGAAGATGAATATCTCTTTCCTAGCTACTGGTTACCAGAAATTCATTGAAGTGGATGATGAATGCAAACTTTGTACTTTTTATGAGAAGCATATGGCTACAGAAGTTACTGCTGACTCTCTGGGTAAAGAATGGAAGGTGTATGTGGTTCAAATCATTGGTGAAAATGGTAAACAAAGTTTTCCCACAAAGCAGGGTATCTTGACCCATGGCCATGTCTGCCTTCCTCTGTGTACGGGGCATTCCTGTTATAGACCAACGAGGACTGGAGAAAGAAAGAGCAAATCTGTTTGGGGTTGCATTGTGGATGGATGTCAATCTCAGTGTTCTCAACTTGGTCATTGTAAAAAAAAGAGGATAAAGATATTTCTAGTCTCACTGATTCTATTGTGTCTCAGGCCTGTTTTTGAAAGATTTGGGGGCCCCTGGGGTATGACATCATAGGCAACACAACATATGATGAAATGAATTAGCTAGGAAGACTAGATTATATTGTGGTAACAAATAACCCCAAATATCAGTAGCTGAAATCAAGTATAACTCCTTAAATGGGCATGTAAGATTTGTGTACTTCATACAGACTAACTAGAGAGGTTCCAAGATAGCTTCAAAGTAGCTGAAGCTCTATTGACTTGCTCTCAGCCCCATACTGGTCTTGCATCTAAACCACAGAGCAATCAACTCAAAAATCCAGCCATGAGAGAAGGTGTGTTCAAGTGGGTATGAGTTAGCATGTGTGTGAGTGAGCATGTGCATGTGTGCAATCAGTTTGCAAGTACCTGCCTGCTTGCAAGGATACTCAGGAGTGGGCATCCCAGCTACTCCTGTTGGAGATACTGCTGCTGCTGCTACCCAGACTGGCATGTCTGACTGTGTAGATTTGGAGCAAGAGACACCTTGTGGTGATTACAATATCCTCCTTGAGACTTGCCTGGACTTAGGTCTGTGCCCTCTACCCTGGACAGGGCTGTGAACCTTGCCACCACCCAGGGCCATAGAGTCTGGGGGCTGTGGTACTTGTCAGGGAGGGATGTCTCTGGCCCTGGGAACCACTGGGTCTGTGAATGGGACAGAGTCTGACTGAGGAGGCTACAGATTAGCTGCGGAGCTGGGAGCATTAGGAGCGGAAAGAGGTGGCCAGGGTGGTGCTGACTGCAGAGGCTGTGGTTGGAGTACAACAGTGGGAGCATGAGGCTGAGACTCACTGGAAGAAGCCAAGAGAGCACCACACCACCGTCCAGGGTTATAGTTTTGCTGTTGGACTCTTCTCTTCCTTCCCCAACCCCTTCAGGATGATATGAGACTTGTAAGAAGATGATGCATTCAGGGTATAATCTATAATTTGGGAGATAGGGGCAGAGGCATTGCTGTGAGAGAAGCATTAATTGTGGCCTCCTGTATGTACCCTGACTGGGGATCTGACCCACCCTAGAAGCCCTATCAAAGCAGATGTGGTTGTGGTAGAGGTGGAACCTCTTAGTCAGCCGGATGCAGGAAAGTTCCCACCAACAAACGGACCAATAAAAATCAAGGCCCAGGACTTCCGCCAAGATGGAGGTTTAAGGTGGATGTGCCGTGCCTCCCCCCACAACCAAGTTTAGGGACAACTAAATATTAGCATCAGAAAACACAACCAGAACACGGAAAACTGAACTTTTCGGAAGTCCGCTAACAACAAATTCTTCGGCCCGACCGGTAAGGGGCGAAACCGGCGTTGGGTGAGGAGTTACAAAGGAGTCGACCCGGGCGCGGAATCCAGACACGCGAATCCAGTCGCACGGGTTCCAAACCCAGGATTGGACCTAGTGAGCAACCGAGCAGCCCACCAGGTGAGCGACTACGGAGGAGTCAGTGGGGAGGCGGTGGCAGCGAGTTGACTGTGGTTGCCTGGTTGCACGCGGGTGAGGGAGTGGCGCCGCCATTTCCCGCTCAGACCACGCCCCCACATACAGCGTCACAACCCAGCGACCTGGGAATCCAAGGCGCCGATCCTCCCACTTAAAGGGCCAGAACAGACCAAAAATGTCGCAGGAAGACCTCAAAGCCCCAGAGATAAATCTAAGTGACGAAGAAATAGCAAATCTCTCAGATGCACAGTTTAAAACACTGGTCATCAGCTTCCTCACAGATCTGGTGGACTATAGCCACAAATTAGAGAAACATATGAAGGCTAAATTAAGGGAAATGAATGGAATTCCACAGGAAAACCATAGAGATGAAAAAAAAACTGGGACTCAAATCAATGAAGTGGACCAGAAGGAAGAAGAAAAAAATCATCAAACAGAAAGGAATGAAGAAATAAGAATTGAGAAAAATGAGGAGAAGCTTAGGAACCTCCAGGACATCTATAAACGCTCCAATATCCGAATTATAGGGGTACCAGAAGGGGGAAAGACACAACCACCAGTGGAAAAACTATTTGAACAAATAATAAAAGAGAATTTCCCCAATCTGGCAAAGGAAATAGACTTCCAAGAAATCCAAGAAGCCCAGAGAGTACCAAAAAAGTTGGACTCAAGAAGAAACACACCAAGGCATATCATAATTACATTAGCCAAAATTAAAATGAAGGAAAGAATCCTGGAAGCAGCAAGAGATAAGGGGACAATCACCTACAAAGGAGTCCCCATCAGGCTGTCAGCTGATTTCTCAAAAGAGACCTTACAGGCAAGAAGGGGCTGGAAAGAAATATTCCAAGTCATGAAATCTAAAGACCTACAACCAAGATTGCTCTATCCAGCAAAACTTTCATTTAGAATGGAAGGACAGATAAGGTGCTTCTCAGATAAGACCAAATTCAAGGAGTTCATCATCACCAAGCCCTTATTATATGAAATGTTAAAGGGACTTATCTAAGAAAAAGAAGTTAAAGAAACATGAACAGTGAAAGGACAACAAACTCAGTTATTAACAACCACACCTAAAATGAAAGCAAACTAAAAGGACAGCTAGATCAGGAGTGGAAACATAGAAATGAAGATCTCAAGGAGGGTTAGCAACAGGGGAGTGGGAGGAGGAGACTGGGGGAGAAGGTACAGAAAACAAGTAGCATAGACAGTAGATAGAAAATAGATGGGGGGGGGGCAAGAATAGTATGGGAAATATAGAACCTAAAGGACTTGAGACACATGGACATAAACTAAAGGGGGGGTAATGGTGGGGTTGGGGGGGCAGGGTGGAGGGGAATGAAGGGGGGAATAGAACAACTGTAACAGCATAATTAATTCAAAATAAATAAATAAATTAAAAAAAAATCAAGGCCCAAACACAAAAGGACAGTCCACATAACCCACACAAGAGACATTCCTAGAACATCTGGATTAGGAGATCAAGAAGTATATACCATGGACTTCTCTGCTCTGGGGAGAGATGAAAACCACTGGAGAGAAACCCACCATCTTTTTTTTTTTTCCTTAAAGGGGCAAAGCACAGGTTTTTTGTTTGTGGCTACTCACCTTGGACACCAGTGAAGGGAGGGAGGCACGGACTGGAATCACATTAGAAAAGTCTGGAGTGGGAGGCATCAGGGAGAATTTTGGGTTAGCAGCTGTGGGATTTTCAGGGCTTGGATATATCTGGGCTTCACAGCAGCCATCTTTCTTGAGAAGAGCTAACCACTCCCAGGAAAAAATCAATTACGTTACCCTGTGGGATACTGCTGCTCCCACCCTCTGGAAATCCTCTTGCTACAACCTCTGAAAACCTGTTTGCTCCCCTCAGCAACTTTTTATTGTTATTTTTTCAGTTTTGCTCTATCTTTGTGTTCTGTTTTGTTTGTTTTCTTTCTTTTTTCCCATTCTGCATCTTAACACTTGCTGAGGAAACAGCAATATAAACAGACTCAAGGGTCATCAGAGACTGGTGGTAGGGTGTAGGCAATCCCTACACTATCCTGGGAAACAGACTGGTGCTTCCCTTCATGGATGAGCCACAAAAACACCCTCCCAACATCTGGTAGACCCAAAATATGGGCTTTGGAAGCCTACTAAGGGCCTGCCCAGATGAGCACAGAGAAATAATCCTGGACAGACTCAGACTAGTGGCTTGGCGGAGGGAGAACACACCCATTCTCTTCCATGATGTCTGAAAGGCACCTGCCATGAGAGGCCCAGGAATCACAGGCATCTGTTTCCTGCAGAAACCCTCTCAGAAATAGTTGGGTCTGGGACTAGTTTAAGATTGACAGCAGGCCAGCAGGCAGAGACAGACAGAAGTGGATCCTGTGGTAACTTGGGACATTTGCTGATACCTAGTGCTGTTAAAAACTAGCATTGCAGAGCAGTTTGGCTTATCCTGGGAGCTGCCAAGCCCAGAAGAATCAGCCACAGACTGTGGATTATCTGTAGATTTGATAAGGCAGCTGAGGGTGAAGAGTTACTGACAGTGGCTTACACCAGACTCAGATATCAAAACAGTATCCAACAGAGAGAAACCAGAAGGCAAGACCTAAACTGTGCTGAGACAAATCTACTAGGTTCTTTTCATTATCTTAGCTATTTCCCCTTTTTCATAGACTTTATTTAGCTTTTTATCTATTTTTTCTTTCCTTTTTGGTGCTTTAATTTTTCTTTCATATCTCCTATTCTACTTTTATCTTTGATTATTCAGCTCCCTTTTCTTTTGTTCTTTTTAGTAATTTTGTTACCTTTTCTGTGTTTCTTTTCCTTGTTTTTCTCTTTAAATTAATTACAAACAGTAGTTCTCTTCCCCTTTCTCCTCTCATAATTGCTTTTCTTTTCTTTGGTCTTCTCATATTCCTTTTTCCTTTTCTCTACTATTACATTTCACTTTCCACTGTTATTATTCTTTGCTCTCTTGTGGTTGATATTGCTGTGGTGGTTGGGGGTTACTTAGTTTGGTGTTGTTTTTTTGTTGTTATGCTATGTTCTATCAGCAGCTATACAATAGCATAAAACATGTGGTGGGGGTGCTGGGAACTGCCCTACCTGGTTTCAGAAGATGTAAGCCCCTGCCTTGGCTAAGGCTGAGTGAGTGACCTTCAGAGCAAAAGCCACTCCCTGACAGGGGTGCCACTTCTATTTCTTTTTCTTCACTCTGCCTGGCCCCCAATTTTTGATCGGGTAGCCAATGACGGGTAAGATTCCCCAAGGGGGGAAAAACCTAAGACAGGCATGATCATGGGGAGGCCCCAGCGAAGGACTTGGGGGTCTATAGCAAAAGGGAGTGATGAACTCTGGCCCCTTGGTTTTGGCATAGCCTGAGTCCTCATTCTGTCTGCAAGAAGTCTCCTAATCTCTTGGCTGCCTTACTTCCCCTGCCCGACTTAAGCCTGAAACAATACCTTAAGCCTGAAACAATGCTGGTGGTGGGTGTCACCCTGTTCTGGAAAGGGCAGGTTCCTCTGAGTGATCAGACCTAAGAAAGAATATGTAAAATCCTGTGAAACCTGCTTTGTTTAGAATGCTCTCAATTAAATGATGAAGGTTCAAGCAGCAAGTGAGTTTGTTCTCCAAAGTTTTGTAGCCCTTTATCTAACAGACCCTGACTCAGAATAAGCACTTCTTTGCATGCTATCTATTGTTTGATCCTTACTGCCTGACAATGATTAATGAGCTTTACCTGTGTTTCTGTGCAAAACAAACATAATAAAAGCCCATTGATGAAAAGGCTCTTGGTCCTTCTCCTTTGAGAGATTGGCCACATTTCCTCCCCAAGCAGATCATGTCTTGGTAGACTTATTCCCCTCTGCGGCAGACAGGGGGGTCTGTGGGCAAACCTCCCCCACAGTGGTGATTGAGTCTCATAGTTAGCCAGTCAGAAGGGAGTGCCCACCAATGAATGGCCAATAATAATCAAGACCCAAATACAACATAAGAGTCCATATAACCCACACAGTGGTCATTCCTAGAGCATACAGATCAGGAGATCAAGGAGTCTACACTGGGTCCCACAGGATTCCTAACACACATGGCCACTCCACAAGAAAGAGAGTCATAGGAAATCAATCTAATACATAGAAGCAAGCACAAAAAGACAACTAAAATGGAGAGACAAAATAAAAAAGAAGAAAAACAATCCCTAGACTTCTGGTCAAGATGGAGGCATAGGTAGACACACTGTGCCTCCTTGTGCAACCAAAAGAAGGACAACAATAAATTTTAAAACAAAAACCAACCAGAACTGCCATAAAATTGAATTGTATGGAAGTCTGACAACCAATGAATTAAAGAAGAAACACTCACCTAGACCAGTAGGAGGGATGGAGACAGGCAGCCAGGCAGAGAGGACTCATGGCAAGGTGGCAGCTAGAGGACCCAGGGCAGGCGAGGAGGTGGCTGGCAGACCAGTGGTCCCACATTCACATACAGATACAGCGGGAAGAACAACTGGGGAGCAAGACAGACCATGCGACCCAGGGTTCCTGTAGGAAAAATAAAGCCTCAAAACCTCTGACAGAAAAAACCAGTGGGGGTTGCAGCAGTGGGAGAAACTCCCATCCTCACCAGAGTTTGTTGGAGAGACTCAGGATCCTGGAATGTAGAAAAACCACCCACCCAAAAATCAGCACCAGAAGAGCCCAGTTTGCTTGTGAGTAGCAACAGAAGTGACTGAAAACTGGCAAAGAGTGAAGCATGTGGCACTATTTCCTATCGGATGCCTCCCCTACATACAGTGCCACAACATAGCAACAGTGACATGGGTTGTTTCATCCTGGTGAAAACCTAAGTAAGGCTCCACCCCTTACTACATATGGGTATGCCGAGACAAGAAAAAAATGGTCCAAATGAAAGGACAGATCAAAACTCCAGAAAAATACAACTAAGTGACATAGAGACAGACAACCTATCAGATGCACAGTTCAAAACACTGGTAATTAGGATGCTTGCAGAATTGGTTGAATATGGTAGCAAATTAGAGAAAAAAATGAACGCTATAAAAAGTGAAATAAAAAAAAATGTACAAGAAAACAACAGTGATGTGAAGGAAACTGGGACTCAAATCAATGATTTGGAGCAGAAGGAAGAAGTAAACATTCGACCAGACAGAATGAAGAAACAAGAATTTTAAAAAACTGAGGAGAGGCTTAGGAACCTTCAAGAGAACTTTAAACATTCCAACATTTGAATCATAGGGGTGGCAGAAAGAGAAGAGAAAGAGCAACAAATTGAAAACTCATTTGAACAAATAATGAAGGAGAACTTCTCCAATCTGATAAAGAAAATAAACTTTCAGGAAGTTCAGGAAGCTCAGAGAGTCCCAAAGAAGTTGGATCCAAGGAGGAACACACTAAGGCACATCATAATTACATTACCCAAGATTAAAAATAAGGACAGAATCTTAAAAGCAGCAAGAGATAAGGAGACAGTTATCTACAAAGGAGTGCCCATAAGACTGAGAGCTGATTTCTCAAAAGAAACCTTATGGGCAAGGAGGGGCTGGAAAAAAGTATTCAAAATTATGAAAGGCAATGACCTGGATCCAAGATTACTCTGTCCAGAAAAGCTATCATTGAGAATGGAAGGGCAGATAAAGTGCTTCCCAGATAAGGTCAAGTTAAAGGAGTTCATCATCACCAAGCCCTTATGGTATGAAATGTTAAAGAGACTTGTCTAAGAAAAAGAAGATAAAAAATATGAACAGCAAAATGACAACACACTCACAGTTATTAACAATGAAACCTAAACACAAAAACAAAAACAAACTAAGCAAACAACTAGAACAGAAACAGAATCACAGAAATGGAGATCACATGAAGGGTATTAGTGGGGAGTAAGAGGGGAATAGAGGGGGGAAGGGTACAGGGAATAAGAAGCATAAATGGTAGGTAGAAAATATACAGGAGTAGGTTAAGAATATTATAGGAAATGTAGAAGCCAAAGAACTTATATGTATGATCCACGGACATCAACTAAAGTGGGGGAATGTTGGTGGGAGGGAGTGTGCAAGGTAGAATAAAATAATGGGGCAAAATGGGACAACTGTAAGAGCATAATCAATAAAATATATTTAAACAAAACAAAACAACCTCTAAACAAAAGAAAAGGAGGAATCTCCAGAAAAAGAGCTAAATGAAATCAGGCAAACAACTTATCAGACATGGAATTTAAAGTAATGGTTATAAGAATGTTCAAGGAACATAGCGAAAACTACAAGGAACTTAGTGGGACCTACATCGGTCTGAAAAAGAATGTAGAAACCTTTAATAAGAACAAGTTGGAAACCAAGAATGCAATATCTGAAATCAAGAACATACTAGAAGGAATTAAAAGCAGGCTAGACAAAGCAAAGGATGGAATCAGCAAGTTGGAAGTCAAGGTACAAAAAACACCAAGTCAGAGTGAAAAAATAAAAAAAGACTAAAAAAAATGGGATAATTTAAGGAAGCTTTGGGACAACATAGAATGTAACAATATTAGCATTATAGGGATACCAGAAAGAGAAGGAAAGAAGCAAGGAATAGAAAATCTATTTGAAAAAGCAATAACAAAAAATTTTCCCAACTTGGTGAGGGAAAAAAATCATGAAAGTCCAGGAGGCAAGATGATCCCAATGAAGATGAATCCAAAGAGGCCCACTCCAAGACACATTACAATCAAAATGGCAAAATTTAAAGACAAAGAGAGAATCTTAGAAGCAGCAAGGGAGAAACCTAAACAGCTAGTAACATAAAATGGAGTTCTGATAAGGATATCAGGTGATTTCTCAACAGAAGCACTACAAGTCAGAAGAGATTGGCATAAAATATTCCAATAAATGAAAAGCAAGAACCTGGACTTCCGCCAAGATGGAGACGTAGGTGGAACCACCTTGCCCCTGTGCATAACCAAATCTAAGAACAACTATTTTTAACAACAATAAACACAACCAAGCCACACAGAAAATCGACAATACGGAGTCCAAAGACAACTAAATGCTCAGCTAAACCGGTAAGAGAAGCGAAGCCAGCAGCGGAGCAGGTTGGCAAGAAAAAATCCCCGGGTGGTGCGCGGTGCACAAGCAGCTGAAGGCGCTGATCGCGGGCTAGCTACGGGAGCACACAGGGAAGAGGCGCGGCGGGCTGTCTGCAGTCGGTCGCGCATCTGCGTGCAGATAAACCAGTGAGAAGGGAAACCTGCGCGGGGCAGCAGGCTTGCACAATTCCGATCAGATAAACAGGCCCGGGCGAATGGTGGTACTGAACGGACTGGGCTAGTGGAGAGGACCTCCATTGCTCCCTCTCTGACCACGCCCCCACACACAGCGTCACAAACCAACGACCTGGGTCACCCTGTCCTGGTAAACAACTAAGGCTTCGCTCCGCTTACTTAATGGCACGAATAGACCAAAAATGGCTCTAGGACAACTCAGAGCTCCAGAACCGATCGATCTAAGTGATGAAGAAATAGCCAGTCTTTCAGATGCACAGTTCAAAAGACTGGTTATCAGGATCCTTAGAGAACTGGTTGATTTTAGTCACAAATTAGAGAAACATATGGAAGCTAAACTAATTGAAATGAATGGTAATACAAAGGAAACCAATAGTAATGGAAAGGAGATTGGGACTCAAATCAAGGGAGTGGACTAGAAGGAAGAAAAAATTATCAAACAGAAAAGAATGAAGAAATAAGAATTCAGAAAAATGAGGAGAGGCTTAGGAACCTCCAGGACATCTTTAAATGTTCCAACATTCGAATTATAGGGGTACCAGAAGGGGAAGAGTCATTAGTGGAAACCTTATTTGAACAAATAATAAAAGAGAACTTCCCCATTCTGGCAGAGGAAATAGACTTCCAGGAAATCCAGGAAGCTCAGAGAGTCCCAAAGAAGTTGGACCCAAGAAGGAACACACCAAGGCATATCATCATTATATTAGCCAAGATTAAAATGAAGGAGAGAATCTAGAAGCAGCAAGAGATAAGGGGACAGTCACCTACAAAGGAGTTCCCATCAGACTGTCAGCTGATTTCTCAAAAGAGACCTTACAGGCAAGAAGGGGCTGGAAAGAGGTATTCCAAGTCATGAAAACCAAAGACCTACAACCAAGATTGCTGTATCCAGCAAAGTTTTCATTTAGAATGGAAGGACAGATAAAGTGCTTCTCAGATAAGACCAAATGCAAGGAGTTCATCAGCACCAAGCCCTTATTATATGAAATGTTAAAGGGACTTACCTAAGAAAAAGAAGATAAAAAAGATGAACAGGGAAAGGACAGCAAACTCACAGTTAGTAACAACCACACCTAAAACAAAAGCAAACTAAGAGGACAGCTAGATCAGGAGCGGAACCATAGAAATGAAGTTCTCATGGAGGGTTAGCAACAGGGGAGTGGGGGGAGGAGAAGGGGGGAGAAGGTACAGAAAATAAGTAGCATAGATAGTAGATAGAAAATAGATAGGGGGAGGGTAAGAATAGTAGGGGAAATACAGAATCTAAAGAATTTGAGACATGTGTTCATGAACTAAAGGGGGAAATGGTGGGGGAGGGGTATGCAGGGTGGAGGGGAATGGAGGGGGGGAATAGAGCAAATGTAATGGCATAATTAATAAAAAAGTTAAAAAAAAGACTCTAAGAAATTGATAACATGTCTACAGACCTATATATTGAGAATATAGTAATAATATATGTGGGTTTTCTGTCTACAAAAAGAAAAGTCAAGAGAGGACTTCTGCCAAGATGGAGGCATAGGTGGAAGCACTGTACCTCCTCGCACAACCAAATTTAATAACAAAGTTTTAGCAACAAAAATGCAGCCAAACCACAGAAAATTGAACTATATGGAAGTCTGACAATAATGAACCCTTCAGCCAAACCGGTAAGAGGGGCAGAGCCAGCAGCAGAGTGGGATCGGGCAGGAAAGATCCACTGGACCAACCCAGGCACACGACCCAGGTGCACCAGCAGCCGTGAGCGGATCCCAGGTGTGGAGTAGCAGCAGGTGGACCCACTGAGGGTGCAAGGTGGTGGAATCACTGAGGACTGACCACGGTCACACATTCACTAGCAGATAAACCAGTGAAGGAGCGAGCGGTGAGACAGACCGTGCAGGCCCCAGTGGCGAGAAGTGGCAGAGGGGACTGCAATTGTCCCTCTCTGACCCTGTTACAGGAAAATGAAGTGACCAGACACCGAGGGATTCTGGAGTACGAGGTTTATTAACGTGCACAAGCCCAGAGGAGTCAGTCTCCAAATTCTGAGCCCTGAACAAAGGATTCTTGGGGTTTATATAGTCTACGGGGTCTTCCTGTCTACGTAGCAAAGCAGGATGCAGAAGCGAAATGTGGAAATTAGTTCTATCTGTGGGGCAGAAGCAGAGTACAAAGGCTAAATGTACTCTGGGGGGAATAGAACAAATGTAATGGCATAATCGATAAAAAAGTTTTAAAAAAGAGTCATAACAAAGAAAGAAAATTATAGGCAACATCTCTGATGAACATAGATGCTAAAATTCTCAACAAAATAGTAACAAACCAGATCCATAAATACATTAAAAAGATCATGCATCATGATTAAGTGGGATATATTTTAGGGATGCAAAGATGGTACAGTATTCACATCAGTAAATGTGATACATCATGTAAACAAAACGAAAGACAAAAATCACATGATCATATCAGTAGATGAAGAAAAAGCATTTGATCAAAACATTCAGCAAAGTGGGGTTGGGAAGGAGCAAACCTCATCATAATAAAGGCTACATAGGATAAACCTACCGCCAACACCATATGCAATGGGCAAAGATCTAAGAGTGTTTCCCATCAAATCAGGAATAAGACAAGGAGTGTGTGTCCTTTCACCACTCTTACTCAACATAAAACTGGAGGTCCTAGCCATAGTGATCAGATAAGAAGAAATTAAGGAATCCAAATTGGAAAGGTAGAATTAAAGCTGTCAGTATTTACAGATGACATGACAGGGTACGTAGAAAACTCTATAGTCTCTCAAAAAACTGCTTGGCCTAATAAGTGAATTCAAAAAATAAAAGAATACAAAGTCAATATTAAAAAATTAAGGAGAAATTAAGAAAAATATCATTTACTTTAGCAAAAAAAAAAAAAGTACCAAGGTACCAAGGAATAAATTTAACCAAGGGGGTAAAAGACCTGTACTTGGAAAATTATACAACACTGAAGAAAGAAATTTAGGAAGACACAAAAGATGGAAACATATACCCTGTTAATGATTGGGAGAATTAACATCAGTAAAATGTCCGTATTACCCAAAGCAATCTATAGACTCAATATAATCCCTATCAAAATACCAATGGCATATTTCACAGATCAAAAACAAGTCTTTTAAAACTTTATATGAAATAAAAAAAGGCCCCAAATAGCAACAGAAATCTTGGGAAAGAAGAACAAAGTTGAAGGGATCAACATGTCTCATAATCAAACTATAACATAAGGTCACTGTAATAAAAAGAATCTGGTACTGGCATAAGAACAGACACACAGATCATTGGAACAGAATAGAGAGCCCAGAAATAAACCCTTGTCTCTGTGGTCAATTAATATTTGACAAAGGGGGCACGAGTACACAATGAAGTAAAAATAGCTTTTTCCATAAATGGTGTTGAGAGAACTAGATAGGTACATACAAAATAATGAAACTAGACCACTATCTTATACCATACACCAGAATAAACTTGAAAAGGATAAAAGACTTAAATATAAGTCGTGATACTATGAAAGTCTAAGTGGAAAATTTAGGCAGTAAAATTTCAGATATCCCATGCAGCAATATTTTTGCCAATATATCTCCTAGGGTAAGGGAAATAAAGGAAAATAAACAAATGGGACTATATCAAATTAAAAAGCTCCTGAACAGCTAAAGTAACCAACATCAAAATAAAAAAGGGAACCTACTGCATGAGAACATATTTGCCAATGATGCCTCAGATAAGGGTTTAATCTCCAAAATATATAACTCAACCCATATGACTCAACACCAGGAAGACAAACAATCTAATTAAAAAATGGGCAAAGGATCTGAATAAACACTTCTCCATGGAGGACATACAGAGGGCCCATAAGCATGTGAAAAAAATGGTCAACATCACTAGCTATCAAAGAGATGCAAAGTAAACCAACAATGAGATACTATCTTACATTTGTGAGAATGGCGATCATTAATAAATCAATAAACGAGTGCTAGCAAGAATATGGAGAAAAGGGAGACCTACTGCCCTGTTGGTGGGAATGCAGACTGGTGCAGCCACTGTGGAAAACATGGAATTTCCTCAAAAAACTAAAAATGGAACTGCCTTTTGACCCAGTAGTCCCACTGTTGGGATTATACCCTAAGAATCCTGAAACATCAACTCAAAAGAACCTATGCATCCCTATGTTCCCAAGCACTGGGAACAGCCTAAATGACCATCAGTAGATAAATGGTTTAAAAACCTGTGCTACATTTACACTTGAAATACCATGCAACACAAAGATAGAAGAAATTGTTACCCTTTGCAACAGCAGGGATGGACTTGGAGATGAAAGACAAATACCATATCATCTGTCTGATAAGAGGAATCTAATAAACGGAATAAACTAACAACCAAAACAGAACCAGAGACATGGAAACAGGGAACAGACTGACAGCTTCCAGAGGAAAGGGTGGTGGAAAGAAGGGGAAAGGATTAGTCAAAGAACATGTATGAATGATTCATGGACATGGACAATGGTCTTGGGAGTGGGGGTGGGGTGGGCTGGACAGAGGATGGCAATGGGAGAAAAGTTGCAACAACAATAACAAGAATAAACAATAATAATAAAAAAAGATGTGCATTTCACTATATGCACATTTTGGCAAAAACAGAAACAACCAAACCCTGCAAACATATATTGGGCCTCTCTTAGTCATACACATGGAGAAATATTTAGGGATAATGTGTACTGATATCTGTAACTTACTATGCAGTACACCCAAAATGAAATAGATTGAGTGGATAGAGGGATGAAAAGTTAGATAGAGATGTGAAAAAGCAAATACAATACAACAAAATATTAATTGTACAATCTAGGTCTTGGGTGCAAAGATGTTCACTATAACTTCTTTTGATGTCTAAATGTTTGAGAATTTCCATAATCAAATGCTAAAAAGGCCATGATTGTAGCTCACATTATGCATCATCATGGGTCAAGTTGGAGGTCTAAACATCTAAAATATTTTGGATCACACTGACAGAGGGGAAGGAACTCTGGAGGCAATTAAATGTGCTGTAAGGGATGTGACTTCTGCGGTTTTTTGTTTTTGTTTCTGACCTAGTCATGTGGCTCCACTCAATTACAGGGGCCTGGGAAGTCTGTCTCAACCGTGTGCCCAGAAATGGAAATACTGGAGATATTGAATGTTCATTACTAATGACTTTTTAAATGAATGGTTAGATATCCTAAGGGGGGAAGCCCCTTAGCTGCTTTCATCTCTGTGCGAATTGTCATTGGCCATATTTTCTTTTCAAATTTCAGTTTCTTGCTGTGTTTTGGGGCTCACCTTTTCTTCTTTCTTCCCTTGCTTAGCACCTACTTGCTTGTTCATCTCTTGCATAAAAAGTGAATTCTATGATTTTAGTTCTTCCAGGCTATGCCGAAAGAGCCTCAAGCCCTTGTTAGATTTGCAGATGAAGCTTGTTTTACTTAATTTTCCCTGAGAGGAATTTTATGGTTACTCACAGAGTAAATGCTACATCCCCAATCTCATGCTTTACCATGGTGTCTGTAGCTGGAAGAAAGTGGTGGGCAGGGATGGGGGGACTTTTCCTCTGTAACTTTTGATGGCAGCCATGAGTTTGGTAGTTTAGCATGATGGTAAGAGCAGACAGACCACCTAGCTACCTCACCTTCTCCAGCTACCTCACCTTCTGGTTCTATGACTTGGGCAAATTGCTTCTGTGCATCAGAATCTTCATTTTTAAAATGGGGATGCTAGTAATATTACCTTTTAGAGTTGCTATGAGAATTAAATGATTTAATTCATGAAAATGCTTAACTTTCTAAGGGCTCAATAAATGGCAGCTATTATTATTACCAGCAGTAAGTAACTTCAGGATGAGTGCTTAACCTTCAGAACTGTACTATTTTTTCACCTGTAAAACAATCTCCTGAGGACACCAGCCACTGAGTCAAACTACAGGTTCATGATAATTTTTTTTCTGCTCATGGCACTGTGGGGAGAGTTATATGATCAATACATTTTGAGATTATGTTCAGATGGAAACCCATAGAAAGCAGGGATTCTTCATAACTGCTTGGGTCACAGTTTAGGCAGGTCACTGCTTGATCAAGCCTTGATAATGATGGCGACTGAAGTGTTGGGCTTAGATTTCTCTGTTTCCAAATGTCTTCTGGATTCAATCTGAAATAATGAACTAAAATGTTGGAAAGTTTAAGAAAGGTTACAATTACATAGTTAAGAAGACTATTATACCTAGTTAAAAATACCCTTGTTGAATTTTGATATAGTTCTTTCTTTTCTTCAGATACTTCTAATGAAGAAACACATATGGCAGGCATGGGGTAGGCTTTAAAGGTAAACAAAATAAGCATGGTTCTGGCTCCCACAGGCCTTATAACCTGTGGAGATGCAGACAATTGCAATACAGCTTAGCTGGATTCAGGTAGAATGAGTGAAAGTTACTGAATTTTTAAGTATATTTTATTGATTATGCTGTTATAATTGTCTCAAGTTTTTCCCTTTGCTCCACTCTGCCTGGTACACCCCTTCCCTCCAGCAATAAAATAGCACCCACACTGTAATTCACGTCCATGTGTTGTGCATGTAAATTCTTTGGCTTCTCCCTTTCCTATACTATTCTTAAGATTCCCCTGTCTATTTTGTTCCTTCCAATTATGCTTCTTGATTTCTACATTATTTCCCCCTTCTCCCCCTTCCCCTGTCCCAGCTGATAAGCCTCCAAATGATCCGCATACCTATGATTCTGTTCCTGTTCTGGTTGTTTGTTTTTATTTTTTAGATATTTTGTTGTTGATAGTTGTGAGTTGGTTGTCATTTTAATGTTCATATTTTTACCTTTTTTTCTTAAATAAGTCCCTTTAACATTTTATGTAATAATGGCTTGATGATGATGAATTTCTTCAGCTTTACCTTGGCTGAGAAGCACTTTATCTGCCCTTCCATTTTTTAAAAAATATATTTTATTGATTATGCCATTATAGTTGTTCTATTCCCCCCCTTCATTCCGCTCCACCCTGCACACCCCCTCCCCCACCATTTCCCCCCTTTAGTTTATGACCATGTGTCTCAAGTTCTTTAGCTGCTATATTTCCCCTACTATTCTTGCCCTCCCCCCATCTATTTTCTACCTACTGCCTATGCTACTTATTTTCTGTACCTTCTCCCCCCTTCTCCTTCTCCCACTCCCCTGTTGCTAACCCTCCATGTGATCTTCATTTCTATGGTTCTGCTCCTAATCCAGCTGTCCTCTTAATTTGCTTTTGTTTTAGGCGTGGTTGTTAATAACTGTGAGTTTGCTGTTCTTTCCCTGTTCATCTTTTTTATCTTCTTTTTCTTAGGTAAGTCCCTTTAACATTTCATATAATAAGGGCTTGGTGATGATGAACTCCTTGAACTTGATCTTATCTGAGAAGCACTTTATCTGCCTTTCCATTCTAAATGAAAGCTTTACTGGATAGATCAATCTTGGATGTGGGTCTTTGGATTTCATGACTTGGAATACTTCTTTTCAGCCCCTTCTTGCCTGTAAGGTCTCTTTTGAGAAATCAGCTCACAGTCTGATGGGAACTCCTTTGTAGGTGACTGTCCCCTTATCTCTTGCTGCTTCTAGGATTCTCTCCTTCATTTTAATCTTGGCTAATGTAATGATGATGTGCCTTGGTGTGTTTCTCCTTGGGTCCAATTTTTTTGGGACTCTCTGAGCTCCCTGGATTTCCTGGAAGATTATTGCCTTTGCCAGATTGGGGAAATTCTCCTTTATTATTTGTTCAAATAAGTTTTCCACTTGTTGCTTTTCCTCTTCCCCTTCTGGTACCCCTATACTTCGGATGTTGGAGCGTTTAAAGATATCCTGGAGGTTCCTAAGCCTCTCCTCATTTTTTTGAATTCTTGTTTCTTCGCATTTTTCTGTTTGGTCGTGTTTGTCTTCTTTCTGGTCCACTCCCTTGATTTGAGTCCCAGTTTCCTTCCCATCACTATTGGTTTCCTGTGCATTTCCCATCATTTCATTTAGTTTAGCCTTCATATGTTCCTCTAGTTTGTGACTAAAATCAACCAGTTCTGTGAGCATCCTGATCACCAGTGTTTTGAACTTTGCATCTGAAAGTTTGGCTATTTCTTATTCGCTTAGGTTTATGGGCTCTGGGGCTTTGAGTTTTTCCTGAGCCATGTTTTGGTCTGTTCGCACTTGTTACATATGAAGAGCAGAGCCTTAGGTGTTCACCAGAACAGGGCCACCCAGGTCGCTGGGTTGTGAGGCTGTATGTGGGGGTGGGGTCAAAGAGGGGCAATAATAGTTCCCTGTGCAGCTTCCTGCTGCTGGGGCCTGCGTGGTTTGTCTCACTGTTCACCCCTTTGCTGGTTTATCTGAGTGTGAATGTGTGACCGCAGTCAGCCTGCTGCCATGTGTCCTCAGTGCGTCCACCCGCTGCTACTTCACACCTGGGATCTTTCCACGGCTGCCTGCGAACCTGGGTTGCATGCCTTGATTGGTCCGGTGGATCTTTTCTGCCTGACCCCGCTCTGCTGCTGGCTTCGCTCCTCTTACCAGTCTGGTTGAAATGTTCATTGGTGTCGGACTTCCATGTAGTTCAATTTTCCCTTGTTTTGGCTGCGTATTTTGTTACTAAAACTTTGTTGTCTTTCAACTTGGTTGTGTGAGAAGGTACAGTGTTTCCACCTATGCCTCCATCTTGGTGAAAGTCCTGCCCTTCCGTTTTAGATGATAGCTTTGCTTGACAGAGTAATCTTGGTTTTAGGCCCTTGCTTTTCATCACTTTGAATACTTCTTTCCAACCCCTCTTGCCTAAAAAGTTTCCTTTGAGAAATTAGCTGACAGTCTTATGTAAACTCCCTTGTAGGTAACTGTCTCCTTTTGTCTTACTGCTTGTAAGATTATCCCTTTATCTTTAACCCTTGGCATATTAATTATGATGTGTCTTGGTATGGTCCTCTGTGGGTCCAACTTCTTTGGGACTCTGTGCTTCCTGGACTTGTATGTCTATTTCCTTCACCACATCAGGAAAGTTTTCTTTCATTATTTTTTCAAATAAATTTGCAATTTTTTGCTCTTTCTCTTTCCTTCTGGCACCCCTATGATGCAAATGTTGGACCTCTTGGAGTTGTCCCAGAGGGTGTTTATACTACTGTCATTATTTTTAGATTCTTTTTTCTTCTTGTTCTTATTGGTTTTTTTTTTGCTTCTCTATTTTTCAATTCAATGATTTGATTCTTGATTTCACCCACTCTACTGTTGTTTTCTTGTAAATTGTTCTTTATTTCAATTTGTGAATCTTTCATTTCTGACTGGATATTTTTTATGTTGCTGAAGTCCTCACTAATTTCCTTGAACATTCTTATAATCAGTGTTTTGAACTCTTCATCTGATAGATTGGTTATACCCATTTGTTTAGCTCTTTTTCTGGATTTTTGATCTGTTCTTTCATTTGGACCGTGTTTCTTTGTCTTCTCATCTTGGCAGCTGTCTCTTTCTATGTTTGTTTCTATGTATTAGGTAGAGCTTCTTTGACTCCATGTCTTGGTAGTTGGCCTAATGTAGTAAGTGTCCTATAGAGTCCAGTGGCACAGCCTCCCCTATCACCCAAGCTGGGTACTTGAGATGCACTCTTTGTGTGGGCTGAGTACACCCTCTTCTTGTAGTTGAGCCTTGTTTGCTATTGGCAGATCAATGGGTTGGATTGACCTGGGTTCGTCAGCTGCAAGGATTGACTGTGTCTATCCCTTGATTGACTGTGTCAACCCCTGACCTCATGGAAGATCAGCTGTGCAGGGGCATGGTGGCAGTGCTCTGAAGTGATCTGTAGTTGTCCACTGGAAGCACTGGCCCTGGAATTTCCTGGGTAGTTCAGGCCAAGGTCAGCCTCCACCTGTGTTATGCCTAGGGCTGCCTTGCCTCATCTATAAAGCTATCTGAGAAGGCTGCTATTTGTACTGAGCTTGGAGATTCCCAGGTGAAGCTTAGCTGTGAAACTAATCTGGCTGCTGCTAGTGCCTGGCCTGGAGCTCACTGAGGCTAGCTGTTGCTTGGTTGATAGGATTTAAGAAGTTTTGTAGCATGAGCCAGGACCAGTATTCATTTGGAAAAGCAGCTTGGATGGGCCCATAAGTTGCGTGGGGCAGAGTCTCTTGGGATATCTCAGGTAAATCAAACAGTGTTACCCAGGTCGATGAAGTCTCAGACATGGCACCAGCTTGCTGGCTCTGTGGCTATGCTGGGCAGAAGGAGGAGAAATCAGCAAAGAGACAATGGCCTGTTCTTGCCCCAATGACTGACACTTCAGCCTCTCATAGTATACTACTAGTGCCCTTCAAGCTGCCACTCTAGTGCTAGAGCTCAGAGGGAGTGAGTCTGAGTAGGTGAGTTCATGTGTTTGTTCTTTAAGAGGAACTGCTTGGGGGTCCAGAAATTTCTTCCACTGACACAATCCTTTCTGGTTTTTGCAGCCAGAAGTTGTGGGTACTTGTCTTTCTGGCACTGGAGTCCTGGACTGGGCATCCTGTTGTGGGGGTGAGACTCATCACTTCCAAGATATCTCTCCTAAATTTTTATCTACCACATGTGGATGAGAAAGCAGACTTTTCCATGTCTACATGCCTCCTCCCAGTCTCAGTGGATGTAGTTTCTTTAATTCTGTAGTTTTCAGACTTCCATTCAACTCAATTTTTGATGGTTCTGAGTGATAGTTGTTACATATTTTAGTTTTAATTTTGATGTGGTTGTACAAAGAGGCAAGCCATGTCTGCCTATACTGCTATCTTGACCAAAAGTTACTAAATTTATCATACAGAAGATGTCTGTTATCTTAAATCTCTCTAAACATACCATACATACCTTAAGATGAATAACTGATATCACTTAAGAACAGAAAAACTTTATTTATGGCATTGTTAAAAATATTTTATATTCATTTACATATATGATATGACCTAATAACAGAATCTCTAGGAAGTATTCATTTATCTCTCTATCCCTCCTTCCACCATTCATTAATTTATTCATCCATTTATCTATCCTTCCAAATTTATCAATCAACTCATGTATTGTATCTAGACCCTTGCATAAGATATTGGGTATAATATATGGTTCCAGACCTAGAAAACTTTACTTCCAAATAAGGATGACAACAGAATAGTTACTTGTAGTGATAGGTGTCCTATAGACATACAGGTTTTCTGGGGAGAATTGTTCTGGTTATTTATTGTTGTATAATAATTTATTTCAGAATTTAATGTCTGCAGCATGGCTTTCATACATCATTTTAAAAACAAGAATAGTTATTTATTAGCGCACAGTTTCTGCAGTTCAGAAATTCGGGAGCAATTCTGTGGAGCAGTTTTGGATTAGCCTCTGATGAGGTTGCAATCTGGTGGTGCCTGGGGCTAGGGGCTAGGGGCTGGGGCTAGTAAAGAATCATTTACTCCCATGCCTGGCACTTGGGCTGAGAAGGTTGGGGGCTGAAGCATCTGGAGCAGTTGGGGAACTTCAGACATATCTCTGTATCTCTGTTTGGTTTCTTCACATAGCCTTTCTGGCTTGGTGGCTTCATGATAAATAGACTTCTTACATGGTGACTTAAGGCTCATAGAGGGCATGACTTTGCAAAGGAAACAAAGCATAAACCTTTGTCACCTTTTATAACCTAGCCTTGGACATTCTGCTGCATGGCTTTCATACATTCTATCTGTGGGAGCTCTCATGAGTTGCTTAAGTTCAAGGGGAGGAGAGAGAGATTTTACCTCTTGAGGGGAGAGAGGTAACTTACTGGAAGAGCATGTTGAGATAGAGATATTGCTGTGGTCACTTTTAGAACATGCAGTCCACCCAGGAGCACCTAATATTTTTCTTAATGGAATTGTGTGTAGCAAGTGTCAGGGAAACCTCCATAGCTGAGGTGATGCTTGGGCATTGTTAAAAGATTGGTAGGAACTGACAGTCTAGATCAGAAAGTAGGATATATTTATTATTCCCATTTTGTATATGGGGAACTCAAGGTCATGAATTTTCATAATGAAAATTATGAAAATCTATAATATGTATCTGTATGTTATATAGATATGTATGTATGTATCCATTATGCAGGAGAAATCCTACAGAAGATGCTGGCAGAGTCAGGAAGGATGTGTAGAAGTTCTCCAGGCATAGCTGGTGGCAAACTCAGCAGAATAAAATATAATCTTTTGAAGATTCATGCAATTCTGGATTAACTGGATTGGTAAGGGTGGTGAATAAAATTAATTTTCTCTCCTTCTGGTGTGGTATATTCCATTGTCCACATCAATGGATTTCCTTAGTCAATGTCTCCCTCTACATTTATGGTCAGATAGAGAATTAATCTATTTTCTTATTTGCTTAAAAAGAAGAAAAAGTAGCAGAGGCTGCATTTCAGAAATCCTCTTTACATGGTTTATAGAGTCAAAATTTCCATACTTTATCAGTCCTAACTTTTCATTTCAAGTTGGTTTGAATTTTGGATGCAAGAAATGCTAAATCTTTCTGGACAAATTGCTTTGGTTATTGAAGGGAGGATTCAACTCCACTTTTAACTGTGTTGGTATTTGTAATCTCTTCTTTAAATTGGAAGGAGGATGGGCTGTGCCTTTTTTTAACAGTGACTTCCCAGTTTCCAACAAACTTGATTTGTGGCCATTGGGGAAAAGCAGAATCCAGGATCTTCAGACAGAACTTCCAGAGCTTTAGCTTTAGTCACAGGCTTTGTTTGCATCTGTCTCCCCAGATATCCTTTCTCAGATAGTTCACAGAGGCCTGTCCTATCTCAGATCCTTAAATGTGCCTGGGTCATCACCATATGTCATGACAAGACTGATACATTAAAAAAGCCGGTAACAACTTCCCCTATTTTGCTGTGTATAAGTGCATTTTTTGCCCACATTTCTGAGGGAAAAATAAGGATGCACATTATACATGGGTAGTTCTAATTCCATACCTATATATGTTTTTAATTCTTTTATTTATGCTTATGCATTTAAAGTGTTACTCTGGAAAGCATTAATGCATCCATAGGCAAAATAATACCCTGGAATACAACAATTGGTTTTGTTTCTAAATATAAATTAAAAAATTGAATTAAAAAATTAAAACAAAATTTTTTCCTGAAAGCTTGGGCTGAAAATGTGGATACACATTATATACAGCAAAATACAGTAAATTTCCGACAATGGGGGAATATCTATGTGAGTCATGGTGCAGCCAGGCTGTTGAATGCATTGCTCTGTTAAAACAAATGAAGCTCTGGGTGTTCCATCAGAGAAATATCTCTAAGTATTGCCCAGTAAAAAAATTAAACTGCAGGCCGTGGCTGGTGTAGCTTAGTGGACTGAGCTCGGGCCTGCGAATCAGACAATCGTGGTTCAATTCCCAGTCAGGGCACATGCCTGGGTTGCAGGCCGGTTCTCTGCAGGCTAGTTCCCAGCAGGAGATGCGCAAAGGGCAACTATACATTCATGTTTCTCTCCCTCTCTCCTTCCCTTCCCCTCTAAAAAGAAATTAATTAAAAAAATTAAACTGCAGAGGAATATAGGACACCATATGAGAGAGTTACTCCCATAAGAGTATTACATGTCTTCCCAGACACACATGTATGAATGCAAACACAAGAAGCTCTGGAAGGAGAGGTACCGAAGTATAGCAGTGGCTAATGCTTTAGAAGACAGGGTTGAGGTGATGTGACCCAGTAGGGGTTAGACCCTATCTGTAATAGTTGAGAGCATTTATTCCTTATGCTTTTTAAGTGTATAAAGAAGAGCTCACACTCATGACACTTTTAAAACTAGAGAAGCCAGCTAGAAGTGATTGTGCTAGCAGTAGTTCTGAAACTAGAAAGACACCAGTGTTCAAGCTGCCTGTCATGTATCAAACCTGATCAGCAGAGACAGGGATTGAATCTTTATGGATATTTTATTCAGATGGCTGATGATCTGAGAAGATGGGGGTTCATACCCTAACAGACCATCTTACATTTTCTTTTTTTCAATAATTTTATTGATTATGCTATTATAGTTGTCCCATTTCCCCCTTTTTATTCCTCTCTTCCTTGCATACCTCCTCCCACTTATTCCTCCCCCTTTAGTTCATGTCCATGGGTCATACATATAAGTTCTTTGGCTTCTAAATTTCCTATACTATTTTTAACCTCTCCCTGTCTGTTTTCTGCTTACCATTTATCCTACTTATTCTTTGTACCTTTTCTCCTTATCTCCCCCTCCAACTCCCCTGTTGATAACCCTCCATGTGATCTTCATTTCTATAATTCTGTTCCTGTCCTAGTTGTTTGCTTAGTTTTTTTTTTAGGTTTAGTTGCTGGTAGTTGTGATTTTGTTGTCATTGTACTATTCATAGTTTTTTATCTTCTTTTTCTTAGATAAGTCCCTTTAACATTTCATACAATAAGAGCTTGGTGATGATGAACTCCTTTAACTTGACCTTATCTGGGAAGCACTTTATCTGCCCTTCCATTCTAAATGAGAGCTTTGCTGGGTAGAGTAATCTTGGATGTCAGTCCTTGCCTTTCATGACTTGGAATACTTTTTTTCAGACTCTTCTTGCCTGCAGGGTTTCTTTTGAGAAATTAGCTGACAGTCTTATGAGAACTCCTTTGTAGGTAATTGTCTCCTTTTCTCTTGCTGCTTCTAAGATTCTCTCCTTATTTTTAATCTTGGGTAATGTAATTATGATGTGCCATGGTGTATTCCTCCTTGGGTCCAACTTCTTTGGTACTCTTTGAGCTTTCTGGACTTCCTGGAAGTTTATTACCTTTGTAAGATTGGAGAAGTTCTCCTTCATTATTTGTTCAAATAAGTTTTCAATCTGTTGCTCTTCCTCTTATCCTTCTGGTACCCCTATAATTCAGATGTTGGAATGTTTAAAGATATCCTGGAGGTTCCTATGCCTCTCCTCATTTTTTTTTTGAATTCTTATTTTTTTATTCTTTTCTGGTTGAATGTTTCTTTCTCCCTTCTGGTCCACATCATTGATTTGAGTCCCACTTTCCTTCCCATCACTGTACATTTTCTTTTATTTCACTTTGCATAGCTTTCATTTTTCATCTAATTTGGGACCAAATTCAACCAATTCTGTGAGCATCCTGATTACCAGTGTTTTGAACTGTGCATCTGATAGGTTGGCTATCTCTTCATCACTTAGTTGTATTTTTTTCTGGACCTTTGATTTGTTCTTTCATTTGGGCCATTTTTTTTCTCAGTGTGCCCGTTACATAGTATGGGGTAGAGCTTTAGGTGTTCACCAAAGTGGGCAATCCACATAGCTGTGTTGTGACACTATATTTAGGGAAGAGGTCTGAGAGGAAATGATGGCATTTGCTCCACTTTCTGGTTTTCAGTCACTTCCCCTGGTGCCCATAATCAAATTTGGCCCTTCTGGTACTGATTCTTGGGTGGATGGGCTTGTGTACATTCTAGAACCCTGTGAGTCTCTCTAATGAACACTCTGGTGAGGCTGGGAGTTTCTCCCACTGCCACAACCCCCACAGACTTTTTCTGTCAGAGGTTTTGAGACTTTATTTCCCAGTGCTGGGATGTTGGGTTGTGCAGTCTGTTTCACTCCCCAGCTGTTTCTCCTGGTTTATCTGCTTAAGAATGAGGGGTTGCCTGGTCCTCCAGCTGTTGCCTTGCCTCAAGTCCTCTATACTTGGCTGCCCATCTCTGCACTGGTCTGGATGAATGTGTTTTCTTTAACTCCTTGGTTGTCAGATTTCCATACAGTTCAATTTTCTGGTTGTTTTTTGTTTTTAAATTGTTGTTGTCGTTCTTTTGTTTGTGCGAGGAGGCACAATGTGTCTACCTACACCTTCATCTTGGCCAGAATTCCTATCTTACATTTTCTTTCCGAGCCAGCCTTTTCATAACAGAGAACAAAGTGCAGTGAGAGGTTTGGAAATTCAGAGAAAATTAGTGAAAAAACTGCAGCATTCTTGCCCTGGGCAGTTAGCTGTTCCCAGGGGCTTATGGCCCAGATGCCTCTACTTGTCTCAAGGGAGTAATCTTTAGCAGTGCCCCAGGAGGTCAGCTGCCTCTCCTAGGAACCAGGATGGGCCTTATTTGTAGTTTCTGAAACAACAGCTTTAACATATGCATTACTTACTAGGCTTATAACTATTTACCCTAAACTGAAATTTTTCAATTCTTGGATCCCCTATAAGTTCCAGGCCACAGGGAGACAGTTCCACAGGTGTGGGGGCAACTTTGCCTGCAAAGTCCCCCTGTCTGCCATGGATGAAAGTGAAACTACCAAGACATGATCTTCTTGGGGAGGAGAGGTGGCCAATCTCTCAGAGGAAAAATGCCAAGAGCCTCTTCCTCAATGGCTTTTACTGAGTTGTAATACACAGGAATATAGGTGGTAAGGATCAAACTGTAGATAACATTTCAAAGAAATCTCAGGGCTTAGTCTGAGTCAGTGTCTGTCAGGAAAGGTGGTTGCAGAAACTTTGGGAGATATACTGATTTCCTGCTCAGACCCTTAACATGTGAATGAAAGCACTCTTAGCAAAGCACTCTTCATAAAATTTTAGGAATTCTTTCTTATGCCTGATCACCCTGGATCCTGCTCTACCAAGCAAGGGGCTGCACTGTCTCTGCCATCATAGATTTTCAGGCTTAAGTGGATTAGAGCTAGGAAGCACTTCTCCCAGATGGAACTGGGGAATTGGGCTATGTCAGAATAGCTGGGGGGCAAGGGTCCATTACTCCCTCTTTATCGCAGTCCCCCGAGTCCTTCCATGATAGCCTCCCAAGTGATCATGTCTGGCTTAGGTTGCCCCCCCTCTGAGGGGTTGTACCTGTCATAGACTAAGGGACCAAGCATTGGGGGCTGGGGATGAACCAGAAGCAGTGCTTGCTACCAGAGATTAGCTTTGTCTCCTTAGTGGCTCGCATTACCGTGGTTGCTCACTCAGCTTTAGCCATGGGGGGCAGTTACAACTCATGAAATCAGGCAGAGTGGTTCCCAAAACACAGGGGTGTTAAATTAATTCAATAATAAGGCCTAGTGCCGTGGTGACCTATGTAAGCAAACCAAAATCGAAGGCTGCAAGTGTCTTAACATGACAAAATCAAGAGCACTAAAGAAAACCAATCACAAACTGCCAACTGGGCTTTAAGCTGTAGCCAATGAAATCGCTTCTGTTTTCACACTTTCTATGTATGAGTATATCCCTTGACTCCTGTCCAAGGAGGGCTCCTGACCAATTCCAGTTTGACATTACCTGGTTAGAATCAACTTTTGCTCAAGTAAACTCTTAAAACTTTTCTAATAATATGCTTTTGCAACTAGGTGAAGCCAAGAGGGGGCTCCAAATAGGAATTTGGAATGGGATCCAGAATTCAAAGTATCCAGGAAATATTAGGATGTTCTCACCCCACACCCATCTCCACAGGTGTGAGTTGGAGAATGGGATGCATGGAGCAGGAACATGCAGAGCTATTTTGTACAGCAACAGTTTTGCAGCTAACCTCTGGCATGGTCATTTAACATATCTATAACCTTTAACTGGCTGTGTAGATATGTTAAATAGCTGTGGACACACTTTGAGCCAGGGGGATGGAAATGACTTCCATCCAAGATGGAAATGGGGTGGGGGGAAGCTTCCCCTGGTTAAAGCACCTGCGTGAGAGCTTGGAGATGATTGGCTCCATACCATGGGGCCACACCTACCCAGACTTACAATGGCAGCCCAGTAAAGCTGGAAGAACACAGGGATGCTGGAAGGTATAACTGATTGTAGGAGGAGTCGGAAATGGGTCTGCAGAGGATTGGCACGGGTATTTAAAACCCAGACTTGGCAGCCACTTGCGGGGAGACCCCCACAACTTTGGTAAGAGGGAACCATGTGGCTTTGGAGTGCTTGCTTTTGCCACCTGGCTTAGGAAGCAGGAGAGACTTTACTTGGAAGAAGAGGGGTAAAAGGACTTTTGCTGGTGGTCCATGAGAAGGTGCCACATGACTTTGGATTAACTAGAGATCCTGGTAGCAATACAGCTGATGGTGCTGGGAGTCTGAATTACAGACGTCTACTTCTTTTCCTGAGATACGGTACCCAGATTAGGGCAGAGGGAGAAGGAAGGACTGTGTGTATCTGTGGATATTTTAAAGGATTTTAGTCTGTACAAATTTTATTTTATTTATTAAAATATTTTATTTATTTATTTTTAGAGAGAAGGGAAGGGAAGGAGAAAGAGTGGGAGAGAAACATCAATGTGTGGTTGCCTCTCTTGAGTCCCCTGCTGGGAACTGGCCTGCAACCCAGGCATGTGCCCTGACTGGGAATCGAACCTCGATACTCTGGTTCGCAGGCCCGTGCTCAATCCACTGAGCTACGCCAGCCAGGGCCTAGTCTGTACAAATTTTAAATAAACATTTCCTTTCCTTTTCACAAACCTCTGGCATTGAAAGATGTCTTTCCCCTGGTAGTGTGCATAGCAAACCTAGTGGGGGGGATCCTTTCAGTAATAGTATATTGTGCCCCTCCTTGGGTCTGTTCTGTAACACTTTGGTTTATGTTTTAAACAGAGAAAAGACTGAGGCTCCTCAAATACTTGTTTTGCTTTTCTTTTTTAAAATATATTTTATTGATTATGCCATTACAGTTGTCCTATTTCCCCCCTTCATTCCCCTCCACCCTGCACACCCCCTCCCACCCACATTCTCTCCTTTAGTTCATGTCCACGTGTCTCAAGTTCTTTAGATTCTATATTTCCCATACTATTCTTGCCCTCCCCCTATCTATTTTCTACCTACTGTCTATGCTACTTATTCTCTGTATCTTCTCCCCCCTTCTCCTCCTCCCACTCTCCTGTTGCTAACCCTTCATGTGATCTTCATTTCTATGGTTCCGCTCCTGATCTAGCTGTCCTCTTAGTTTGCTTTGTTTTAGGTGTGGTTAATAATTGTGAGTTTGCTGTCCTTTCACTGTTCATCTTTTTTATCTCCTTTTTCTTAGATAAGTCCCTTTAACATTTCACATAATAAGGGCTTGGTGATGATGAACTCCTTGAACTTGATCTTATCTGAGAAGCACTTTATCTGTCCTTCCATTCTAAATGAAAGCTTTGCTGGATAGATCAATCTTGGATGTAGGTCTTTGGATTTCATGACTTGGAATATTTCTTTCCAGCCCCTTCTTGCCTGTAAAGTCTCTTTTGAGAAATCTGCTGACAGTCTGATGGGAACTCCTTTGTAGGTGACTGTCCCCTTATCTCTTGCTGCTTCTAGGATTCTCCCCTTCATTTTAATCTTGGATAATGTAATTATGATGTGTCTTAGTGTGTTCCTCCTTGGGTCCACCTTCTTTGGGACTCTCTGAGCTTCCTGGATTTCCTGAAAGTCTATTGCCTTTGCCAGATTGGGGAAATTCTCCTTTATTATTTGTTCAAATAAGTTTTTCACTTGTTGCTCTTCCTCTTCCCCTTCTGGTACCCCTATAATTCATATGTTGGAATGTTTAAAGATGTCCTGGAGGTTCCTAAGCCTCTCCTCATTTTTTTGAATTCTTGTTTCTTCACATTTTTCTGTTTGGTCAATTTTTTCTTCCTTCTGGTCCACTCCCTTGATTTGAGTCCCAGTTTCCCTTCCATCACTATTGGTTTCCTGTGCATTTCCCTTCATTTCAATTAGTTTAGCCTTCATATGTTTCTCTAATTTGTGACTAAAATTAACCAGTTCTGTGAACATCCTGATCACTAGTGTTTTGAACTGTGCATCTGAAAGTTTAGCTATTTCTTGGTTGCTTAGAGTTATTGGTTCTGGGGCTTTGAGCTCTTCTCGAGACATGATGTTTTGGTCTGTTTGCACTTGTTACGTATGAGGGGCAGAGCCCTAGGTGTTCACCAGGGCAGGACAACCCAGGTCGCTGGGTTGTGACACTGTATGTGGGGGCAGGGTCAAAAAGGGGCAATGGCAGTCCCCTCTGCTGCTTCCCGCTGCTGGGGCCTGTGTGGTCTGTGTCACTGCTTGCTCCTCCACCTGACTTATCTGCATGTGAATGTGTGACCGCGGTCAGCCTGCCGCCTTGCGCCCTCACTGGGTCTGCCCATTGCAACCCCATGCCTGGGATCTGCCAACCATTGCCCATGCCTGGAGAGTTTTCCTGCACAACCCTGCTCTGCCTGCTGCTGGCTTTGCCCCTCTTACAGATCTGGCTGAACAGTTTGTTGTTGAACTTACATATAGTTCAATTTTCTGTATTTTGGTTGTGTTTTTGTTACAAAAACTTTGTTGTCTTTAAACTTGGTTGTGTGAGGAGGTATAGTGTTTCCACCTATGCCTCCATCTTGGCCAGAAGTCCTGTTTAGCTTTTCATAGTTGTGTTACTTCAGCAAGTCACTTATATCCTCAAGTCCAGTAAGAGCAACCTTGGGTGGTTGGTAAGAAAATTAATAAATTATAAAAAGTTCCAGGCTTCTTTTCTTCCTGCTCTTGTATTTTGGATCCTGACTTCCTGGCCCCAGCATTAGTCCCAGTCTTGGCTTTTTCAGTGTTTGACACCAACTTGGGGTCTCCTATTCTTTTGTTTCCAGTCCCTGGAAGCTGTGCCTCTGATCAGAAAATCCCTAGAAACTTCTCTTTAGAGAATACCTCTTCCACTTTTGTCCCAGTAATACAGAATCCCACCTGCAGGGTTAATTATCTCCCTGGAGTAGAGGCGGTAGCCTCATACTAACAGCATTCTTTGTCATTTACATTCTCATTCATTAACATAAAGAGGAATGTTTTCAGTTCTTGGCACATCCTGAGGTTTAATTCTCCCCTGGCAGTTCTCCTCCAGAAGCTGTTCTTTGTGTGGGAGATGAGCATTTGTAAATCAATCGCAGTTTTGTCTGAGAGCAAACAGCAGAAAGGGCCCACAACACCTGCAGATTTATTTTGATCTACAAAGAAAGCCACCTCCTCTGGGTAAGTTGGCCATGGTGGCTTCAGGGAAGCGTAGCCCCACGGCTTCCTCCAGGGGGAGAAGAGAGACTGTCATTTTAGGTCATTTACAAGTTAATGGAGGGCACGTGTGGGATAAGTTACTTTAGTTTACTCCTTTATATTCCTGTCATTGTTTTACAAAATCATTTTACTTTTGAGCTTTCTGGGTTGATGATACTGATGATGATGTTACTGAACCCAAGTTTGGCTGCCTGACAGTTGAAAGCCAATAAACTTGAAAGGGTTTATTTAAGAGTCAGCAGCTTGAGACGATGGCAGACTAATGTCACAAAGACCATCTTACCATCTCAGTGCAAGCATGGATTTTTATGAGTGGGGAAAGGAAGGAACAATAAAGGAAACTGAAGGGGGTTGCGGGTTCTCTGTTGAGGGTGCTTTGTATGAGTCAGCACAGTCTGCTGTGATAACAACCTCAGCCAATAAAATGATTGTCTGGTTTTCATCACCCTGGCTTTAGGGCAGAAGTCAGAAAACCTTCTAAACCTGAAATGACTGAAGGTGGGAGTGTGCTTCTTTTGAAGTTAGCGCCTAGAATACTTTAAGCAAACAGGCTATTTACCTACATATGAATTTATAAGTTTCCACTTACAGAAACAACATCAAAAGAATGGTGGGTTGGGTTAGAACTGCCAATGTGGCATTTGAACTGCTTTAGTCTCTCCACCCCCACCCCTTGCCCCAAATACACTGCCAACAGAGATTTTGTTGCATGCTGATTGATTTAGGAGTATGTTTAAGACCATTGTTGTCTACTATTTTTCTACTGTATTTATTTCTTGTTGATAATATGAAGAATGTGGATTTCCTCTTGATGATTGAGATGAAGGTTTCTCTACAGATATCTTTGGAGAAATGGAAACTTAGCTCAAGGAGGTGTCCATATCCCCTGCTGGATGGATTGTTTCCACCTGAAACCAAACAGGTGGAATAAAAGCTCTGCTGCAATAAAAGCTGAACTTGTGAGACAGGTGCTAGTAGGAAGGGAAGTTTATTGAAGTGCTAGCCACCTAAAAAGATGGGGTCTCTGGTCCCAAAGCCTGTTTTAATGTCTCAGGCACTTCAGTGTTGAGAACCACCCTGCTTGGTTTCAGGAGCTGTAACCCCTCTATGGCTAAGGCTGAGTGAATGACCTTCAGACCATAAGCCACTAAGGAGTCAAAGCTTATCTCCCTGGCAGGAGTGCCACTTCTCCTCCTTTATCCATAACTGGCTTCTAATGCTTGATCAGTTTGTCAATGACAGGTAAGATTCCCCAAGGCGGGGAACAACCTAAGACAGGTGTGATCACGTGGTGGCCCCAGGAAAGGACTTGGGGGGCTACGGAGAAAGGGGGTGATGGACCTTTGCCCCTCAGCTCTGACAAAGCCTGAGTCCTCATTATGTCTCCCAGAAGTCTCCTAATCTCTTGGCTGCTTTACTTCCACTGTCCGATTTAAGCCTGAAACAATGACAGAGGGCAGTGCAGCCCTGTGCTGGAAAGGGTAGATTCCCCAGGTGATCAGGCCTACGAAAGAATATGCAAAGTCCTGTGAAACATGCCTTGCTAAGAATGCTCTCAATTAACTGATAAGGGTCCGAGTGGGAAATGAGTTTGTTTCCCAAAGTTTTGTAGCCCTTTAGCTAACAGACCCTGATTCAGAACAGGCCTGCAGAGTTCTTTGTATGCTATCTATTGTTTGATCCTTACTGCCTGACAATAATTAATGAACTTTACCTGTACTCCTGTGCTAAGTAAACCCAATAAAAGCCTGTCCGAGCAAGGATCTGCGAGCTCTCCCCTTGAGAGAGTGGCTAAGCCGCTCTGAGGTGCTCCCCACTTAAGGGAGTAGCTGTGCTGTCCCTTTTACTCCACAGAACTTGGTGGTCCATGTGAATTTGTCTCACGTCTCATCCATAACACTGCGGACACTGTGGGCCAGTGTCTGCATCACTTCAGCCAGATTATATAAGGGAATTGTGGGAAAACAGTAACTGGAATTTCTGGTGATGTGTTCTGGCTCAGGTTCATTCTTTCTGCATTGTGACAATCTGGTCTGACCTTGCATAGAGGCACTTGAGCCAGCAAGACAGGATATTGGAACAAACAGGCCTGAGTGGGACAGCACATAAGTAGTCAGAGACAGCATAGTTCCAGGAACTAGAAAGCTGCATGAATGACTCCCAGGAAATACGGAGCCATGGGATAGAAACACCCAATAAGAGAAAAGTAGAGCAGTTCAAAGTAACCTATTATAAGACTACTTCCCCACAGTGCTCAGTGCAGTGGGGGGAGGGGTGGTTTTCTTTAAAATACTCTGCACAGAGTCACCAGGGTGGGAACTGGTTCAGCTCAACTAGTTCCCCTCTCTCACTCCCAAGAAACCCCACTTTCAATAAACCCATGGCTTTGCTATTAGCTTGCTGTCTTCTCGTGGTTTCTCAGTGGCTCCAATCTCACACTTCAATATTATTTTTCAATGCGGGTCAACTGGACATCTCTGGTTTTGTTGCCAGTGTCAGCATTCTTTGCTCCCAGAACAGGCTGTTAAACTGTAGTGAGACCTTGGCCAGAGGTAAAAGTACAGGATTATAATATACTTTGATTTGTTACAGAGTATATAACTTTGATCACTAGATTGGTAATATTAAATCATGATTAATACTTCCCACTGTCAATTCTGGCTCCATTTCTATGGTGTCTTTTAAGGAGCAGAATCTACTCCTTACAAGGAGTAGAATCTTTTGGTTTGTTGTAAAATAAAAACTCTTGATCAGAAGCAAAGCTCTTAGCATCATAATAAAGTATTTCTAAAGTTTCAAACATTTTACTGCATTTGCTGAAACAACAGGTAATTATTCTAAAAACACAATATGTTGTTAAAAGGATAATATGGAGTTTTGGAATATCTTCTAAAATAGACCTGATTACACTTGGTATCCATGAAAACAAAGAAGAAAACAAATATAGTTTCTTCACCCATACCCTCAAACAGAGGAGTATGGTGGTCTGATGTGGGGGCGACTTTGCCCACAAGTCCCCCCATCCACCACAGGTGAAAGTAACACTACCAAGACATGATCTGCTTGGGGAGGAGAGGTGGCCAATTTCTCAGGGGAAAAAGGCCAGGAGCCCTTTCCTCCAGGGGCTTTTATTGGGTTGTAATACACAGGAATACAGGTGGTAAGAATCAAACAGTAGATAATATTTCAAAGAAATGTGAGGGCTTAGTCTGTGTCAGTGTCTATCAGGAAAGGGGGTTGCAGAAACTTTGGGAGACATACTCATTTCCTGCTCAGACCCTTAACAGATGAATGAAAACACTCTTAGCAAAGCAGGTTTCACAGGACTTTTAGGAATTCTTTCTTATGCCTAATTACCCCGATACCACTCTAGCAAGGCAAGGAGCTGCACTGCCTCCCCATCATAGGTTTTCAGGCTTAAGTGGATTAGAGCCAGGAAGCTCTCCTTCCAGAGGGCATGGGGACTTGGGCTATGTCAGAATAGCTGGGGGGTAAGAGTCCATCACTTCTGCTTTGTTGCAGCCCCCCAAGTCCTTCCATGATGGCCTCCCAAGTGATCATGTTTGGCTTAGGTTGCCCCTTTTCTGAGGATTCGTATCCTTCATGGACTAACTGACCATGCTTTAGGGGTAGGGGGAGGAAGCAGAGGCAGCATTTGCTACCAGAGATAAGCTTTGTCTCCTAGTGGCTCACATTCCAGAGGTTGCTCACTCATCCTTAGCTGTGAGAGGTAGTTACAATTCCTGAAACCAGGCAGAGTGGTTCCCAACAGTCTAATATGTACTGTAATCACATGGCTCCTGTGTTTACTAAATTGTCATTTGACTTCTTCCCCACTGTCACTCGTACCTGGGGCCTTGTGGGGAAATAACAATGGGCCAGGAGATGTCTAGAGAAGCCCCTGAACCTCCTCATTTATCTTCTGAGTCACTGCCCTGTTCTACTATCAGTTGAAAAAAGTCTCTCTCTTGTTTTTCAGATTTTTTCTCCTTCTTTAGTTTGGTGCAATCTTTTCTCCAATGTCCTTCCTCTCTCAATATGAACACTGATTCTCATCTAGAAGTCTTTTTCTTTCATATCCTTTTGCATCATTTCTCTCTGGGGTCATTTCTCCAGTCAGTGCAGCTGGTTCTGGCATCATCCACCTAGTTCTTCTGCTTTTTTGAGCCTGGAGCTGAAATACAAGTGAGGTCAAGCTGGTATCTGTAGAGAAAGCAGGGCAGGGCATCTAAACCACTTAACAAGCAATATGTTAGCGGAGTGAAAGTTACCCTGAGGGTAAGATCCTTGTTTTCCCAGTTTTGCCCATTGCTAGGCACCCAAGGCCTTCTGCTCTGATGACCTTCTCTGCCTGGCCCATTGTCCTTGTTCTGGTCCTGCTGACTAACTGCCTACAACAGTTCCCTCCTTAACTGTGAATCCTTCACAGAAGATGGGTGTGGAGTCTCTTCTGTAGCTGCTTCCTGCTAAAGAAGGGTGACGTTTTTCTTCAGAGCCAAGAGAGTTCTGTCAGGGGAATGATAAGGCCTGGGTATGAAAGAAGGTTGCTATGGTGTCTGGGGTTGGTATTCCCTGAGTATAAATAGGACTTGTCACCTGGTGGAGAAAAAGTGTGTAAAAAAACTCAATATTATTGGGGGCAGAGACTAGAAAAATCCAGAATCTAGTTCAGTTTATAGGTGAAAAGTAAAACTTTGAAGACAATTAACTGAACTAGAGTCTAATGTCCATAATGCTGTGTTATAGAGTCTACTGAAACACATTTTCTTCCCTTCACCTTTCAAAGAGCCAAATCAAGATGAGTTCATTTACTATATTAAGTCCACTTTCAATTTGGCCTGATTATTTACATAAACACATGAATAGCGATTAATTATATAGACCAGGGTGTCAAACTCATTTTCGCCAGGAGCTACATCAAGCCTTGTGGTTGCCTTCAAAGGGCTGAATGTAATTTCAACTCCTTAAAAGTTAAGGAGTAGTTATATTTATACAGCCCTAAAATTATTTTGGTCCTTTAAAGGCAAATGTGAGGCTGATGTGGCCCCTGATGAAAATGTGTTTAATACCACTGATACAGGCTTTTTAAAATCTGCTTTGCTGGAATCTTATAAGAAATCTTCAGATTGAGTTTTAATTTTCTCCTCAGGACAAAGAAGCTAAGCCACACAGTTTCCATTACACTCTGCCTGCAATACTTGTAAGTTTGGATAAGTGCTTCAAATTCTCAAGGTCCCCCCAAATGTCTTGAGGATCTTCCTTCACCATCTCCCAGGAAAGCAACCTTTGCTGCTTACCTGGAAATACTGTCATGAACCATATGAACAAGCAAAGTATCTGGCCATCTCTCTAAAAGGCTTAAAAAGAAAACTCTTTTATATACTTATTATTGTTGTTCAGTTACATTTGTCCCATCTTTTTCTCCATTGCTTTCCCCTGCCCCACCCCCAAGCCCCCAACCCCCACTCCCACAGTCAATCCCCACTCATTGTCCATGCCCCTGAGTCCTCTATTCATGGTCCTTGCCACTTCCCCTTCTTTTCCCATTATCCTTCTCCCCCTCCCCTCTGATCACTGTCAGTTTGTTCTTTATTTCCATGTCTCTGGTTCTATTTTTCTCATTTGTTTTGTTGATTAGGTTCCAGTGATAGGTGAGATCATATGGTATTTGTCTTTCACTGCCTGGCTTATTTCACTTAGTATAATGCTCTCCAGTTCCATCCATGCTGCCACAAAGGGTAGGAGTTCCTTCTTTCTTTCTGCTGTGTAGTATTACATTGTATAAATGAACCAGTTTTTTGATCCACCCATTTACTGATGGGCACTTAGGCTGCTTCCAGCACCTGGCTATTGTAAATAACATTACTAAGAACATTGGGGTGCATAAGTTCTTTTGAGTTGGTGTTTCAGTATTCTTAGGATATAATCCCGGAAGTGGAATCACTGGGTCAAAATGCAGTTCCACTTTTAGTTTTTTAAAAAAAATATTTATTTTAATTGTTGTTCAAGTACAGTTTTCTGTCTTTTACTCCCATCCCAGCCCACCCCCAGTACTCCCTCTCTTCCATTTCCACCCTCCTTAGTTTTTGTCCATGTGTCCTTTATACTTGTTCCTATGAATCCTTCCCCTTTTCCCCTGAAATTCCCTCCCCTCACCCCTCTGGTCACTGTCAGCCTGTTCTCTATTTCAGTGACTTTGGTTATATTTTGCTTGTTTGGTTGTTTTGTTGTTTAGGTTCCTGTTAAAGTGAGATCATATGGTATTTGTCCCTCACTGCCTGGCTTATTTTGCTTAGCCTAACAGATCCTTGTCCTTTTAACAGAGCAGAAAAGAACCAAATCTAATTCTGTATTAGTTTAATTTTGATTTTTGAATTTATTTACTTAATTAAATTCATTCCTTGCCTAACTTAACCATGTAATTCCCCCCCCAATATTGCTCTTAATAAACCTTTCATAATTTTCCTAGTTCCTTTAAGTTTACTTTTTTAAACTTTTTTTTATTAATTATGCCATTACATTTGTTCTATTCCCCCCTCCATTCCCCTCCACCTTGCATACCCCTCCCCCACCATTTCCCCCTTTAGTTCATGAACACGTGTCTCAAATTCTTTAGATTTTGTATTTCCCCTATTATTACCCTCCCCCCATCTATTTTCTATCTACTATCTATGCTACTTATTTTCTGTACCTTCTCCCCCCTTCTCCTCCTCCCACTCCCCTGTTGCTAACCCTCCATGTGATCTTCATTTCTATGGTTCTGCTCCTGATCTAGCTGTCCTCTTAGTTTGCTTTTGTTTTAGGTGTGGTTGTTAATAACTGTGAGTTTGCTGTCCTTTCACTGTTCATCTTTTTTATCTTCTTTTTCTTAGGTAAGTCCCTTTAACATTTCATATAATAAGGGCTTGGTGATGATGAACTCCTTGAATTTGGTCTTATCTGAGAAGCACTTTATCTGTCCTTCCATTCTAAATGAAAACTTTGCTGGGTAGAGCAATCTTGGTTGCAGGTCTTTGGTTTTCATGACTTGGAATACCTCTTTCCAGCCCCTTCTTGCCTGTAAGGTCTCTTTTGAGAAATCAGCTGTCAGTCTGATGGGAACTCCTTTGTAGGTGACTGTCCCCTTATCTCTTGCTGCTTCTAGGATTCTCTCCTTCATTTTAATCTTGGTAATGTAATTATGATGTGCCTTGGCGTGTTTCTTCTTGGGTCCAACTTCTTTGGGACTCTCTGAGCTTCCTGGATTTCCTGGAAATCTATTTCCTTTGCCAGAATGGGGAAGTTCTCTTTTATTATTTGTTCAAATAAGGTTTCCACTCATGACTCTTCCCCTTCTGGTACCCCTATAATTCGAATGTTGGAATGTTTAAAGATATCTTGGAGGTTCCTAAGCTTCTCCTCATTTTTTTGAATTCTTGTTTCTTCATTCTTTTCTGTTTGATCATTTTTTTCTTCCTTCTGGTCCACTCCATTGATTTGAGTCCCAATCTCCTTTCCATTACTATTGGTTTCCTTTGTATTACCATTCATTTCAGTTAGTTTAGCTTCCATATGTTTCTCTAATTTGTGACTAAAATCAACCAGTTCTGTGAGGATCCTGATAATCAGTGTTTTGAACTGTGCATCTGAAAGTTTGGCTATTTCTTCATCGCTTAGATTGATCGGCTCTGGGGCTCTGAGTTGTCCTAGAGCCATTTTTGGTCTATTCGTGCCATTAAGCAAGCGGAACGAAGCCTTAGTTGTTTACCAGGGCAGGACAACCCAGGTCGCTGGTTTGTGACGCTGTGTGTGGG
Source organism: Artibeus jamaicensis (assembly GCF_021234435.1). Taxonomy (NCBI): domain Eukaryota; kingdom Metazoa; phylum Chordata; class Mammalia; order Chiroptera; family Phyllostomidae; genus Artibeus; species Artibeus jamaicensis. Next base: position 75,073 of record NW_026521933.1, on the reverse strand, counting down.
GGCGTGATCAGAGAGGGAGCAATGGAGGTCCTCTCCACTAGCCCAGTCCGTTCAGTCCCACCATTTGCCCTGGGCCTGTTTATCTGATCGGAATTGTGCGAGCCTGCTGCCCCACGCCTGCTCGCCTCTTCACTGGTTTATCTGCATGCAGATGTGCGACCCACCGCAGACAGCCAGCCTCTTCCTGTGTGCTCTGGTAGCTAGCCAGTGATCCGTGTCTTCGGCTGCTTGCACACCACCCGTTCGGGGATTTTTTTTTCCCAACCTGCTGCACTGCTGGCTTCCCTCCTCTTACCGGTTTAGCTGAGCATTTCGTTGTCTTTGGACTCCGTATTGTCAATTTTCTGTGTGGTTTGGTTGTGTTTATTGTTGTTAAAAATAGTTGTTCTTAGATTTGGTTGTGCACAGAAGCAAGGTGGTTCCACCTACACCTCCATCTTGGCAGAAGTCTCTACTTTTTCTTATTTATTTAGAAATAACCTGCTTTAGAACAGCTAATTTTTCCTTTTCCTTCAAGTGTTTTTATATCTTTTATTACCAAAGTATATAACTTCCTTTCAACTTAATTAGAATTCTTTATTTTTTTTTAGAATTCTGAACTATTAGAAACCTTGATGCTTTTAATGACAACTAAATATAAGTAATTAATGTTCTTTAGATTGGCAGATACATTTTATAACTTCTAGAAATAGGTTCTTTCACTGGCAAATATACTCACATTTTCAGGAAACATACTTCAAATGAAATATAAGACATGTTCATTAACAGATTTCAATCTATTTTCTAGTTTCTCTTTAACAAGAAGCCAAAAGGAAGTAAACTTAGATCAATTGATGTTCTGGTATTTTGTTTTTTTAAAAATACCTTGATATGTATTTTATAACTTTTATTATTTAACTTAGTAAAATTAAAGTTTAAAGGTATCAAAGATTTTGGAAAACTATATATATATATATAATTATTACTGAAGAGCTTTATCAAAACCCTTTATTTTGGTTACACCTATATATTGTTTTTTAAAACCTATGATATTTTAAAGTCAATTATTACTCAAGCCGTTTTCTTGACAAATTTCATAACAGAGATAAATATCATGAATTTACTTTTGTAAACCCAGGCAAAATAAACATATTTATTTCTGTTAATAACTTTAAAACACATCAATTAAACTTAAATCACTCTCTTGGATTTCTGGTGATTATTGCATTCCTTTAGTGTGCTCAGAAGTAAGCTGTTTAATTACACAGCAGCCTTCACAACTTTTAAGGAGGCTAGGGAAGAGGCAGGGGAAGATATCAGTCTTGGGCAAGAAATGAGAAAAAAAAGTGTCATTTTTTTCTACACATTGAGATGGGGCAGTTGCCCCTGCTGCTTCTGCAGGGGGTGGCATTAATTCCCATGTTGTTCCCAAGATTGCAGCAGCTCCCAGGTCTTCAGGAGGAGAATTTAGAGTGATTAAAAGACTCATTTTCTCAATTTTCCACTCTTCTCTTGAGTTTTACTGTCTGGGAGGAGAGTTAATCTTTTCCCCACTCTGAACTGTCGATTTAGATCCTTTCTGGTTAGAATCATTATGATGCAACAACATGAAAGCTTGCATGTGAGATCTTATTCCATGTACCAGATCTTTGGCAAAACAATTCAAATTAGTCTTTGGCCTATAGCTGTAAGTTGCCCAGTTGGCTAAAATGTGATCTAATGGACTCTATGATGGGATTGAGACCAAGTCACCCACTTTAAGGCAGAAACAAAGACAACATCTAAAGCAAAGATACAGTTCAAACAAACGAGTACTCTGAAACTAAATCTTCCAAAAGGAAGGACTGAGACACTAACCTTAGAATCTTATCCCATACCAACCGTTACTGCAAATGATCCTGACGAGGTTCAAATGGAGCAAAGCCCTAACAGTAGAGCCACAGGATTCCCAGTGTGCACAAAACAGCAACAATCAAACCAAATTCCCAGTAGCAAAAAAAAGAAAGAAAGAAAGAAAGAAAGAAAGAAAGAAAGAAAGAAAGAAAGAAAGAAAAGAAAAGCCTGATTCCAGAAAATATAAAAGCGTAAGAACAGAATTTGGATGAAGAACTCCATCAGTGCAAATGAGCTCTCACAAAACAAAAACAAAAACAAACCTGTTCCTGAGGGCCTAGGATTAAAGTTGGGAATGTATCTACTGCCAAGCAGTACTGCAAATTGTCCAAACTAGACCCAAATGGCATAAAACCCAAATAGCAGTGTAGAGGATTCTTGATGTGCACACCGCTTCAACTTACCCAGTTACTGAACCCGTCAACTACCCAAAGCCAATTTTCTTCTTCCAATCAGGTGCTTCAGGTGGTTAGTACCTTAGGAAGGAGAGCAGGGAAAGTTCCTGATAAAAAACTCTTGGCAGCTGCTAGGAAGTTCCTATTATCCTTTCTCTGGGGCTGGCTTGTCATAGGCATCTGGAGACTCCAGTCTGGGCTCTTTAGCGATTACTGGGGTTCTTGCTCTTTCCTGGTTGGCTCACCAAAAGCTGAAACTGAATGCAGGTCTGGCTGCCTGCTCCAACAAAAAGCCAAATTCATGAGACAAGGGCTGATGGGAAAGAAAAAGGCTAATTCAAGTGCCAGACACCTGCAAAATGGGGGTCTCTGATCTCAAAGCTCATCTTAACATTTTAGGCACTTCAGCCAGATTATATGAAGGAATCATGGGAAAAGAGGAACTGTGGAATTTCTGGTGATGTGAAATTCTGGCTCAAGTTTGTTTTTCTGCTTTGATGCCATTTTTCAATGTGTGTCAACTGGATATCTGTAATTTTGTTGCTGGCATTGGCATTCCTTACCCCCAAACAGGCTGTTCAGCTGTAATGGGTACATGGCCAGAGGTGAAAGCATAGGATTGATCATATATTTTGATTTGTTACATAGTACATAACTTTGATAACTAGATTGGTAATATTAAATCATGGTTATGTCCTGGTTGGTGTGGCCTGCATATCAAAGGGTCACTGATTCAATTCCCAGTCAGGGTATGTGCCTGGGTTGCAGTCCAGGTCCCTGGTTGGGGCTGTGTGAGAGGCAGCCAATTGATGTGTCTCTCACACATCATCAGTGTTTCTCTCTCTGTCTTTCTCCCTTCCTTCCCCTCTCTCTAAGAAGAAATAGATAAAATATTTTTAAAAATCATGGTTACATACCCACTGCAGTCCTACTACAGGGGAATGGTGGGAGTTTAGAGAATCTGACATTTTTGGCCGGGAATCATTCTCTCATTCTCTTGCCTTGTGTTCTGAAAGTTCTACTGTAAAAGTTGCTTCCAAAGGTGGTTCCAGTAAAATTCAAAATTTTCTAGAAAAGTAAGCTGATCAAGTCAGGGAGTCTCAAATGGTTTTTGTATAATACTAGTCCCTCAATATTTTTGAAAAATATGCCTGAGAGATATGACATTAACTATAACCTATATATACTAACAATATAAATCAGCACAGTTAAAGTTTAGGATATTCTCAAGTAAACAAAGTCGTTTACATTTTCATTTATTTATTCAGCATGTGTTTGCCACAATAAATAATTTTTGCATAAACTTTATTGTCTTGAGGAATCAGGATTCTCAGAGTATATGTTAGAATATTTTGGGTTGTCAGTGACACCCACAGCCTGGTGGAATTAGTCTATTATTTTCCCCAGCCACATGAGCAAGTCTGAGATCTCAGACTGAATGAGGAAAGACATTGAGAAGGGAGTCAACCATGAAGTTTGCCCCCAAAGAGGTGAGTGTTTAGTGGTGCCTAAAGGGTCTAGAGAGCCCTGGTTAATTGATTAGCTGATAGGGGACCTTCCAAAACTACACCTTTTATATATTGGCCCAAAGTTTGCATTAATTTTGAGCAAACTTGTGTTCAGTCATAAACAACTATTGTTTTTTCAGAGTTTTCTGGCAAACTCTGGATTCTTATACTACTTGCATGGAATAAATTTAAAATGGAATTATATATGAACCAAACCACTTCCTTTTTCCTTCCTTCTTCCCTCTTCTCTTTCATATTTCCTCTCCCTCTGTCTCTCTTTCTCTCTCTCTTTTTCTTTCCCTTATTTTTCTCTTCTACCATACTGCCCCAATTTCTTGTTTTATTTTCCTAAATGGTTCAGTCCTTTCTCATTCTAGACCTTCCATTTGCCTCTTTATGAATTTTCTCAATCGGCTAGTTTTTATTGTCCATTTCTCATCTGCACTCTAGTAATTTAGTGCCTTTGAAGTTGCATTTGTTGACAGTTTTTGGTTTTTGTTTTAAAAAAATTCCATAGAAATAGAGCTTGAAAGAAGAGGTCTTGGAGTCATATAAAACCAGATTCAATTTCTGACTCAGCTATGGTAGATACTGCAGCGACACTCATCCAATACCTATTTTCAAGCTCTTTATCCTTTGTCTAACTATATTAGTGAGGCTGTAAGTGTTAATGGCTAAAGCAGCTAGAATTGCCCAAATGATGGTATTCTGGTAAATGAATTATTACTCATTGATATTATTTAAAATATAATAGAATAATGGAAGAGAAAGTATAACATATGAGATGCATTACCGCTTTTCATTTTTTCATTGCCATGGGCACTCCAACACAGAATTTGTGATTATCTTTACTGAAATGTTCTGAAATATTATTTTTCACATAGCAGAATTTAACATTAGCCCACCCACCTCTCCCAGAAAGTCCCAGAAAGTTCTTGGGACTGAACAGTCGAAGGATCTTGGAGAATGGTGCTGTCAGCTATCTGCCTAGAGCTGTGGGCTGCATGCTTCCAGGTTGGGGTGGGTGAAGTTTGAGCATGACCCAGGGAATAGGATCCCAGAGCAGGCTGGCTGATCTGGGGAGGCAGTAACACTTGTACTAGTAGAGAGTTATCAAGGTTGGTATCTAGAGAAACCACAGTGATACTTGAAGAAAAAGACACAGGGTCAAGCCTGAAGAATAAGATGAGGATGGAGGGAAGCAAGTTTGGCGTACCTGAGAATAAACACACACAGAAAGCCTAGAAGCAGTGAGTGTCTAAGTGGTAATTGGGCCTGGCACTCAGTTTTGAAATGATTCTTGTGAGTTGTGCTGAGGGTGGGCAATGCACTGGCTCACAGTGGGAATGTTCAAGGAGACAATAGTACTGACCCTGGTAACCCTATTTTATCGAGGTGGATTGTCATCATACAACATCCTCCAAAAGATTTTTCCCATAGGTCCCAGTTTGATGATAGTGCAAAAATGTATTGTTCACTCTCCTTGACTATTTCCCTGGGTTCCTTTCCCTAGCTCTGCAACAGCTGGTAGATCAGATATAACTAGGCTTTGCCATGCACCCCATCCAGGCATTGAAGTGGTTTTTTTTTATCATTCCAGTCCATAGACCAAGGTTCCCTAACCTCTGTCAATGATCACTCAGTGAATGCAGCCAAATGCAATGGTTTTAGAAACTGTGTTGACTCAACTTTGGAGCCACAGTCTGAGCACAATGCAAAGACTATTTTTCTTATCACTGGACCATAAAGGCAGCTAGTCCCTGGCTTCAGTGGAAAATTAGCATTTGAGAATAAATACCAGCTTCTGGAGTCTTCACATAAGGTAAAATATTAGATGCTTGTTTAAAAATAAGGCTTTAGTTTTCAGTTAAGTGATATACGATATTATGTTAGTTTCAGGTATACAACTCAGTGGTTAGACATTTATATAACTTTTGAAGATCATGGATACTTTTAAAGATTAAGAGCAGCGATGCTTCTTTATTTTTCATTTTCATACTGGAGGTCTGTGGTCTGCATTGTGCATATGTGTATCTCATAGAAGACTGACTGCCTGGTGCATAATCCAACCTTAGGAAAAGGCACTCTTTGAAAGCCATACAGACACATATGTTCTCCACGCAGCTCAGAGCATTTAGCACCCTTGTCCTCTTATACTGGGTTTTGTTTTGCACCCCGCTCTTAGAGTGTCCATGTACAGTTGTAAATGAGGCTTCAAAGTTGTGCAGGTTGTGAACTGAAAAAAGGGACCTCCACTAAGGTGGGCTCCATTATATTGTTTACATAATGTCTTTGTGTACTTATTACAAAAAAATCTGACAAATGGAAATAGAGTCTTGTTCTAACAAATATGGGAAAAAAATTTAAGTATATTTTATTGATTATGCTACTACAGTTGTCCCAGTATTTTTACCCCTTTATCCCCCCCCCTTGCACTCCACCACACTCCAGCCTTCCTCCCACCCCCCTTAGTTTATGTCCATGGGTCGTACATATACAACCCATGGTTTGGGCTTTCTATTTTCTATACTATTCTTAACCTCCCTTGTCTATTTTATGCCTTCCTATTATTCTCCTTATTCCCTGTAACTTTTCCCCCCATTCTCCCCCTCTTCCTCCTCACTGATAACACTCAGTGTGATTTTCATTTCTGTAATTCTGTTCCTGTTCTAGATGTTTGCTTAGTTTTTGTTTTTTAGGTTCAGTTGATGATAATTGTGAGTTTGTTGTCATTTTACTGTTCATAGTTTTTGATCTTCTATTTCTTAGGTAAATTCCCTTAACATTTCATATAATAAGAGCTTGGTGATGATAAACTCCTTTGACTTGACCTTATCTGAGAAGTGCTTTATCTGCCCTTCCATTCTAAATGAAAGCTTTGCTGGGTAGAGTAACCTTGGATATAGGTCCTTGCTTTACATGACTTGGAATACTTCTTTCCAGCCTCTTCTTCTCTGTATGGTTTCTTTTGATAAATCAGCTGTTAGCCTTATGAGAACTCCTTTGTAGATAACTGTCTCCTTTCCTCTTGCTGCTTTTAAGATTCTGTCCTTATTTTTAATATTGGGTAATGTAATTATGATGTGCCTTAGTGTGTGCTTCCTTGGGTCCAACTTCTTAGGGACTCTCTGAGCTTCCTGGACTTCCTAGAAGTCTATTTCCTTTGCCAGAACGGGGAAGTTCTCCTTTATTATGTTTTCAAATAAGTTTTGAATTTCTTGCTCTTCCTCTTCTCCCTCTGATACCCCTGTGATTCAGATGTTGGAATGTTTAAAGTTGTCCCAGATGTTCTTAAGCCTCTCCTCATGTTTTTGAAATTCTTCATTCTTTATTCTGTTCCAGTTGGATGTTTATTTCTTCCTCTTGTGTCAAATAATTGGTTTGAGTCCTGGTTTTCTTCCTTTCATTGTTGGTTCCCTGTGTATTTTCCTTTATTTCACTTTCTATAGGCTTCATTTTGCAACTGAGCTCTATCATTTCTGTGAGCATCCTATTACTAGTGTTTTGAACTCTGCATCAGATAGGTCATTTATCTCCTTGCTTATTTCTTTTTCTGGCATTTTGATTTGTTCTTTCATTTGGGCCTTATTTCTTTGGCTTGCCACACCTGTTATGTGGTAAGGGTCAGAGCCTTAGGTATTCAGCATCATGAGGCAACCCTCTTTGCTGCATTGTTGGGGAGGGGTCAGAGGGAACAATGCCACTTGCTCGGCTCTTGCCCCACTTTCCATCACTTCCCTGGGTTTCCATAAGTGGATTGTGCTCTTTCAGGTGCTGATTCACAGGTGGGTTGGTGTGTATACTGTAGGACTCTGTGGGTCTCTCCAATGAACTCTCCTGTGAGACTAGGTGTTTCTCCAACCACCACACCCCCCACAGATTTTTACAGCCAGAGGTTTTGAGTCTTAGTTTTCTGCACTGAAATCCTGGGTTCTGTGGTCAGTCTCACTCCCCAGTTGTTCTTCCCGGCTTATCGGTGTGTGAATGTGAAACCGACTGAGCTGCCAGCTGCTGCCTTGCTGCTTGTCCTCTCTGCCCTGGCTGCCTGTTTCTGTCCCTCCTACCAGTATGGATGAATGTTTCTTAGCTTCTTGGTTGTTGGACTTCCATGCAGCTTGAATTTCTGGCAGATCTGGTTGTGTTTTGTTTTTAAATTGGTTGTTATCCTTTTTGTTGTGTGAGAAAATGAAATATTTCTACTTATGCCACCATCTTGGCTGGACCTCAAATATCAAAAATTTTTGGACAGATGGCAGGGATGTGCATTGAGGAAGAGGTACTTTTTCCATATTTGCATAAAGGTCTCAGATGAATTAGGAAACTTTAAAGACTTAGAGGTTCCATCCTTGTTTCAATATATGAAAGTTGCCAAGTATCTGTGTGGCCCTACCTTGATATTATCTGCGGGCAGAGGCGGAAGCTCATTGAGAAGATGGGGAGGATGCTCTTAATGGGAACTGAGAAGGCAGCACTGTCTTGGCCTTTGTGTTGCCCAGAAGTTGGGATGACTTTCTTATGACCAAAAAGAGATTGGGAGTGGGTGTTGTCTCCAAGAGATGTAGAGACCCATGTCCTGCTTGTCCACAGTCTCTCAACTGTGGATGGAATGCTGGCTTCATGGAAAAAAGGGAGAATGGATATGCTTAGAAGTCTTGGGAAAATGTCTCTGAGGCCCAGCTTGGTAAAGATCAGAGACATTCCACCTATAAACATGTCTTGCCAACTTGAGAACTGAGCATCTTAGCAGCAACCAACAGGAGTATAAGGATATGAATCCCTTTCTTAAATTTTCTGGTCTGTGTAAGCTATTCTTCCTTCTTTTGGACTTTTATATTAATTTACATGAAGTTAAGAAACTTTCCAAATTAAGTCTAATATAAAAAGAAAGTCATGTGATGTTTCTTATAATTTCAAGTCCAGTGAATTTATATGTATGCTGTATATCTGCAAACAGATGACATGTTTAGCTTAGCATCACACTATTTCCAAAAGAGATCTCTAGTACCAGTCTCTGGAAGCAACTGTGACTTAGGTACTAATTCGTCTTTAGCATTTTGTCTCTTTCTCAAAAACCATCCTCTCATTCAAATGCACCTACTGCTTCATCCCAGAAAACCAGCATGTATCAGAAGCATGTTGCCTGTCCCAGGTCCCTCTTCTTGCAGAAGGCATTCTGTCTTCCTTGCCTTATTCCTGACCCTATCTAAGCAGAAGTGCTGTGTGACATATCCCTTCCAAACAGATCCTCTGGTAACAAATCAGGGTGATATATTACTGACTTATGATGAATTTGTAGGTTACCGCACTGTCAAAGACAAAAACAAACCAGAGACCCAATTAGCAAAGGCATTCATAAGCATTCAGCTGCAAGGGAACCATCCACTTCCTGTTAGTGAGATTTAAAGGGTATGGAAATGTTTTATAGTATAAATAGAGGAAGTCTTGAGACAGTCTCTGATAGGGGAATGTTTAATTAGGGTAGCTTTCTGATTGGCCTTTAAGTACATTTGGTTGTCTTTAATTCATCACCCATTTTTACACGAGTGGGGAATTTTCAGGTTGGGAAGAATTGGAAGGGCTTTTGTTCCATTTTAGGATTATTTTGAGGTATTTCTTAACTCCAAGGGCAGAGTGGGATATCTGGATCTGGCAGTGACAAGGCCCAGATTTTTTCCTTTGTGAAAACATGTGTTGTTCTTATTTCTAAGAATACAATTTCTCAATAAATAGTTTCTCACTACCAGGATTCTATCTTTCCTCCTGTCCTGTTTCGACAGCAGCAGCAGGAACAACAACAAAAGAAAAACATCTACAGTTTACTACATATAGACTCTACAAGGTAAGTGTAATGATTTCCATTAAAAAAATGAGGCTCAAAGAAGTTGAGTAAGAGTCAGACTTGAGACTGAGGCCTGTTTAGTTCTGAATACCATAGTCTTTCAACGGTACCATCCCTTCACAGGGTAAAACCAAGTAAGTAATGGCAGCAATTCAGAACTGTACGTAGGGCTCAGGGGAGGCCTGTTTTTGGGTAAGGAGCCCATCTGTGTCTTTTACAGCAAACCTACTGTTTGGGGCAAACTTTAGTAGCTTGCATGTGGCTTTAGTTTTGCATTTGAAATGGTCTATTGTGAAGTTTTGTGTTCTTCAACTTTAGTTGTGGTTGCCTTAGAGATAATGGCCAAAGAGTGTTTAGCAAGAGGTGGAAGTGGCTAGAGGGCTCTAGGGTCTGGAATGAACAAGTTGGTTGTGGCAACTCAACTATTATTAACTGCATTTGCTATTGGGGTCTGACACTAGACCTTACAACTTTAGGCAGGGGGTAAAAACAACGTCATTAAACTTTCAAAAGGAAAAAAATAATATAGCAGTATAGATGAACACTTACGTTCCAGACACATTCTCCCTTACTATACAATTGAGTGCCTTTCTTTTCAAATTTTCAGCTCAGTCACATGACTCCACCGTTCTTTTATAGACTTACTGTCTTAGTAATTTGATATAAGGTAGGATGATATGGAACTGTGTTGAAACAGCCTCCCCAGAGTGAAGAGAAATGACAGCAATCATCCAAGAGAAGATAATGTTCCCTTTAAGTGTGTATCTGATGGGACTTCATTGTACTTTGTGGTATTTCATAAAAACCTCTTTTTCTGTCACTCTTCCATCCTTAGGGGCCTCATACCCTTGGATTCCAGGTATGAAAACCTTACCTGGGGCTCCCTTCCTCATAGACCTTAGTGTGCATACTGGCAGAGGGTGGAGGGAAGACATTGGAAGGTCTTTTTAGGCACTGGTTTTCCATTCACCACCAGGATAATTCCATGTGCAAATGAGGTACGTCATTAGTATTCAAAAACCACCAAAGGAAACTGATTTTAGTTACAGCTTAGTAAGGGGCCGTTATGGGTGTAAAAAGGGCACTTGAATCAGGTGTTGTCAGGGGAGGGGTAGATGAGTTAGAGGTTTCTGCACTGTCCCCTTCAGATGCCTAATAAATTCAGATGGGAGATAGGAGACCAATAAACAGATATTTCTGTTGTTTGTGAATTTCATTGTGGAGGAGAAAAAAAGGTTACTGTGTAGATCTAAGCAGAAAGCTAATACAAATTACTCATTACTTTTTAAATGACAACAATCAATGTTCTATTTTCAAATAGTGTTTTTTCTCTATCCCAATTACTTACAAACTTGTACTTCTCTTCCCCAGAGCTGTTGAGTCATATTGGGAAGGTGTACATAATATTTTTTCTTAAAACATGACACCTCCAAACTCTTGGGCATGACTCATAACCTTAAAGGATGCTGCAAACGTGTAGAGCCAGGGATCCCCATGTTTCTTTGGCCACTTGTGAATGGTGATGCAGAAAGGTGGTCTCACGGTTATATTGACAACTATCTGATAGTACCTAACCTAGGAAGCTGAGCTCTGCTTGGGCTCAAAAACTACTCAGAGCAGTTTTGTGTTAACTAGATGTCAGCTGAGTTCTCCTGACCCCTGAGATTCAAATGAAGTTGGCTCCGATCCCATTAAAAATTCAGTAGGAAGTCATAGTCATTCCCAATCTCTCCAGGAATTCTGGGAGGAGATGGCTTATATTTCTGCTGGTTGCCTCTGGCTGCAAGGCTGTTTCCCAGATTTAATTCAGTTCACAGAGTGTGTTGTTGTTTCACATGCACTGTCATGTTCCAAAAATGCATCCTCCTAGCTGCAGAACTCAGCCCCTTTCCTCACTTTTCCACCTGTTCCCTGCATCTACAATTTGAGGTCTTCATGTGGTAGTTGACTTTAGTGAAGATTTCAATTCCCATCAATTTCAACTTGGTCTACCTGACTGATCCCAGTAAAAGTGGAACCATTGCAAACCACTTTTATACATTTGCTCAGTCATAGCACCTTCTCCATACATAGCACAAATCTCTTTTTGTATCTCAGTTGGGTTTTCACCTTTTTAAAAATAATAGAGCATAACATACCAAAATGTTGTGCATTTTCTTCCATCTTCAATATTAAAATGGCTACACATGGCAGGCTGGGGATTAGATAGCCAGGAATTGAATGCCTGAGATTTGTTGTGTCCAGGCAGGTCTCTTCACAGGCAGGTATGTCTGACTCCAGTCTGTGGAACTGCAGGCTCTGTAGAGCCATCAGGGTAGGTTCAAGAGCCCCCTGCTCAGTGCATATCCACAAGGGAAAGAAGGAGAAGCTCTAAAAGGGCCCTTTCTGAACTTCTATCAGACACTATGAGCTACACTGTTTACTCAGGCCTTGATCCACTTAAATCACCAGGACAGAAAGATTAGAGGTAGGTGCAACAAGGGATGTTCAGGGTCCTACCCAGCCTTGGCTCTTATACAGAGTTGCTATCAGTGGCAAGCAGGAAAGAGCTGCCCTTTTCACATAGATTGGTCCCTCACAGAAAATGGAGAGCTAATTCATCAGAAACTGTGCATTATTGGAAATAATCTGGAACAGACCAAGACATGGTGATGGTGCAGGGAAATACTTCTACCATCTTTTCAGAAGACTAAACAGCCCCTCTCAGGTGTGACCCAGAGATTCCACCTTCCTGATCACACCAGAGCCCTGCTCTGGAGACTGGTGTAGGTGGTACTGACAGTGCTCTTGGACATTAAATAAACCATTCCTGGGCTTTGTGCTGATGAAATGACAGCATGCAGAACAGTAGGGACCAGGTAAACCTGAAGGAGAGAGCTACAGACAGTGGATCACTTATAGTCTTGAACAGGCTGCCTGAGAAGAAACTAGGACACCATCTGACATTACCAGCAGATCCATAAAGAGAAGACAGTAGCAAGTGCTAGAATCTGCTAAGATGAATTCCACCAAGCACCTGTACAACAGCGTATAAAAGGTAGTGGGTGGTGTGACCTTCAATCAGTCAGCCAGAGGGAAGAACCCTCCAAAGAATGACCCAACAACAACCAAAAGCCAATTACAAGACATCCCACACAAATGGCATAAAGAGCATCTTAAGTATATCTAGCTCAGGAGATCAAGGAGACTGCACTACCGAGTCCCACAGGTCTCTTACCACAGAAGGTCATACCACAAACACAAGGAGTCAAAGCAGATAATTCTAATATGAAAAAAAATCCTAAAAGTGTCATCTAAAGTGGGGAGACAAAGAAATAACGCCCAATCAAAAGGAAAGACAGAATCCCTAGAAAGAGTGCTAAATAAAATTGAGGCAAGCAATCTGTCAGACAAAGAGTTGAAAATAATGGTTATAAAGATGCTCAAGGAGCTCAGTGAGAACTACAAGGAACTCTATGGGAGCTACAAGGAACTTAGTGGGAATTACACTAGCATGAAAAAGGACATAGAAACTATGAATAAGAGCCAGTAGGAAATGAAGAATACAATATCTAGAATGAAGAATACACTAGAAGGAATTAAAAGCAGGGTAGATGAAGCAGAGAATTAAATTAATGAGTTGAGGGAGAAGGTAGAAAAAAACATCTAGACAGAGCAAGAAAAGGAAAAAAAAGACTTACAAAGAATAAAGAAGGTTTAAGGGAGCTGAAGAACAATGTGGACTATAATAATATTCATATCACAGGGATACCAGAAGTAAAATAAAAAAGGGAAGGAATAGAAAACCTATTTGAAAAAATAATGACAAAAAGCTCTCTAAGTTGGTGAGGAAAAGAGTCATGCAAGTCCAGGAGGCACAGAGGATCCCAATCAAGATCAACCCAAAGAGGCCCACTCCAAGACACATTACAATAAAAAGTGACAAAATTTAAAGACAAAAAGAGAATCTTAAACACAACAAGGAATAAACAGCTAATAACATACAAGGGGAGCTCTGATAAGACTATTAGCTGATTTCTCAACAAAAACACTATAAGCTAGAAGGGGATGGCAAAAAAACATTACAAGTAATACAAAGCAAAGGCCTATAACCAAGACTTCTCTAACCAGCAAGGCTCTCGTTTAAAATGGAGGGTAAAATAACTAACTTCCTAGCCAAAAAAAGATAAAAGAGTACAATTCCACCAAACCAGCAATGCAAGAGATGCTAAAAAGGACTGCTCTAAGAGAATGAAGAAAAAAAGAGAGGAACAAAGAAACAAAGGAAAAAGTGGCAATGAATAAGTACTTATCAATAACTTTAAATGTAAATGGATTAAATGCTGCACGCAAAAGACATAAGGTAGCTGAATGGATAAGACAAAAGGTAGCTAAATGGGTAAGAAAACATGACCCACATATATGCTGACTACAAGAGACCCACCTAAGAACAAAGATCTCAACGGACTGAAAGTTGAAGGATGGAAAAAAATATTACAAGCAAATGGACATGAAAAAAAAAAAAGCTGGGGTAACAGTACTCATATCAGACAAAATAGACTCCAAAACAAAGGCCATAAAAAGAGATAAAGGAGGACACTACATAATACTTAAGGAAATAATCCATCAAGAAGATTTAACCCTTGTAAACATATATGCACTCAACATAAGAGCACCCAAATACATAAGAAAAATCTTGGAGGATGTCAAGAAAGATATCAACAGCAACACATGCCTAGTAGGGGATTTTAACACTCCATTGTCAATAATGGATAGATCTCCCAAATAAAGAATCAATAAAGATATGTTATGTTTATCAACAAACACAATGTAACACAAAAATCAAATGATCATATCCATAGATGCAGAGAAAACATTTCACAAAATCCAGCATTCATTATGATAAAAAACATGCAGCAAAGTGGGAATAGAGGGAGCATACCTCAACATAATAAAAACCATATATGAGAAACCTACTGCCAACATCATACTCAGTGGGCAAAATTAAAAGCTTTTCCCTTAAGATCAAGAACAAGATAAAGGTATCTGCTTTCACCACTTTTAGTCAACATAGTACTGGAAGTTCTAGCCACAGCAATAAGACAAGAAAAAGAAATAGAAGGCATCCAGATTAAAAAGAAGGAAGTAAAATTGTCATTATTTACAGATGACACGATACTATATGTAGAAAACCCTATAGGCCCCACCAAAAAAATTACTTGACCTAATAAATTAATTCAGCAAAGTAGCAGATAAAAATCAATATTTAGAAATTAATGGTATTTTTGTACATCAACAATGAATTATCAGAAAGAAACTAGAAAAAATATCCCACTTACTACAGCAAGAGAAAAAATAAATTGCCAAGGAATAAATTTAACCAAGGAGGTAAAAGTCCTATACTTGGAAAAATATAGAACACTGAAGATAGAAATTAAGGAAGATAGAAATAAATGGAAGCATATACTTTGTTGATAGTTTGGAATAATTAACATCATTAAAATGTCCATACTACCCAAAGCAATCTATAGATTCAGCTCAATTCCTATTAAAATACCAATGACATATTTCATAGGTCTAGACTATTTAAAAAATTTATATGGAATCCAAAGAGATCCTGACAATCTTCAGTAATCTTGAGAAAGGAGAACAAAATAGAAGGGATCACGATACTTGATATCAAACTATACTATAAGGCCATCCTAATCAAAATAGACTGGTACTGGCATAAGAACAGACACACAAATAAATGGAACAGAATAGAGGGCCCAGAAATAAACCCATGTCTCTCTGGCCAATTAATATTTGACAAAGTGGGCACAAGCATGCCATGAAATTATAATAGCCTATTCAACAAATGGTGTTGGGAGATCTAGTCAGCTACATGTAAAAAAATGAAACTAGATCACCAACTTACACCATGCATAACAATAAGCTCAAGATGGAAAAAAAGACTTAAATATAAGTCATGACATCATAAAAGCCATAGAGAAAAACAAAGTCAGTAAAATACCAGATATCCCAGATAGCAATATTTTTGCCAATATATCTCCCAGGGCAATAGATATAAAGGAAAGAATAAACAAATGGAGCTACTTCAAACTAAAAAGTGTCTTCACAGCCATAGAAACCACCATCAAAATAAAAAGGGTACTGAATCTATAGGAGAAAATATTTGCCAATGATACATTGGGCATGGGTTTAATCTCCAAAATATATAAAGAATTCATACAACTCAACACCAGGAAGAAAAACAATCTAATTAAAAAATGGTCATAGGACCTGAAAAGAGACTTCTCCAAGGAGGGCATACAGATGGTTTATAAATATATGGAAAGATCCTCAACATCACTAGCTATCAGAGAGACACCAATTAAAACCAGAATGAGATGTCATCTCACACTTGTCAAAATGGCTATCATTAATAAATCAACAAACAACAAGTGCTGGTGAGGATGTGGAGGAAAGGAAACCCTAGTGCCCTGTTGGTTGGAATGAAGAGTGGTGCAGCCACTGTGAAAAACAGTATGGAATTTCCTCAGAAAATTAAAAATGGAACTGCCTTTTGATTTCACTGCTGGGAATATACCCTAAGAATCCCAAATCACCGATTCAAAAAAACTTATGCACCCCTATGTTCATAGCAGCACTATTTACAATAGCCAAATGCTGAAAACTGCCTAAGTGCTCATAAGTAAATGAGTGAATAAAAAAACTGTGGTACATTTACACAATGGAATACTATGCAGTAGAAAGAAAGAAGAAACTCCTACCTTTTGTAACAGCATGGATGGAACTGGAGACTGACTATTATACTAAGTGAAATAAGCCAAGTGGTGAAACACAAATACCATATGATCTCACCAATAAGAAGAATCTAATGAATGAAATAGACTAACGAGCAAAATAGAATGAAAGACATGGAAACATGAAACAGACTGACAGCTGTCAGAAGGGAGGGGGAGGGTGATAATGGTGGAAAAAGGGAAAGGGAGTAGTCAAAGAACATTTATGAGTGACCCATGGATATGGACAATGGTGTGGGGATGGACAGTGGGAGCAGTGGATGAGCTGGGTGGAGGAGGGAAAAGGGGAAAATTGGGAAAACGTTAATAACAATACAAAAATTTTAAAAATCATGCAAAAATTCACCAATTTTGATTTTTTTGAAAATAAAAAACTGATAAGACACACTGATAAGACAGCTGTTATAATACAATCTAAAAATATTGTTTCAAATTCAGTTAAAAAAAACTAAGCTCAACCAGAGCCATCTTTTAAAAAAATATTGTATTGTTGTTCAATTACAGTTGTCTGCATTTTTCCCTCACCACTGCCCCTGACC
The DNA here is from genome assembly GCF_021234435.1 of Artibeus jamaicensis. NCBI lineage: Eukaryota > Metazoa > Chordata > Mammalia > Chiroptera > Phyllostomidae > Artibeus > Artibeus jamaicensis. The sequence goes on along the minus strand of NW_026521933.1, from coordinate 58,135 downwards.
CCAGTCAAACTCACCTCCCTCCCTTGCTTTCACCCCGCATCCTTGGTTTTGTCCATGTGTCCTTTATAGTTGTTCCTGAAAACCCTTACCCCCATTGTCCCCTCCCACCTTCCCTCTGTTTACTGTCAGATTGTTCTTAATTTTAATGTCTCCAGTTATATTTTGTTTGCTTTTTTCTTGTTTTTATTTAGGTTCCAGTTAAAGGTGAGATGATATGGTATTTATTTCTCACCACCTGGCTTATTTCACTTAGCATAATGCTCTCCAGTTCTATCCATGCTGTTGCAAAGGGCAGGAGCACCTTTTTTTCTCTCTGTTATGTAGTATTCCATTGTGTAAATATACATGTTTTTTTGATTCACTCATTTACTGATGGGTGCTTAGGTTGATTCCAGCACTAAACTATTGTAAATTGTACTGCTACAAACATTGGGGTTCATAGGTTCTTTTGGGTTGGTGTTTCAGGGTTCTCAGGATATAATCCTAGCAGTGGAATTGCTGGGTCAAAAGACAGTTCGATTTTTAGTTGTCTGAGGAAATTCTATACTGTTTTTCACAGTGATTGTACCAATCTACAGTCCCACAAACAGTGCAGTAGGGTTCCCTTTTCTCCACACTTGTTTGTTGCTTTGTTATGATGGCCATTCTGACTGGTATACAGTGGTATCTCATTGTGGTTTTAATTTGTATCTCTCTGATAGCTAGTGATATTGAGCATGTCTTCATGTGATTCTGGATCCTCTGTATGTCCTCCTTGGAGAAGTGTCTGTTTAAGTCCTTTGCCCATTTTTTAAATTGGGTTGCTTGTCTTTTTAGAATGGAGTTGTGTAAGTTCTTAATATACTTTGGAGCTCAAACCCTTGTCTGAGGAATCATTGGAAAATATGTTTTCCCATATAGTTGGTTCTCTTTTCATTTTATTTATTTATTTCTTTTCAAAAATTTTTAAATTGATTATGCTGTTACAGTTGTTCTATTCCCCCCCTTCATTCCCCTCCACCCTACCCCCCATCCCCACCATTAACCCCCCTTTAGTTTATGACCATGTGTCTCAAGTTCTTTAGATTCCATATTTCCCATGCTATTCTTGCCCCCCCATCTATTTTCTATCTACTGTCTATGCTACTTATTTTCTGTACCTTTTCCCCCCTTCTCCTCCTCCCACTCCCCTGTTGCTAAACCTCCTTGAGATCTTCATTTCTATGTTTCCACTCCTGATCTAGCTGTCCTTTTAGTTTGCTTTTGTTTTAGGTGTGGTTGTTAATAACTGTGAGTTTGCTGTCCTTTCACTGTTCATCTTTCTTTATCTTCTTTTTCTTAGGTAAGTCCCTTTAACATTTCATATAATAAGGGCTTGGTGATGATGAACTCCTTGAACTTGATCTTATCTGAGAAGCACTTTATCTGTCCTTCCATTCTAAATGAAAGTTTTGCTGGATAGAGCAATCTTGGTTGTAGGTCTTTGGTTTTCATGACTTGGAATACCTCTTTCCAGCCCCTTCTTGCCTGTAAGGTCTCTTTTGAGAAATCAGCTGACAGTCTGATGGGGACTCCTTTGTAGGTGACTGTCCCCTTATCTCTTGCTGCTTCTAGGATTCTCTCCTTCATTTTCATCTTGGCTAATGTCATTATGATGTGCCTTGGTGTGTTCCTTCTTGGGTCCAACTTCTTTGGGCTCTCTGAGCTTCCTGGATTTCCTGGAAGTCTATTTCCTTTGCCAGAATAGGGAAATTCTCCTTTATTATTTGTTCAAATAAGTTTTCCACTGGTGGCTGTGCCTTTTCCCCTTCTGGTACCCCCATAATTCAGATGTTGGAGCGTTTAAAAATGTCCTGGAGGTTCCTAAGACTCTCCTCATTTCTTTGAATTCTTGCTTCTTGACTCTTTTCTGTTGGCCATTGTTTGCTTTCTTCTGGTCCACTCCATTGATTTGAGTCCCAGTTTCCTTTTCATTGCTATTGGTTTCCTGTGCAGTTCCATTCATTTCAATTAGTTTCACCTTCATATATTCGTCTAATTTGTGGCTATAATCAACCAGTTCTGTGAGGATCCTGATCACCAGTGTTTTAAACTGTGTGTCTGAGAGTTTTGCTATTTCTTCATCGCTTAGATTTATAGGCTCTGGGGCTTTGAGATCTTCTTGAGCCATTTTTGGACTGTTCATGCCCTTTAAGTATGAGGAGCGGAGCCTTGGACTCCCAGGTCGCTGGGTTGTGACGCTGTATGTGGGGGTGTGTTCAGAGCGGAGAAATGGCGACCCCCTCTGCTGTTTTCTGCCACTGGGTGAGGAGCAGCATCTTAGGTGGTTCACCAGGGCCAGGCCACTCAGAGTCGCTGGGTTATGACGCTGTATGTGGAGGTGGGGTCAGAGCACGGAAATGGCAGCACCCTCCCTGCTGCTGGGTCCCAAGGGTCCAATCGGCCACTCCCTCGCTTGTCTATCTGCGCACAAATGCGCGACCACAGTCAACCCGCAGCCCTGTCCCTTGCTGTTTCCCCGCGGTCGCTCGCTTGGTCGCTCTCTCGGTAGCTCACTAAGTCCAACCCTGCGCCTGGATTCTGAGTGCGCCTGAGTCCGTCTGACTGAGTTTTCCTGTGCAACCCTGCTCCACCAGCTGCTGGTTTTGCCCCTTACTGGTCAGACTTAAGAATTTGTTGTTAACAGACTTCCAAAGAGTTCAATTTTCTGTGTTCTGGCTGTGTTTTCTATTGCTAATATTTAGTTATCTCTAAACTTGGTTGTGTGAGAAGGCACGGCATATCCACCTATGCCTCCATCTTGGTGGAAGTCCCTCTTTTTATTTTAATACTGTTTTTTTTTTTAGCCATGCAGAAGCTTTTTATTTTGATGAGATCCCATTTGTGCATTCTTTCTTTGATGTCCCTTGCTCTAGGGGACATATCACTGAAAATGTTGCTGTGTGAAATATCTGAGATTTTCCTGCCTATGTTCTCCTCTAGGAATTTATGGTATTACGACTTATATTTAAATCTTTTATCCACCTTGAATTTATTTTTGTGTATGGTGTAAGTTGGTGATCAAGTTTCACTTTTTTGCATGTAGCTGTCCAGATATCCCAACACCACTTACTGAAGAGGGTATTTTTACTTTACTTTATGTTGCTGCCCCCTTTGTTGAATATTAATTGACCATAGAGATTTGGGTTTATTTCTGAGCTCTTTGTTCTGTTCCATTGTTCTTATGCCTGTACCACACTGTTTTGATTACAATGGCCTTGTAATACAGTTTGATATCAGGTATTGTGATCCCTCCTGCTTTGTTGTTCTTTCTCAAAATTGTGGCAGTTAGTTGGGGTTATTTATGGTTCCATATAAATTTTTGAATCGTTTATTCTGTCTGTGAAATATGCCTTTGGTACTTTAATAGGTATTGTATTGAATCTGTAAATTGCTTTGGATAGTATGGGTGATTTGATGATGTCAATTCTTCTGATTCATGAACATGGTATATGTTTCCATTTGTTTGTGTCTTCCTTAATTTCTTTCTTCAGTGTTGTATAGTTTGCTGAGTACAGGCCTTTCACCCCCTGGATTAGGTTTATTTCTAGATACTTTATTACTATTTTTTGTTGCTATATGAAATAGGATTTTTTTCTGATTTCCTTTTCTGATATTTTATTGTTGGTGTACAAAAACAGGCAGATGGTTATATAAGGGGGAGAGGGAGAGAACAAAGGGACCAAAGGGAGGGGATTGGAAAGTTCTCTATGTGCAGAGAAGTACAGTCCATTCTGATAAGAATTTCTAAAGTGGTCAAGCAATAGTCTGGTGTGCATCACCTCATTCTGTGTCATTCTCATTTTATGGTTGAAGGTCAGCAGATCTCCCAGAGCTGAGATGACTGAAGGTCAGTTCTGTATCTTCTGAAGTTATAACCTATGATTCTTATACAAATATGGTATTTATCTACAAGATACATATTAGTTAGAGTCAGCATTTACAGAAGAAATTGTCAAAAGAATGGTTGGGTACGTTACAATTCCCCACTCTTACACCACTAGCCTTTTTGAAAGGGCAATTTGACCTTCCACAGCCTTTTTCTTTGATAGTAGAAGAAGCAGGCTCAAAGACTGTTAGCTATTTTTCTTGGAAGGAGAGAAAACCGGGAAGATGGGAAGTCATTTCTATGGCTCTCTTGTTGTTCGTAAATAGCAAAGAAACATTGGGAAGTAATTTGCTAAAGGGAAATATGAACTTTGACTTTAAATAGGCATGAGCTTAAAACACTGCTCACTGTTGGCTGAATCTGTGAGAAATTACTGTCCTCATCTGTAAATTGGATACAGTGCATATCTAAAGTCTGTTGTGAGAACTGAAAGAGCCTACATATGTAAAGCTCTAGAATAACCTCAAGAATATTAATCGCTTGCTTGTCCATTCCTTTCTTCCACATAGAGTGATTTCCTTAGAAAGTACAGTTTAGGAATAGGTCATAATTTTATGGAGGATAGCTGGACATGAAGTGGAATTACTGATTTTATAATGTTTCTTTCTAGGTCTTATTCTTCCTCTCTAAGGAGATTTCAAAACTTTTGATTATTGGTAAACCTAGAAGGACACTAAGTGAGATACCTTTTGATTAGGTGAGCAGTGGTAAAATCTGGTCTTGAACATGGCTTATCAGGAAGCAGTAGGATTTACTTACCTGTACCCTTGACATGAGGTCTAGTGCTTGTCTCTGTGACTGGTATATGGAACCAGTCTTGGGAGAAGCTGGATCTTGGATAAAATATTACCGATGGACCAAATATTGCCTGCTTCCCTGTGGCTCATTTTTAATCTACCTAGAATCTATGTCTTTCAGACACCTCAAGATCTCTCAGCAGCAAACAAGAAGAATAAAAATTCTTAAGAAGAAATACATGGGGGAGATAAATTTACCATGCAGTGTTTATTTTTTTAAAGATTTTATTTATTTATCTTTAGAGGGGAAGAGAAGGAGAGAGGGAGAGAAATATCAATGTACAGTTGCCTCTCGTGCATCCCCTGCTGGGAACTGGCCTGCAACCCAGGCATGTGCCCTGATTGGGAATTGAACCATGATCCTTTGGTTTTCAGGCCTACACTCAATCCACTGAGCTACACCAGCCAGGGCATAGTGTTTAATTTTTTTCAATGATTTTTTTTCTTCAAAAGCCCTTCTGACTTCAAATTGATTAAGTCATAAAAAAAGCTTTGTCATTTCATTGACCTACCATTGGCCCTCATAAAAAAGTTATCATGAACTTTAAATGCTAGTATGTGGTTACTAATATTTTAACTTTCTATATTCTTTACTTTCTCTGGTAATTATGTTCTTTTTAATAATTTTTTCTCAATGACTACCCAATGCACATTATATGCAATTCCCAAAGTTTTAAAGAAATTTCTTCTGGCCTAAAAGATTACTGTACTATTATAGAGAAATTGTGTGACTTTTGTGCTTAATATAAATGTCTACTATATAGCTAGTATGCCATGACCCTCCATTCTCAGTCAATGTGCTTTGAGGAGATGAATTCACTCCAGGTTCCAGGGCTTATCACATGATGCAAGCTAGCCAATCATTTCACTCTGTCTACTTTGATATGGTGACTGGTTCAGAAACAGGTCCAAACCCAAGTTTTGTCTATCAGTGTCAATAAAGCCCTGCTCAGTGATTGTGAGTACATCATTACAGGAAAAGGAGTCTTTCTCTTAGTCTCTGTACTCATGTTATATCAGTGGAAATATAAGATGCTGGGCCTAATCCTGAGAATATTGAGAGTGAAGTCATCAGAGAGAAAGTAGACTTGACAGCTGAATTCCTGATGACATTGTGTACTGTCTTAGTATGCTTGGGTTGCTATAACAGATTGACATAGACTGGGTGGCTTAAACAGCAAATATTTATTTCTCATAGGTCTGAAGGCTGAGGTGTTCAAGATCAAGGCTCTGGCACATTTGATGTCTGGTGAGTGCCTGTTCCTGACTTGTAGATGATCATTTTCTCATTGTATCCTGACATGGCAGATAGCAGAGAGGAAGCAAACTCTCTTGTGACTCTCATAAGGACACCAATCCCATTCATGAAGGCTCTAGTCTGATTACCTCATCTACTGTTAATCACCATGAAGATCTTCCCAATGATACTTATCACATTGGGGCATAGAGTTTCAACATATGCATTTATGGGGAACACAGACATGCAAACCATAATATCTGGAACAAGCCCCAAATTAACTTAAGTTACCTAAATTCTTTTCATCTTATATAAGCAATAACTTTTTTGTTAGGATAAGATAGTAAATATTTTAGGTTTTGTGAGTTGTTATGTTCTTTGTTGAAACTGCTCAACTGTTCCACTGTAGAGAGAAAGTGGCCATATTCAATATGTGAACAAATAAGTTTGGCTGTGTTCCAATAAAACTATTTACAAAGACAGGTGGTAGACCCACACAATCCTTCTCATTTAACAAGAGAGGAAACCAAGAGTTATGAAGTGAAGTGGCCTGTGAACAATGGACCATTTAGTTCTTGATCAAGTGAAAAGAAGAACCTCATCTTCTGACTTTCCTACTACTTCAGGTTGCCATCCCTTAACATAGTCTGGCTGGGTGTAAGTTTGAGGCTGAAAGAGCTTGGGGATAATGCAACAGCCTGATCTGAATTCTTTTTTTTAATACATTTTATTGATTATGCTATTACAGTTGTCCCATTTCTCCCTTTCATTCCCCTACACTCTGCACAACCCCTTCCACCCACATTCCCCACCTTCAGTTCATGTCCATGTGTCATAAGTTCTTTAGCTTCTACATTTCCCCTACTATTCTTGCTCTCCTCCTGTCTATTTTCTACCTATTGTCTATGCTACTTATTCTCTGTACCTTTCCCCATCTCTGCTCCTCCCACTCCCCTGTTGCTAACCCTCCATGTGATCTCTATTCTGTGGTTCTGTTCCTGTTCTAGTTCTTTCCTTAGTTTGCTTTTGTTTTAGATGTGGTTGTTAATAACTATGAGTTTGCTGGGTTTTTTTTTAACTGTTTGTATATTTCATCTTTTTTTCTTAGATAAGTCCTTTTAACAATTCATATAATAAGGGCTTGGTGATGATGAACTCCTTGAACTTGACCTGATCTGAGAAGCACTTTATCTGCCCTTCCATTATAAATGAAAGCTTTGCTGGATAGAGCAATCTTGGATGTAGGTCCTTGCCTTTCATGATTTGGAATACTTCTTTCCAGCCCCTTCTTGCCTGTAAGGTTTCTTTTGAGAAATCACCTGACAGTCTGATGGGAACTCCTTTGTAGGTGACTGTCTCCTTATGTCTTGCTGCTTCTAGGATTCTCTCCTTCATTTTAATCTTGGCTAATGTAATGATGATGTGCCTTGGTGTGTTCCTTTTTGGGTCCAACTTTATTGGGACTCTCTGAGCTTCCTGGACTTCCAGGAAGTCTATTTCCTTTGCCAGATTAGGGAAGTTCTCCTTTATTATTTGTTCAAATAAGTTTTCCACTTGTTGCTCTTTCTCTTTCCCTCTGGTACCACTATAATTCATATGTCAGAATGTTTAAAGATGTCCTGGAGGTTTCTAAACCTCTCCTCATTTTTTTGAATTCTTGTTTCTTCATTTTTTTTTCTGTTTGGTTGTTTCTTTCTTACTTCTGGTCCTCTCCATTGATTTGAGTCCCAGTTTTCTACCCATTGATTTGGTTCCCTGTGCATTTTCTTTTGTGGGGGCGACTTTGCTCTTAAGTCTTCCTGTCCACCATGGCTGAAAGTAAACACTACCAAGACATGATCTGCTTGGGGAGGAGAGGTGGCCAGTTTCTCAGAGGAAAAAGGCCTTGAGCCCCTTCCTCCAGGGGCTTTTATTGAATTGTAATACACAGGAATACAGGGAGGCAAGGGTCAAACAGTAGATAACATTTCAAAGAAATCTGAGGGCTTAATCTGAGTCAGAGTCTGGCAGGAAGGGGGTCTTGCAGAAACTTTAGGATTTCCTGCTCGGACCCTTAACATATGAATGGAAACACTGAGCAAAGCAGGTTTCACAGGATTTTTAGAAATTCTTTTTTATGCCAGATTTTCCCCGGATACTGTTCTAGCAAGGCAAGAAACTGCACCCCTCCCCATCAGATTTTCAGGCTTAAGTAGATTAGAGCCAGGAAGGGCTTCTCCCAGAGAATATGGGGACTCGGATTATGTCACATAGCCGGGGGGGCAAGGGTCCATCTCAGCCCCCCAAGTCCTTCCATGCTGGACTCCCAAGTGATCGAGTCTGACTTAGGTTGCCCCTCACTGTTAGGAGTCTTACCTATGTCTGACTTTCAACCATGCTTTGGGGGCAGGGAGAGGAAACTGAGGCAGCATTCGCTACCAGAGACAAGCTTTTTCTCCTGTGGCTTGCATTCTGGAGGTCACTCACTCATCCTTAGCAATGAGAGGGAGTTACAGTTCCTGAAACCAGGCAGAGCGGTCCCTAACATTCCTTCACTTCACTTAGTGTAGCCTTCATTTGTTCATCTAATTTGTAACCAAAATCAACCAATTCTGTGAGCATCCTGATTACCAGTGCTTTGAACTGTGCATCTGATAGGTTGGCTATCTCTTTGTTGCTTAGATGTATTGGCTCCAGGGCTTTGATCTGTTCTTCCATTTGAGCCATTTTCTTTGTCTGTTCATGCCTGTTACGTTTGAGGGGTGGAGCCTTAAGAGGTTCATCAGGGTGGAGCAACCCAGTCACTGGGTTGTGATGCTGTATGTGGGGGTGGGGTCAGAAAGGGAATAATGGCACTTGCTCCACTCTCATTTCAGTCCCTTCTATTACTTCCCCCAAGCAAACTGGGCCCTTCTGGTGCTGGTTCCCTGGTGGGTGGGCTTGTGTTCATTCTAGGATCCTGTGGGTTTCTCCAACAAACTCTCTTGTGAGGCTGGGAGTCTCTCCCGACACCTCAACCCCGACAAGTGTTTTCAATCAGTGCTTTTAGGATTTATTTTCTGGTGCTGGGGCCCTGGGTTGCGTGGTCTGTTTTATTGCCCATTTTCACCTCATTTATCTGTATGCGAATGTGTGACCGCAGTCTGCCAGCCACCTTGTGCACCTCACTGGGTCTGCCCATTGCCACCCCATGCCCAGGGTCTGCCAGCCACCACCTGCATGCCCAGTCTGCCAGCTACCACTTTTTCCTGCATAGACCCTTCTCCACTGGCTGTCAACTCTGCCCCTCTTATGGGTTTGGATGAATGGTTGTTGGACTTTGGTACAGTCCAATTTTCTCTCAGTTTTGGGTGCTTTTTTGTTTCTAAATTTTTGTCGTCTTTACTTTTGCTTGTGCGAGGAGGCATAGTGTGTCTACCTATGCCTCCATCTTGGCTGGAAGTGCTGATCTGAACTCTTGAAACTTCTGCCCATGAAGGGAGATGACATAAGACCTGAGCTACATTTAGCCAGCATGGGTCAGGAGGATCAGCCTTTTGGAGACTGCTAAACCTTCTCTGATTACCAGAGAGGTTGTTTTGTTCCTCTTTCCAGTTTATTTCAATTTTTTTATTAGTTTTCAGCTTTATTGAGGTATAATTGACAAATAAGATTGTAATATATTTAAAGTATACAAAGTTATTTAATATATGTACACATTGTGAAATGATTCCCCCCATCAAGTTAATAATACACCTATCGCTGAACATACTTGCCTTTTTTTTGGTGAGAACACTTACATTCTACTTTCTTACCAAATTTCAATACACAATGTAGTATTTTCAATTGTAGTCACCATGTTCTACATCAGATCCTAACAAAGTATTCATCTCATAAGTGAGTTTGTACCCTTTGGCCAGCCTCTCTGTATTTCAGTTCCTAGCCCCTTGCAATTACCATTCTACTTTCTTTCCATGAATTTGACTTAAAAAATTTTTTATTTATTTATTTATATTTTACTTTATTTTTAAATTTAAGTATATTTTATTGATTATGCTATTACAGTAGTCCCAAATTCTCCCCCCCCAGTGCTTCCCTCAGCCCAGTACCTCCCTTCCTTCCAGCAATTGCCCCCCTTAGTTCATGTCCATGGGTTGTGCATGTAAGTTCTTCAGCTTCTCCATTTCCTATACTATTTTTAACATTCCCCTATGTTGCACCTACAAATTATGCTTCTTAATCCCTGTACCTTTTTTTTTTTTAACATTCTCCCCTTTCTCTCTCTGGACTGATAACCCTCTGAATGATCTCTGAATAATTCTGTTCCTGTTCTAGTTGTTTGCTTAGTTTGTTTTGTTTTTAATTTTTAGATTCAGTTGATATTTGTGAGTGTTTTTTGTCATTTTAACACTCATAGTTTTGATCTTCCTTTTTTTAAAAAAAGAAGATTCTTTAAAATTTCATGTAATAATGGTTTGGTGATAGGTAAAGCTGTAGCTTAACCTTGTTTGGGAGGCACTTTATTTGCTCTTCTATATAAATAATATCTTTGCTGGATAGAGCAATCTTGGTTGTAGGTCCTTGCTTTTCATCACTTTGAATACTTCTTGCTAGTCCCTTCTTGCTTGCAAGGTTTGTTTTGAGAAAACAGCTGATAGTCTTATGGGAACTCCTTTGTAGATAACTCTCTTCTTTTTTCTTGCTGCTTCTAAGACTCTCTCTTTATCTTTAACCTTTGGTATTTTAATTATAATGTATCTTGGTGTGGTTCTCTATGGGTACAACTTGTTTGGGACTCTCTGTGCTTCCTGGACTTGTATGTTTATTTCTTTCACCAAATTAGAAAGTTTCACAAAAATGAAAGTTTTCTTCCATTATTTTTTCCAATAAGTTTTCAATTTCTTGCTCTTCCTCCTCTTCTTCTGGCATCTCTATGATTCTGATGTTGGCACTTTTGGAGATGTCCCAGAGTCTTATATTCACCTTGGTTTTTAGAATTCTTATTTCTCCGTTCTGTTCTGGTTGCATGTTTATTTCTTTCTTATGTTCCAAATTGTTGATTTGAATCCCAGCTTCCTTCCTTTCACTATTGGTTCCCTGTAGATTTTTCTTTATTTCACTTAGTGTAGCCTTCATTTTTTCCTCTTATGATTTTGCTGTACTCCGTGATTTCTCTGAGCATCCTGATTAGCAATGTTTTGAACTCTGCATATGATAAGTTGGCTCCGTCTCTTTTACTTTGTACTTTTTCTGGGGGGTTGATCTGCCATTTCATTTGGTCCATATTTCTTTGTCTCTCCAACTTAGCAGCCTCCCTGTGTTTGTTTCTGTGTATTAGATAGAACTGCTTTAACTCCCTTAGCACACCAGTTAAGTTGTAAGAGGCAGAGCCTTAGGTATTCTTCAAGGTGGGGCAGCCCACTTCACAGGTTTGTAGTGCTGTGTGGGGGAGAGGGGTCAAAGAGGGGACAATGTCACTGCCTAGCCTCTGGAGGCTTGCCTGGCACTTGCTCTGTTTGCAGTCACTTCATCCATCTCCTGTGTGTGACTGGTAGCCTTCTAGATGTACGTGCTGCCCTGGTGATGATTCCCAAAGTGCATGGGTTTGCATATGTTCTAGGATCATGCAGGCTCTTTAAACAGACTCTCTTGAGAATTCAGCAGTTTCTTCCACTGCCCCAACCCCCCACTGGTTTTTATAGCTGGCAGTTGTGAAGCTTTATATTCCTGGTGCTGGAGCCCTGGGCTATGAGTCTGGCCTGGAGATGGGGTCGCTCACTCCCAAAGTATTCCTCCCACTTTTTATCCACCACATGCGAATGTTGGACCACCTGTTCCATTGCTGCCACCACATCTCTGCACCACACTGCATCCTCTCTGACCTGGCTCTCAGTCTCTGCCCCTCCTACCCATCTGGGTGAATGTGCTTTCTTTAAATAATTGGTTGTCAGACTTCCATGCAGTTTAATTTTTTTCTGGCAGTTCTGGGTAATTTTTGCTTTGAGGTTAGTTGTGATTCTTCTTGTGGTTGTGCAAGGAGGTAAAGTATGTGTACCTATATCTCCATCTTGACCAGAAGTCTCTTCTCTGATTTTCTTTTGGATTCTACATAAAGGTGATATATATCTGCCTGGCTTATTTCACTTAGTATCATGCCTTCCAGTTTCATCCATGTTGTTGCAAATGACATCTCCATCTTTCTTAAAGCTGAAGAATATTCCATCATATATATATATATATATATATATATGTATTATATATATATGTATGTATGTATTATATAATATACATTCCATTTTCTGTTTCCATTCATTCATTGAGGGACACTTAGTTTGTTTTCTGCTTAAGTATAAATAAATAAATAATTTAAAAAATTTATACAATTTACATTATTGTAAATAATGCTGCATTAAGCACGAGAGTACAGATATTTCTTTGAGAGTGATTTGTATCTTTTGTATATACAATTAACCCTTGAACAACATGAATCTGAACTTCATGGGTTCACTTATGTGTGGATTTCTTTTCAATAAATAGAATTGGCCCTTCACATATGTGGGTTTCTCATTCATGGATTCAACCAACAACTGATCAAAAAACATGTTAATTCTGAAATGCAGTTTTCCAGCCCTAGATTTCCAACTGTGGATCAAAAATACTCTTTTCCATCTGTGGTTGGTTGGCCTGTGATGTGAAGGGTAACTGCAGAGTTATAAGTTACATGCAACTGTTTTATTGTAGGATGAGGGTGGAGTCTTGTGCCCTTACCTCCATGTTGTTCAAAGGTCAATTGTATAACCAGGAAAGGAGCCCTGGGTTACAATTCCAGAATTGCTGGAATCCAGCAATTGCTGGATCATATTGTAGTTTTATTTTTAATTTCTTGAGGAACCTCCATACTATTTTCCACAGAGGCTATACCGGTTTATACATTTCCACCAACAACATACAAGGTCTCTCTTTTCTCCACATCCTCACCTTCATTTGTTACCTCTGACTTTTTGATGATAGGCATTGTAACTGGTGTGAGGAGATAGCTTGACATGGTTTTGATTTGCATTTCCCTGTTCAGTGATGCTGAACACCTTTTCCTGCACCCATCAGACATTTGTATGTCTTTGGGAAAATATCTATTTTAGTCCTCTGCTCATTTTAATTGGATGATGATGATAATGATGATGATGATGATTTTGCTATTGAGTTAAATGAGTTCCTTATATATATTGGATATTAATCCCTTAATGTGGTTTGCAAATATCTCCTCTCATTTCATAGGTTACCTTTTCATTTTTGTTGATAATTTTCATTGCTGAGAAAAAGCTTTTTATTGTAGTTTGATGTAGTCATCCTTGTTTTATTTTTACTTTGGTTGCTTTTGTTTTTGGTGTCAAATCCAAAAAAAATTAATGTCAAGGAGCTTATAACTTATATTTTCTTCTAGGAGTTTTATGGTTTCAGGTCTCATGTTCAAGTCTTAAATCTATTTTAAATTAATCTTTGTGTATGGTGTAAGCAAGAGGTTTGGTTTCATGTTTTTAAATATAAGTATCTAGTTTTCCCAACACCATTTATTGAAGAGTCCCCTGTGTCCATTTAAAAACTGTTTCTTTGTTTGCTATAGTCCCATGGAACTCATGAATGCAAGCCTCATTGGCTATCAGAGCTAGATGATTTAGAGGCTTGTTCTTTGACAGACATAAAAGTTGGGGCACTAGATATGTGAACAAGCTCCTTCCAGGTTAACAGTAGTGACTTAATTTTATTGTTGGAATGATCCAAAGGGAGGAGACAGAGGCTTTCAAGCTCCTGGAAGGACTGTAGTGGGCATCAATGTTAGTGCTATTTCAAGGCTGGATTCTCAGGCAGCAGCTTATAAAACATGTAGTCAAATCCTTCTAGGGAAAGACTGGGGAATGAGCATTTTGTCCTGTCTCCTCTGTGCTGAGCCCTTAGGGATAGCTAAGAAGAGTGTTCCCGTGTCCTTTAAGGACAGCTTGTTTGCTATAATACAGTGGGATTCTTGAATTCATGTCTCATTGGCTTGCAGAGCAAGTGTTTTGGTGGCTCATCTCTCAAGTGGGAGCTTTAAAAGTCAGTGCACTAAAGGTGTGGTCAAAACCCTTTTCACCCCAGGGAGAAGCTGGGGGTCAGGTGTGCCCTCCATATTGTATGGTGCTCAGCTGGGGAAGGGGTTTATGGTAAAAGGGTGTCTCAGCCTTTTCCACCTGTTTCAATGTGGGTATTTTCCCATTTGCCCAATGTGTGGGAGTCACTTAATTTCTCAATTTCTCTCAGAAGGAACTGCTGTACATTTGGTGCATTCATGGAAGAAGGGAAAGTCAAGAGCTTCTCTTGTTACCTTGTTGGGCTGGGGTTCTCAGGATGGTTTACAGGAAAAGATGGAGTCTTTTAAGGTCAGGTTAGACTCTAAGCATTATTCTGGGGTGAAGCTATTTTCATATTTTGTATCTCCTTGTCAACCTTTTATTGCTGAATGACAGAATGAGGCCAGGTCACCATCTAGCTTGTATATTCCAGGTATTTACATTTTACTGTTTCTGTTTTTCTCTCAAATTCTCTCTTCCAATCTCTATTCTTCCTTTTGTTTACTATCAAACTCCAACCACATTTTCTATGAAAACTCCCATTATCAATCTACTTATAGATTGGGGTATACCATAAGAATTTGCATTTGTTGACATGTTCTTTTGTACTGTTTCTTTTATGTGAGGGTACGTGCTTACTTGCATTAACAGTCTCTCTCTCTCTCTTCAAATCAAAATCAGAAATGTTGGGTTCTGTTTCTTTAGCTTATCTTCACTAAATAAAGGCTCTAGATATGGATGTGGGTCTGTACTATTTGTCTGACAACTCATTGGTTCTTGATGTGTATAGAGATTGCACTGAATATGTAAATTAATTTGGGTAGTATGGACATTTTGATGATGTTAATTCTTCCAATCCATGAACACGGTATATGTTTCCATTTGTTTGTGTGTTCCTTGATTTCCTTCTTCAGTGTTGTGTAGTTTTCTGAGAACAGGTCTTTTACCTCCTTGGTTAGGTTTATTCCTAGGTATTTTATTTTTCTTATTGAAATACTAAATGGAGTTTTTTCATGACTTCTTTTTCTGCTGTTTCATTGTTGGTATATAAAAATGCCTTTGATTTCTGGATATTGACTTTGTATCCTGCTATTTTGCCAAATTCATTTATTAGGTCAAGCAGTTTTCTGCTGGAGTCTATAAGATTTTCTTGGTACACTATCATGTCATCTGCAAACAGTGACAGTTTTGTTTCCTCTTTTCCAATTTAGATGCCTTTTATTTCATTTTCTTGTCTGATCACTGTGGCTAAAACTTTCAAAAGTATGTTGAATAGAACTGGTGAAAGTGGACAACCTTGTCTTGTTCCTGATCTTAGCAGAAACAAATTTTAGTTTTTGGCCATTGAATATGATGTTGGCTGTAAGTCTCTCATTTATGGCCTTTATTATGTTGAGGAATGCTCCCTCTATTTCCACTTTGCTGAGTGTTTTTATCATAAATAGGTGATGTATCTTATCAAATGCTATTTCTGAATCTATTGATATGATCATGTGATTTATGTTTTTTGTTTTGTTTATGTGGTATATTATGTTTATTGATTTGCAAATATGGTACCATCCTTGCATACCTGGGATGAATCCCACTTGGTCAAGGTACATGATCTTTTTAATGCATTGCTGGATGAGGTTTGCCAATATTTTGTTGAGTATTTTAGGGTCTATGTTCATCAGTTATATTGGCCTGAAGTTTTCTTTCTTTGTTGTGTCTTTATCTATTTTTGGGATTAGGATGATGTTGGCTTCATAAAAAGAGTTTCAGAGTCTTCCATCAGTTTGAATTTTTGGGGATAGTCTGTGAAGGATAGGGGTTAGCTCTTCCTTAAATGCTTTGTAGAATTCTCCTGTGAAACCATCTAGTCCAGGGCTTTTGTGTTTCAGAAGTTTTTTGATTATTGCTTCAATTTCATCTGCTGTTATTGGTCTGTTCAGGCTTTCTGCTTCTTCCTCATTGAGCTTTGGAAAATTATATTTTTCTAGAAATTTGTCCATTTCACCTGGGTTTTTAAATTTCTTGGCATACAGTTCTTCATAGTAATTTCTTACAATCCCTTCTATTTCTGTGGTATCAGTTGTAATCTCTCCTTTTTCCTTTCTGATTGTGTTTATTTGGGTCCTCTCTCTTTTTTTTCTTGATGAGCCTGCTTAAAGGCTTGCTGATTTTGTTTATCTTTTGAGAGAACCAGCTCCGGGATTCATTGTTCCTTAGAATTGTGCTTTTAGTCTCTATGTCATTTAATTCTGCTCTGATCTTGGTTATTTCCTTCCTTCTACTTGCTCTGGGCTGTCTTTGTTGTTATTCCTCAAGTTCTTGTAGGTGTAGGGTTAGGTTGTTTGTTTGAAATGTTTCTATCTTTTCTAGGTAAGGCCTATATTGCTATGAACTTCCCTCTCAGGACTACTTTTGGTGTGTTCTATAAGTTTTGGGCTGTTGCAAGTTCATTTTCATTTGTTTCCAGAAAGTTTCTGATTTTTTTCCTAATTTCATTCTTGACTCATTCATTGTTTAATAGCATGCTATTCAGTCTCTATGATTTTGGGTGTTTGGGTTTTTTTTTCTTAGGGTTGTTTTCTAGTTTTGATCCCTAGTGGTCAGAGAAATGCTTGATATGATTTCAATTTTTCTGAATTTGTTGAGGCTTGTTTTGTGTCCTATCATGTGGTTTGTTTTTGAAAATGTTCCATGTGCTTTGGAAAAGAATGGGTATTTAGCTTGTTTGGGATGAAGGGATCTATATATATCAGTTAAGTCCATTTCATTTAGAACATTGTTCAATGCCACAGTATCTTTGCTGGTATTTTGTTTGGTAGATCTGTCCATATTTGACAGTGGGGTGTTAAAATCCCCTACTTTAACTGTGTTGCTGTCAATATTTTTCTTAAAGTCCTCTAAAATTTTTTTTTATGTATTTGAATGCTCCTACATTGGGTACATATATATTAGTTATGTTTATGTTTTCTTGGTGGATTCTTCCCTTGAGTATTATGAAGTGACCTTCTGAATTTCTCTTTATGGCTCTTTTTTTAAAGTCTATTTTGTCTGATATTAGTATTGCAACCCTGTTTTTTTTTCTTGTCCACTTGCTTAGAAAATTTGTTTCCAGCCCTTTACTTTTAGTCTCTGTAGGCCTTTTCTCCTGAGGTGGGTCTTTTGTAGGCAGCATATGTGTGGGTCATGCTTTTTTATCCATTCTGCTACTCTGTGTCTTTTGATTGGAGCATTTAATCCATTTACATTTAAGGTTATTATTGATATGTAGCTATTCATTGCCATTTTTGTACCTCTGTTCCTCTCTGTCTCCCTCTTTTCCTTCCTTTCCTTAAAGCAAGCCCTTTAGCATCTCTTTCAGAGATGGTTTGGAGGAGGTATATATTTTTGAGGCTTTCTTTGTCCAGGAAGCTCCTTATTTGGCCTTGTATTTTAATTGAGGGCCTTGTATTTTAATTGAGAGCCTTGCTGGATAAAGTAGTGTTGGTTGCACACCTCTGGTTCTCATTACTTGGAATATTTCTTGCCATTCCCTTGTGCTTGGAGTGTTTCCATTGAGACATGAGCTGCTAATTTTATTGGAGCTCCCTTTTATGTTACTTCCTGTTTTCCCCTTGGTGCCTTTAAGATTCTCTTTTTATCTTGAAATTTTGCCATTTTAATTATGATGTGTCTTGAAGTTGACCTCTTTGGGTTCCTCTTGATTGAGACTGTCTGTTTTCTGGATTTGTGTGACTTTTTTTCTCATCAAATTAGGGAAGTTTTCCATCATTACTTTCTCAAATAGGTTTTCTAGCCCTTGTTCTTCTCCTTCTATTATACCTATTATATGGATAGTATTACATTTCAAAATATATCCTTTCTTTAACTTGTTTTTGATTGTGAGATCCACTTCTGCCATGAATTTAGCCCTGGGAGTGCAGCAGGAGCTGGTAATTTCATGAATTGCTTCAGAAGGCTGATCCTGAGTAAAGCATGGTTTTGATATTCCTCACTCCCTTCTCAGCTGTTTTCACCTTCACTTTGGAGAAGATGACCCATGTCTTCTTGATGTCCTTGAAAACCATTGTGGCACCACATTCAGTCCAACCTTCTGTGACAGGAACAGTTTTTTGCAGACCAAAATCGAGTGGCTACTGTGTGCCAGAAAACTGTGGAGTCTCTACATTTGATGGACATAGCAAGACTATGTGCTAGATATTCTTAAATTCAATTTATAAAAGAGAAAACTGATGATATAGATTTTCACTAACATGTTCAGCTCACTCTGCCTCCTAAGTCTTTGTTTCTTCTAGTGCAACTGTGAGCTCTATACTTTACACTATTTCTTTAAGTGCAATAAAATTTCTAAACAACAAAACAAACAAACAAGCAGAAAAAAACAAACAAAAAACAAAGACACTGAAATAGAGAACAAGGGATAGTGACCAGAGGGGTGAAGGAAGGGAAGTTAAGGGGAAAATGGGGGAGGGATTTGGAGGAACAAATAGGAAGGACACAGGGACGAGAACTAAGGGGGATGGAAATGGGAGGGAGGTGGGGAGCAAGGGGCGGGGTGGGCTGGGATGGGAAAAATAGACAAAAAACTGTACTTGAAAAATAACTAAATAAAATTTAAAAAAAATTTGTCTGGATTACTGTCCAGTTATTTTGAACTATACTTTTTACCTTCCAAGCCCACAGAACTGAGGTGTCAGTGTTAAGGGTTTTTTTGCTAAGGTGTAAATAACTGATTTTATTTTTCTCAGAGGGAAGGGAATTTAAGGAAAGAAAGGGGAGGGATTTGGAGGAACAAGTGGGAAGGACTCAGGGACAAGAACTAAGGGGGGTGGAAATGGGAGGGAGGTGGGGAGCACGGGGCGGGGTGGGCTGGGATGGGAGAAATAGACAGAAAACTGTACTTGAAAAATAACTAAATAAAATTTAAAAAATATGTATTTGGATATTAAGAGGTTAAGTCAACTAATCAAAAATATTTGCTGAGTTAATATTTAAATATTTATAGGGAGGTAGCATAGCATATCTGTTAGTTGTGAGCTTTTTGGTGACAAGGTATTGATTGGGGTTTAAGTCCTGACTCACTGTATAACTTGGTTAAGTAGGTAAACTTCTGAGCCTCATTTTAGTAATATAGTTATTGTGAAAATAAAATAATTAAAATTACATTATTCTTTTACAATAGTGCCTGGCACATAGTAAGTGTTCAAAAATATTCTTTGAGAAATGGGGAGTGACATAAGGGACATATATTCAGTTCAATAGAGAAGATGCTCAACTCAGCTCAGTAATATTATGACTTTGACTACTTCAGAAATGACTTCTTTTGGGTTTTTTTGGCAATAGCAAAATGGTAATAAATAGCTGAAGTGTGTTGAGCACTCATTATATGCCAGGCACTAAGCTAAGAGCTTTAAATTGATTATTTTATGTAATTCTTAATAACTCCAGGAGGAGCCATTATCCCCATTTTATAAGGAGGAGGCCTGAGGGGCAGTGCCTGGATTTGAGTCTGTCTGTCAGATTACAAAGTGCACCTAAACTCATCCTCTGCTCCTTACTGGGGTGTTTTCTCACACCTCTCTTTTTCAGAATCCCTAAGCCTCTCCCATGTGCTCTGGCCTTATTTCCCATATTAATTCACAGTGGAGTATTGTCAACTAGAAACAGAATTTTTTTTAAACCAGAATTTCAAGAGCTTTATGCAAATAAGCAATGGGACACCTGTGTGGGGCTGCTGTTTGCAGAAGAACTACCAGGGAGGAGGCATAAAGAATTTGGCCAAAGGTGAGTATTTATATTTTTCCAAATAACTAACTATGGCAGCTTGTAAGTGAAATATTTGCAAATGTTTATGAACATTACCCAGTGTGTTATCTTTTGATTAAACAGCATATGTTCTCTAATAATGCATATGTAGGAGAGAGAGAGAAAGTTGTCAAGATGCTCAGAGTTCTGAATTTCTCAGATTTGGTGAGTGCCAGCAAGATTCTTACATAGTTCAGGACTTTCAAGGGAGAAAAGAGATTAGGATTCTGTTAATTTCCCATTGTTCTTTTCCCAATCCACCTGTAATTAATATTGTCAGTGTTTAAAATCTCAGTAATAATACAGGCAAGGAGCACTGGATTAAGTTTGGTAGTAGGGAAGAAAATCAGCAAGTTCCATGAATTAGAGTTTGGTTTAACTTCTCAGTGAAACTCATTTTCTAAATCAGTGGTCTCCACCTTCAGCTGCATCAGCATTACCCTTTGGCCTGGCTAATTAGATACCAGGGCTCCACCCAGAGTCTCTGATTCATTAGGTTTGAGGGAGAGCCTGAGAATCTTCATTTACAGTCAGCTCCCAGTGGCTGTTGGTGCTGCTGGACTGAGGACTACACTCTGAGAACCATCTACCAAAGCTGGGATTTAGATTGTGTGAAGCAATACACAAACAGCCATTAACTGGAGGTCCCACTCTGATATTTGAAGTGTGTTTGTTCTTAAGTGCTCTGAGAGATTCACACATATTTTTATTAAGTGTACCAGTGCTTTGATCAAATGGTGTCCAGTATGAAACCAACTTGTAGTTAGCCAGAGTTGTAAACTGTACCCTAATTATAAACCTTGAAGTTATTTTTCTTGCTATTGACATCTGTGAATATTAAGAAGTGCAAAAAAAGTCAATGGAAAAATGCCCATCTGTGGGTATCACGGTGCCCAGATGGGTGCTTGATGTCTTGGTTATGGGTTGGCTCATTGTTTGTTGCTTCTGTGTCTATGCAAGACTTTTCTCAGAAACTCCTCAGTTCCTTGTAAGCTTAAATTCTGAAGACATAAACTTCAGAAAAATGAGATGATTGTATACTGTTGGGGGGTTATTTTGAGTGATATTATTTATATCTTATCACAGACAAATATTAGAAAATATCTAACTCAAATCAGGTATGAAAATATAATGACCAGATAACCTATACTATTGCTCATTGCATGGTATCTAATGGTCAACAAATATTATTTCTAGAATAAGTAGAGTTGAGCTAAATGTGTTAAAAGTATGGTATGGGACTTCCGGCCAAGATGGAGGTGTAGGTGGGAAAACTGTACCTCCTTGCACAACCAATTTAAGGACAACAAAGATTTAGAAAGAAAAACACAACCAAAACAGACTGAAAGTTGAACTGTACCAAAGTCTGACAACAATGAACCATTCATCCAGAGTGGTAAGAGGGGTGGAGTTGGCAACTGGCAGAGAGGGGTCCTGGAAGAATAAGGTGGTGGTTGGCGACCTGGGTGGATGCAGGGAGAAAACAGGCAAACCCAGTGAGGTGTGAAAGGTAGCTGGCTGACCTCGGACACACATCTGTGTGCAGATCAACCAGGCATGTTTAAAAACAATCAGTGAGGGGATGCTGGGAAGATGGCAATGGAGTAGAATGGAGTGGATTCTAGCTCCTGTACTCGTGGGTGAAAATCCTGGCAGATCTATAGAGAAACAGCACAATAAACCATCAGTTACCCAGCACTTATGACATTAAAAGACCAGAGATTGTGACCAATGCTGAAACACCAGACAGCAGCAGAGTCAGCTACAAGAGTTGGGACACATGCGGCGCCTGAGTCGCTGCCATGGCAATGGGCCTGGGTGCTGGAGGAGACAGCTACAGGAGCCGGAAAACGCAGCAGTGGTAGGCGACCAGCACGGGGACCAGCGCAAGGACCAGCATGAGAGTAGGTGGAGACAGAGAACTTCAAGATACCTGAAGGAGTCTGCACCACTGAACTTCACAGGTATCATACCACAGAAGTTCACACCATAAACCCAGGATGTCAAAACAGATCAATTTTAGAAGCTGAGACTAAAAAGAAGAGTCTCAAACAATGGGAAGACAAAGAAACAATCCCCAAATGAAAGAAAAAGCAGAAACTTCAGAAAGAAGGTTAGATGAAATAGAGGCTAATCAACTATCAAATAGTGAATTCAAAGCACTGGTTATTATGAAGTTCAAAGAGCTCACAATGAGCTATCAGAAACTACAAGGGAACTACAATGATTTCTCTGCAAACTACATCAACATGAAAAAGGAAACAGAAACTATCAGCAAGAAATAAGAGGAAATGAAGAATACAATTTCCGAATTGAAGAACACAGTAGAAAGTTTCAAAAGTAGGATAGATGAGGCAGAGGATAGGATTAGCAAGTTGGAGGACAAAGTAGACAGCATCTCACAGAAAGAGCAAGAAGATGAAAAGAGGCTCAGAAAGAATGAAGAGGGATTAAGAGAAATGCAAGACAATATGAAATGTAATAATATCTGAATAATAGGAATACCAGAAGGAGAAGAAGAAGAACAAGGCATAGAAAACATATTTGAAAGAGTAATGAGAGAAAATTTCCCTAATTCGATGAGAGAAAAGTCACACAAATCCAGGAATCACAGAGATTCCCAATCAAGAGGAACCCAAAGAGGCCCACTTCAAGACACATCATCATCAAAATGGCAAAATTCCAAGACAAAGAGAAAATCTTAAAGGCAGCAAGGGACAAAAAAGAAGTAATATACAATGGATCCCCAATAAGGTAATCTACTGACTTCTCAATGGAAACACATCAAGCAAGAAGAGAATGGCAAGAAATATTCCAAGTAATGAGAACCAGAGGCCTACAACCAAAGCTACTTTACCCAGCAAGGCTCTCAATCAAGATAGATGGCCAAATAAAGAGCTTCCAAGACAAAAGAAGTCTAAAAGAATACTCTTCCACCAAACCAGCTCTACAAGAAATACTAAAAGGATTGCTTTAAGGGAAGGAAGGAAAAGAGGGAGACAGAGAGGAATACAGGTACAAAAATGGCAATGAATAAGTACCTATCAATAATAACCTTAAATGTAAATGGATTAAATGCTCCAATCAAAAGACACAGAATAGCTGAATGGATAAGAAAGCATGACCCACACATATGCTGCCTACAAGAGACCCATCTCAGGAGAAAAGGCCTACACAGACTAAAAGTAAAGGGCTGGAAACAAATTTTCTAAGCAAGTGGACAAGAAAAAAAACAGGGTTGCAATACTAATATCAGACAAAATAGACTTAAAAAAAAAGAGCCATAAAGATAAATTCAGAAGGTCACTTCATAATACTCAAGGGAAGAATTCACCAAGAAGACATTAACATCGTAAATATATATGCACCAATATAAGGGGCACCCAAATATATCAAGAAAATTTTAGAGGACTTCAAGAAAGATATTGACAGCAACACAGTTATAGTAGGGAATTTTAACACCCCACTATAAAAAATGGACAGATCTTCCAAACAAAATATCAACCAAGATATTTTGGCATTAAACAACACCCTAGATGAAATGGACTTAACTAAGATATATATATGTAGAGCCCTTCATCCCAAAGAAGTGAAATACACATTCTTTTCAAATGCACATGGAACATTTTCAAAGATAGAACACATGATAGGGCACAAAACGAGCCTCAACAAATTCAAGAAAATTGAAATCATACCAAGCATCTTCTCTGACGACAAGGGAATGAAATTGGAAACCAACTTCAAAGGAAAAAACCCAAAGCACCCAAAATCATGGAGACTGAATGGTATGCTATTAAACAATGAATGAGTCAAGAATGAAATTAGGGAAGAAATTGAAACGTTCCTGGAAACAAATGAAAATCATCTCACAACAACCCAAAACTTATAGAAAACAGTGAAGGCAGTCCTGAGAGGGAAGTTTATAGCAATACAGGCCTACCTAAAGAAGATAGAAACATTTCAAACAAACAACCTAACCCTACGCCTGCAAGAACTCGAGGAACAACAACAAAGACAACCCAGAGAAATCAGAAGGAAGGAAATAACCAAGATTAGAGCAGAATTAAATGGCATAGAAACTAAAAGCACAATTCTAAGAATCAATGAAACTAGGAGTTGGTTCTTTGAGAAGATAAACAAAATAGACAAGCCTTTAAGTAGGCTCATCAAGAAAAGAAGAGAGAGGACACAAATAAACACAATCAGAAATGAAAGAGGAGAGATTATCTAGGAATCACAGAACTGATACCACAGAAATAGAAGGGATTGTAAGAAATTACTATGAAGAACTGTATGCCAAGAAATTTGAAAACCTAGGGGAAATGGACACATTTCTAGAAAAATACAATCTTCTAAAACTCAGTGAAAAAGAAGCAGAAAATCTAAGTACACCAATAACAGCAAAAGAAATTGAAGCAGTAATAAAAAAACTCCCATCACACAAAAGCCCTGGACCAGATGGTTTCCCAGGAGAACTCTACAAGTCATTTAAATAAAAGCTAACCCCTATTCTCCACAGACTATTCCAAAAAATCCAGAAGGATGGAAAACTCCCAAATTCTTTTTATGAAGCCAGCATCATCCTAATTCCAACACCAGATAGAGATACAACAAAGAAAAAGAAGTTCAGGCCAATATCACTGATGAACATAGATGCTAAAATCCTCAACAAAATATTGGCAAATTGCATCCAACAATATATCAAAAAGATCATACACCATGACCAAGTGGGATTCATCCCAGGGATGCAAGGATGGTTCCTTATTCACAAATCAGTAAATGTAATACATCACATAAACAAAAGCAAAGACAAAAACCACATGATCATATCAATAGATGCGGAAAAAGCTTTTGATAAGGCACAACACCCATTTATGATAAAAACACTCAGCAAAGTGGGAATACAGGGAGCATTCCTCAATATAATAAAGGCCATGCATGAGAGACCTACAGCCAACATCGTACTCAATGGGCAAAAACTAAAAGCTTTTCCACTAAGATCAGGAACAAGACAAGGATGTCCACTTTCACCACTTCTATTCAATATAGTATTGGAAGTTTTGGCCCCAGGCAAGAAAAGTGATCAGGCAAGAAAAGGAAATAAAAGGCATCCAAATAGGCAAGGAGGAAGCAAAACTGTCACTGTTTGCAGATGACATGATAGTGTACATGGAAAATCCTATAGACCAAAACTGCTCAAATTAATTAATGAATTTGGAAAAACGGTGGGTTACAAAGTCAATATCTAGAAATCAAAGGCATTTTTGTATACCAGCAATGAATCAGGAGAAGGAGAAATCAAGGAAAAAATCCCATTCGATTTAGCAAAAAGAAAAATAAAATATCTGGGAGTAAACCCAACTAAGGAGGTAAAAGACCTGTATGCAGAAAACTACACAGCCCTGAAGAAAAAAATTAAGGAAGACACAAACAAATGGAAACATATACTGTGTTCATGGATTGGAAGAATTAACATCATCAAAATGTCCATACTACCCAAAACGATTTAGAGATTCAATGCAATACCTATTAAAGTACCAATGGCATATTTCAAAGACATAGAACAAACACTTCAAAAATTTATATGGAACCATAAATAATCCCGAATAGCAGCTGCACTTTTGAGAATGAAGAATAAAGTAGGAGGGATCACAATACCTGATATCAAACTGTATTACAAGGCCGCTGTAATCAAAACAGCCTGGTACTGGCATAAAAACAGGCACATAGACCAATGGAACAGAACAGAGAGCCCAGAAATCAACCCAACCCTCTACAGCCAATTCATATTTGACAAAGGGGGCAGCAACATAAATGGAGTAAAGATAGCCTCTTCAACAAATGGTGTTGGGAGAACTGGACAGCTACATGCAAAAAAATGAAACTTGAGCACCGACTTACACCATACACCAAAATAAATTCAAGGTGGATAAAAGACTTAAATGTAAGCCGTAAAACCATTAAAGTCCTAGAGGAGAACATAGGTAGGAAAATCTCAGATATTTCGAGCAGCAGCATTTTGACTGATATGTCCCCTAGAGCAAGGAATATAAAGAAAATAATAAACGAATTGGATCTCATCAAAATAAAAAGCTTCCGTGTGGCTAAAGAAGGCAGTATTAAATTAGCAAGACAACCAACTGTATGGGGAAACATATTTTCCAATGGTACCACAGACAAAGGTTCAATCTCCAAAATATACAAAGAACTTACACGACTCCACTCTAAGAAGACACCCAACTTAATTAAAAAATGGGAAAAGGAGTTGAACAGACACTTCTCCAAGGAGGACACACAGAACATCCAGAGACACATGAAGAGATGCTCAATATCGTTAGCTATCAGAGAGATGAAAATTCAAATCAGAATGAGATACCACTTTACACCAGTCAGGATGGCTATCATAAACAAAGCAACAAGCAACAAATGTTGGAGAGGTTGTGGGGAAAAGAGGAACCCTAGTTCACTCTTGGTGGGATTGCAGGCTTGTGCAACCATTATGGAAAACAGTATGGAATATTCTCAGAAAAATAGAAATTGATCTGCCTTTTGACCCAGGAAATCCCCTGCTTGGATTATATCCTAAGAGTCCTAAAACATCGATTTCAAAGAACCTATGCACCACAATGTTCATAGCAGCACAATTTACAATAGCCCAGAGCTGGAAGCAACCTAGGTGCCCATCAGTAAATTAATGGATCAAAAAATTGTGGTACATATACACTATGGAATTCTATGTAGCAGAGAGAAAGAAGGAGCTACTACGCTTTGCAACAACATGGATGGAACTGGAAAGCATTATGCTGAATGAAATAGGCCAGGTGTTGAAAGACAAATACCATATGATCTCACCTTTAACAGGAACCTAAACAACAAAACAAACAAGCAAGCAGAATAAAAACAAAAGACACTGAAATAGAGAATAGGGGGACAGTGACCAGAGGGGAGAGTGGAGGGAATTTAAGGGGAAAAAAAGGGGAGGGATTTGGAGGAACAAGTAGGAAGGACACAGGGATGAGAACTAATGGAGGTGGAAATGGTAGGGAGGTGGGGAGCACAAGGTGGGGGAGGCTGGAATGGGAGAAATAGACAAAAAAACTGTACTTAAAAATAACTAAATAAAATTAAAAAAACAATTGGGATTTCAGCATTAAAAAAAAAAACAATTTGTGAGACAGACTGCACAACCCAGGGCCCCAGTGATGAGAAATAAAGCCTAAAAGCACTAATTGGAAAAACTTTCGGGGGTTGAGGTGCTGAGAGAGGCGCCCATCCTCACAGGAGAATTTGTTGGAGAGACCCACAGGGTCCTAGAAGGTACACAAGCCCACCCACCTGAGAACCAGCACCAAAAGGGCCAAATTTGCTTGTGGGAAGTGGCAGAGGGGACAGAAATCCAAGAGGGAGCCCAACAAACACCATTGCTCCCTCTCTGACACCACCCCCAGTGACAACCCAGAGACTGGGTAGACCTGCCCTGGTGAACACCTAAGCCTTCGCCCCTCATATGTAATAGGTGCAAACTACCAAAACATTATGGCTCAAGCAGAAGAACAGCTCAAAGCCTCAGAGCCAATACTTCTAAGTGACAAAGAGATAGCCAACTTATTAGATGCACAGTTCACAACAGTGGTGATCATGATGCTCACAGGAATGGTCGATTTTAGTCACAAATTAGATGAAAAAATGAAGGATACACTAAGTGAAATCAAGCAAAATGCACAGAGAGCCAATAGTGATGGAAAAAAAAACAAAAACCTGGGACTAAAATCAATGGAGTGGACCAGAAGTAAGAAAGAAATAACCTACCAAACAGAAAAAAATGAAGAAACAAGAATTCAAAAAAATGAGTAGAGGCTTAGGAAGCTTCGGGACATCTTTACATTTTCCAACATCTGAATTATATGGGTACCAGAAAGATAAAGAGGAAGAGCAATAAGTGGAAAACTTATTTAAACAAATAATAAAGGAGAACTTCCCCAATCTGGCAAAGGAAATAGACTTCCAGGAAGTCCAGCAAGCTCAGAGAGTCCCAAAGAAGGTGGGCCCAAGGAGGAACACACCAAGGCACATCATCATTACATTAGCTAAGATTAAAATGAAGGAGAGAATTCTAGAAGCAGCAAGAGATAAGGGGACAGTCACCTACAAAGGAGTTCCCATCAGACTATCAGCTGATTTCTCAAAAGGAACCTTACAGGCAAGAAGGGGATGGAAAGAAGTATTCCAAATCATGAAAGGCAAGGACCTACATCCAAGATTGCTCTATCCAGCAAAGCTTTCATTTATAATGGAAGGGCAGATAAAGTGCTTCTCAGATCAGGTCAAGTTAAAGGAGTTCATCATCACCAAGCCCCTGTTATATGAATTGTTAAAGGGACTTATCTAAGAAAAAGAAGATAAAAAATATGAACAGTGAAAGGACAGCAAACTCACAGTTATTAACAACCATACTTGAAACAAACACACACAAAAAGCAAACAACTACAACAGAAAGAGAACCTCAGAAATGGAGATCACACAGAGGGTTAGCAACAGGGGAGTGGGAGGAAGAGAAGGGGGAAGGAGGTACAGAAAATAAGTAGCATAGATGGTAGGTAGAAAATAGATAGGGGGAGGGCAAGAATAGTATGGGAAACGTGGCAGCTAAAGAACTTGTGACACATGGACATGAACTAAAGGGGGGAATGTGGGGGGGAGGGGGTGTGCAGGGGGGAGGGGACTGAAGAGGGGAATGGAACAACTGTAATGGCATAATCAATAAAATATATTAAAAAACAACAACAAAACCAAAAAAACTATGGTATATTTACATCCAGTGTGGTTAGAGAAAGAATTCCCCTAGAATTCATGGACTTCTCTCACTTCAACCTAAGTTCATTAACTCAGAGTCATCTCCCTACTCTGTTATATTTCATTGCAACTTTAATTATTACTTTCTCTGGTCTAGAGTATCATGAAGCATATGTCAAAGTTAATCAGCAGGTGAATTGTCCAGGCTGTTGGATTTGAACTGGGGGTTTTGAACAGCTGTGCAGCAACATGAAGACACTGAGGTATATATAACGTATTTGGCTAGGCCAGTGGTTCCCAACCAAGGTCAATTTTGCCCTTCCATAGGGAACATTTGGCAATGTCTGGAGCCATTTTAGGGTATTACTGCTGGGAAATTGCTACTGATTTTTAGTGCATGGAGGCCAGGATTGCTGCTAAACATCTTACAATGCAGCCCATCACAACAAGTATCCAGCTGCAAATGACAATTGTGCCAAGATTAAGGAAACTTGACCTTAAGTATAAGGGAAGGGAGCTGAGATGCCCTCAGTGTACTGGGTGAGTTACCTTAGGAAGGTAACTCACTCAAGCCAAAGAAGTCTCAGTTTCCAACTAAAGGATCTGAGAAATCTACACAATTACTTGGGAGCACCTGGTACTGTCAAGCCAGCCAGGAGGAAGAAGTAGACAGAGAGAAAGGTCTGCTAAGGCCTTGTAGGAAGCAAGACTTCTCTTGTCATCCAGCCCTTGCAAAAATATGGTGCTCACTTCAAAGTCTGAGCAATGAATAGGCCTCTTACTATTATCCTTGTATGGAGATACAGAAGTCATTAATGTGAGATTTTAGCTGCCAAGGAACCATGAGAAGACAGCAAGCTAAGAGCAAAGCAAGGCATTTATTGAAAGTGGGGTCCCTCAGGAGTGAAGGAGGGGAAGCAGCTGAGCTGAGGCCAGTTCCCAGCTCAGACCAGTTCCCACTGGGAGGTTCTGTACAGGGTTTTTGAAGAACCGACCCCCCACGTGAGCACATATGGGGAAGTAGTCTTGTAACTGCTTACTTTGAACTGCTCTATTCCCTTCTCTTATTGGAAGTTTCTATCCTGTGGCTCTCTAGTTCCTGGGACTATCCTGTCCCTGAATGATTTCTTGTGTGCTCTCCCACTCTGGTCTGTTTATTCAGACATCCTGTCTTGGTAGCTGGGGTGCCTCTATGCAAGGTCAGATCAAACTGTCAATTAAATGCATTCTGAAGGAAGGAGGATGATTTCTCTCCCTCCCAACACAATGTTCAGTTAATTTATTCTGACTGGATGTGGAGTGAGCCAGTGCTGGACAATGTGTGGAAATACATGTCTGTACCTCATTATCTTTAATGGGAGTTTCAAAGGTGCTCATGGGTTTAGTGTCCTATTTGGTCTGACTTGTAGAACACCTGTCAATAGTCTACTTTCCTGCTATGTCATTAATATTGAAATAATGTGATTTAAAGGTCAAACTGTGCCTGCAGCAATATTAAAATACATCATTCAGTTTTTCTAGATGGTAATGTGAAGGAGTAGAAGTGGAAACTTGCAGGAAACTGTGAAAAGGTAAAAGATCTAACTAGGAGAGAGAAGCAGCCAGATGTATTTTTATTGCATTATTATAATTAACAAATTAAAGAGGCTTCTTCTTCTTTTTTTCCCTCCTGGTAAGGGATCTACACTTGTCGGTTGACTTGTGGCAGTGCCAAATTGCAGAGGAGGAGATCTACCTAGACTAACCCTGAATGGGCAGGGGAGGTTGGGGGCTTTTCTTTAGGGTTTCTCCAAGGCTCCTGCTGTCTCTCTCCCCCTGCCATGACCTCCCTCCTTCCCATCCTAGGAGGATTCCTCCATCCCCATTACCTTGGTCTTCTGCTCAGGTATCCTCTCCTGGAAAATGCCTTAGATATATTACCCTTGCTTGCTTTGCATATCATTCTCAGTAGAGGGCACTAGTCTCCACCACTGTTGCTTTGGAAATGAGCTCATTAACACATTGAAAGATAATGCTAATAAGAAAATAGAAGTAAATATTTGTCAATTAATGGCTACTTAGCACCTTCCTTTTATCAGATCTTGTTGCAACAGTAAATACAGGTGCCTGGCTTCCACCAAGGGTGACAGAGGACACAAGTTGTTCCCTTCCAACTGAGGAGAATTAATAGATAAGATAAACTCACCTCAGTAGCCTCACAGTGAGTGGAATGTCTCTGAAGCTCTGTAGCTTTCTTGATTATTTCTGTAACCAACCCTGATTTTGCAATGGTTTATTTACTTTCTGGGCTTTACTTATCAGGGAATCCTGACAAAGGATGTTTTTAGGCAGCAGTGAGAGGGGGGTAAAGTTTTTAAAAATTTTATTGTACCCTACCAATTATTAAACTGATTTCACTTAAGTTACCCAGAGATAATTACCAGTCTTAGTTTCTGATGCTAAAGCACTGTATATAATATAAGTGTACCATGCATCTCAAAGCTATTTGCTTTGCATTGCAGGATTTACTTTGCTTTGCATTTTTAAGTTCAAGGTTGAAATTTTTTTGCATCCTTCACAAGGTGGGGGTGGGAAGAGGAGCTCGTTTTAGAAAAGATTGTTTACTCCCTCACAAAATGAAGCACAGTGAGTTCCTCCTGCACTTGGGTTGCCATGACCTTGCTGGATGATGCTGGGTCAGAGGAATGGTGGGAAGCTCTGTTACTGAACAGGGGTCCAAGGGGCAATATTTGGCCCACCCAGGGATGCCAGAAAAACCTGTTACAAAACAGATACACTGGGCCTGGACTCCAGAGGATGGTATACTAATACCGTCCGAACCCCCCTACTGGGCCTGATTGGCAGTCGCCAATTGGAAAGACATCTCTCAATGCCAGAGATTTGTGAAAAGGAAATGAAATGTTTATTTAATGCTATTCAGGCCTAACACCTCCATTAAAATATCAAAGTCCTTTAGGGTATACACCTACACACACACACACACACACACACACACACACACAGTGCTCCCTTCTCCCCCTGTCCTAACTCTGGGTACTGTAAATCAGGAAAAGAGCACATGTCTGTTTTTTCCAGGCCGCTGGTACCATCAGCTGTGTCGCCATCCAGGCAGGATCTCTAATTAATCCAAAGTCATGCGGCACCTTCTCATGGTCCACTGGCAAGAGTTCTTTTTACCCATTTTTCCAGGCAAAGTCCCTCTTGCTTTCCAGGCCATGTAGCCAAAGGGAGCACCCCAAAGCCACATGGGCCTCTTCTACCAAAGCTGCAGGGGTCCTTACTCCACCAAAAGTGTGTGGCTTTCTTCTTCACCTGGCTGCAGGGGTCCCCACTCTGCCAGAATTGCATGGATCTCCCCTTTCACCTCACCAAGAGGGGGTCCTCACTCTGTTAAAACCATGTGGCTCTCTTTCACCTGGCCAAGAGGAGGTCCTCACTTTGCCCCAAACCACATGGCTCTCCCCTCAATGGCTGCCATGTCCGAGTTTAAATCCCCATGCCAATCTTCCTCTGTATCCCTATTTCTCACTCCTCCCAAGATCAGTTACACCTGCCAGTATTTTTGTATTTATTACAAGTTTACTGGGCTGCCATCATTAGTCTGGGCAGGTATGGCCCCATGTCCTAGAGCCAATCTTCTCCAAGCTCCCACACAGGCACTGTAACTCGGGGGGACCTGCCCCCCAGTTACGTCTTTGGGGGAAGTGACTTCATCCCCCTGGCTCCAAGCCTGGCTACAGCCATTTAACATATCCAAGTGACCCACCAAAGGCTATAGATATGTTAAATAACCATGCCATAGATTAGCCTCAAGGCTGTGGCTGTACAAAACAGCCCTGCATGTTCCTGCTCCTTGTGTCCTTTCCCCCAACTCACACCTGTGGGGGAAAGGGGTGAGGACATCTTATATGTCTCTCCAATATTCCTATACACCTTGAATTCTGGACACCATCCCAAATCTATTTTGGGCCCCCCCTTGGCTGCAACCTGTATCAGCTCCACCACCATGGCCAGTTGTGGTTCTTTATGGCTTATATGTGTGATGCCACTCCAGGTCACTTAGTGACTCCAAGACTAGTTTCCTTATCAGTAAATTGGGAATAATAACTTGTAGAATTATTGATAGGGGACTCAAGACTTGGAAAATGTTAGCTTAAGGTAAAAAGTTGTAGGTTTAGCAAGTAGTGTGTATGTTAGAGCTTTTGTTTCAGAAACTACAGATAAGGCCCATCCTGGCTCCTGGGAAAACAGCCGACCTTCTGGGGTGCTGCTAGGGATTATAGCCTGGGGACAAGTTGGAGGCACTGGGCCTTTGTGTTCCAGGGAGAGACAGACACCATCCCTTCCTGGGAACAGCTAACTGCCCAGGACAGGGATGTTGTAGTTTCTGAATCTCAAAGCCCCCACTGCCCCTTGTTTATCTCCCCCTGCTGCCTGCCACCCCATTATAAAAGGTTTGGCCTGGAAAGAAAAGACAAGATGGTCTGTTAGGGTATGAACTTACCATCTTCTCAGATCACCAGCCATCTGAATAAGGTGCTTATGAAGATTCCATAGCTGTCATTGCTTATTGGGTTTGGTAATGACAGGCAGCCCAAACGCTGGTGTCTTTTCCAGTTACATATTTTGGAGACTCCATTCTGGGACAGACTTTGGGACTTTCCAGTAAGCCTGGGTATTTGGTGGGGAGTCTCATTGGCTGCCTCGGCTGAGAGGCCCCGGGGGTTTGGATTCGGAGAATCCCAAGCAGCTGCCAAATAATTTCCCTTGGGGATTCTTCCCTCTTGCTCCCGGCACTTCTCGTCATTTATCACATTTCATAGAATTGTTGAGCTTTCTGGTTCAGGTTAAAAATCTCGGGTCATGACTTAGGTCATATGGTAAAGGTACCTTTCTGGGTTAAGGACCTTCAACTGTGTCTGTGAAAGGATGTCTGGTCTGTTTTGGGTACCCTCCGTTTGGAACTCTGTCTGGCAGAATGGGGAAAAAGCTTCTGTTTTGTGAAACAGCCCTTTGGGGCCAGTTATTTATGGGCATATATCTAGACCGTATGTCGTTTTGTTGTAGTACTATTCTGTTTGTGTCCTGTGTAATTTAGACTTAGGAGAGTGCTGGTCACTGAATGGGTCTTTAAATTACCGTACTATACTGTAACTAGAGTTGTTTTGTCAAAAATCAGAGAAGTGGGACAAAATGCCTTATCTAGAAGTTATTTTTTAAGTTTACCTGATAAAGATTCAAAAAATAAGAATAAAAAAAGAAAGCAAGTTAATGGCTCAGAGAAAAGAGACTTTGTGTGTGAAAGATAGAAGCTCAGAGGAGAGGGGCCAGGAAGATCTAAATATTATGATCGCTGCAAGCTGGTCAGAGTTCCTGCAGCCCCAGGGGATCCACTCTGATGAGTGAAATGGGGAAAGTATGCCCGAACTGGCATCACCATCTTGAATCAGTGAAGGAACCAGATTTGGTGGAGAAAAAGCCCCTATCAGGGCAGGGTAATATCTTTTTCAGAGACTTTCAGTGGGAGTAAGGCCAGAGGGCCAGCCTGCTGGATATTATTGGGCACATACTCTGTTTTTCTACATTGGATCTCAAACCCTTCTTATGGACATGATCCTGCTAAAATGACTGGTTTGGTTGTGTCAGTTTTTGCCACTCATTATCTCGATTGGGCAGACATACAAGCCTTATTGAATTCTTTGCTTCAATAAGGGAATGAGAAGAAGCCGGTGTTGGATAAGGCAAATGAAGAGGCTCAGATATTACACCAAGAAAATCCATATGGGGCTCTGGGCTTTCCCAGGGCAATAACCGTAACCAAGCCCAACCGGGACTCCAATGGGGATGGCCTTCCTCTCTTAGAGCATTATAAGGGATGCCTCCTTGAGGGAGTGGAGAAAGGCATCCCTGAGCAGAAAAGTCTGAGTATGCTGCAGGCTGTGCAACAAAAGTCCACAGAGGACCCCTCCCAACACCAGGAAACAGTTAAGGAGATTCCTAGGGATGGCAAAAGACTGCTGCATTTGAATTCCAAACTTTGGGCTCACTGCTAAACCACTATATGAGGCTCTGAAGGGACCAGAATATAGCCCTTTAGAATGAACAAAGGAGTGCACTCAGGCTTTTGAGTTCCTGAAGGTGCACCTGGCTTCAGTACCAGCCTTGGGGCTTTCAAACCTACTGAAGCCCTTTCAATGATATGTTTATGAGAGATAGGGTGTTGCCCTAGGATTCCTTACCTAAATGCTTAGTGACATTTGCAGCCTATTGCATAATTGTCAAGGAAATTAGATCACATTGTCCAGGAATGGCCAGCCTACTTGAGAGTGGCAGCCACCTTAGAGCTCTTGCAGGAAGCAGAAAAAGTTTTCCTTGGGACAGCCTATTCCAGTTATATGTCCCAGCAAGTGGTGAGCTTTCTGGAGCAAAAGGGAAATATGCTGGAAGAATGGGCAGGCGCCAAGCCCTTCTTCTTGACAATCCCAATGTCTCCCTCAAAACCGTAAGTAAGGTAAATCCTGCCTTTCTTCTCCAAGACCCTGACTCGGCTGTGCTAATACATGACTGTGCTGAAATAACTGATGAAGCATATTCTAGCAGAATTGATTTACAGGACCATCCTTTAGAAGGAGCGGACTTGACTGTCTATACAGACAGAAGCAGTTATATGGACAAAGGAAGCAGAAAGGCTAGGTACATAGTTGTGACTGTTCAAGGAGTAGTGGAGGCCAAGGCCTTGTTGCCAGGAACCTCTGCTCAGAAAACTGAACTGATTGCATTAATGAGGGTACTGGAATTGTTGCATGGAAAGAGAGTGAATGTGTATATCAATTCAAGGTAAGCTTTCCTGGTTTTGCATGCACATGGTTTCACCTGGGAAAAAAGAACTGTTATCCTCCAAATAAAAAGGAGATTAAGCATGCAGCAGAAAATTTAAATTCATTAAAGGCTGTTCAGGTACCTGTACAGGTGGCAGTTATGCACTGCCCAGGGTATCAGAAAGAGGACACTGAAGTGGCTAGAGGAAGTAATCTGGCTAAAAGGGCAGCAAAAGAGGCTGCCAAAGGAATATTTCTAACGCCCTTGGTACCTGTTCTAGACTTGTCAAAATTTGACCCTGAACATTTGACTGCACACTTAGAAAAAGCTAAGGGATGGGGTTTTAATGAAGAAGGTCCTCATAGTGGATGAAAAAAGAATAAGAAA
The DNA here is from genome assembly GCF_021234435.1 of Artibeus jamaicensis. Lineage (NCBI taxonomy): Eukaryota > Metazoa > Chordata > Mammalia > Chiroptera > Phyllostomidae > Artibeus > Artibeus jamaicensis. The sequence goes on along the minus strand of NW_026521933.1, from coordinate 22,339 downwards.
GGAGCTATACTTTTTTCCTGAACATTTAGTAGAGCTAGTCACGAAGCATTTGCATGAGGCCACATACTGTGGAAGAGACTCATTAACCACCTATGTCAAACTGTGGCTAACAGGTTCTGGAATTTATAAAGCCATAAGAAAAGTAATTGCTAGATGTGTTATATTCCAGAAGAACAATCCCAAAACAGAACCCCATCAAAGGAAAAAAGAAAGAAATACCAAGGACAGTGTCCACTTGAGGACTGGCAAATAGACTTTACTCAGATGACAAGGGTCTGAGAGTTAATCTTCATTGACACCTTTTTTTTTTTTTTTTTTTTTTTTTTTTTTTTAGGATGGATAGAAGCTTATTCTACTAGAATGGAGAAATCCTTGGAGGCAATGAAAGGTTTACTGAAAAAAATAATCCCTCACTTTGGCTTCCCTGGCAGCATCCAGAGTGATAATGGACCTGCTTTTATTTTTAAAAAATTATATAGAAAGTTAGTAAATTTTAGGAATCAAGTGGAGACTCCACATGGCATGGAGACCTCAGGCTTCTGGGAAGTAGAGAAGATAAATCACCTTAAAGAAAACTATAGCCGGACTTCCGCCAAGATGGAGGCATAGGTGGATGTACCGTGCCTTCTCACACAACCAAGATTAGAGAAAACTAAATATTAGCAACAGAAAACACAGCCAGAACACGGAAAATTGAACTTTTCAGAAGTCCGTTAACAACAAATTCTTCAGCCTGACTGGTAAGGGGCGAAACCAGCGGCTGGCGGAGCAGGGTTGCACAGGAGGACTCGGCCAGACATACTCAGGCCCGCAGAATCCAGGCGCAGGGTCAGACCTAGTGAGCGACCCAGCGAGCAACCAGGCGAGCGACCGCGGGGGAGACAGCCGGTCCCGGGGCTGCGTGTTGACTGAGGTCGCGCATTTGTGCGAGGGTGGACAGGCGAGGGAGTGGGCGGTTGGACTGGGCCGGCAGGTCCCCACGGCAAGCAGCAGTGGAGGGCGCCACAATTTCCCTGCTCTGACCCCACCTCCACATACAGCGTCATAACTCAGCGACTCTGAGTGGCCCGGCCCAGGTGAACCACCTAAGTCACTGCTCCTCCGCACCCAGCTGTGAGAAGCGGCAGAGGGGGTCGCCATTTCCCCGCTCTGGCCACGCCCCCACATACAGCGTCACAACCCAGCAATCTGGGAATGCAAGGCACCGCTTCTCACACTTAAAGGGCCCGAACAGACCAAGAATGGCACAGGAGGATCTCAGAGCCCCAGAGCCAATAAATCTAAGCGATGAAGAAATAGCAAAACTCACAGACGCACAGTTTAAAACACTGGTGATCAGGATCCTCACAGAACTGGTTGATTATAGCCACAAATTAGACAAACATATGAAGGCGAAACTAATTGAAATGAATGGAATTGCACAGGACACCAATAGCAATGAAAAGGAAACTGGGACTCAAATCAAGGGAGTGGACCAGAAGAAAGCAAATAATGGCCAAACAGAAAAGAGTCAAGAAGCAAGAATTCAAAGAAATGAGGAGAGTCTTAGGAACCTCCAGGACATCTTTAAACTCTCCAACATCCGAATTATAGGGGTACCAGAAGGGGGAAAGGAACAGCCACCAGTGGAAAACTTATTTGAACAAATAATAAAGGAGAATTTCCCCAATCTGGCAAAGGAAATAGACTTCCAGGAAATCCAGGAAGTTCAGAGAGTACCAAAGAAGTTGGACCCAAGAAGGAGCACACCAAGGCACATCATCTTACATTAGCCAAGATTAAAATGAAGGAGAGAATCCTAGAAGCAGCAAGAGCTAAGGGGACAGTCACCTACAAAGGAGTTCCCATCAGACTGTCAGCTGATTTCTCAAAAGAAACCTTACAGGCAAGAAGGGGCTGGAAAGAGGTATTCCAAGTCATGAAATCTAAAGACCTACAACCAAGATTGCTCTATCCAGCAAAACTTTCATTTAAAATGGAAGGACGGATAAGGTGCTTCTCAGATAAGATCAAATTCAAGGAGTTCATCATCACCAAGCCCTTATTATATGAAATGTTAAAGGGACTTATCTAAGAAAAAGAAGTTAAAGAAACATGAAAAGTGAAAGGACAACAAACTCACAGTTATTAACAACCACACCTAAAACAAAAGCAAACTAAAAGGACAGCTAGATCAGGAGTGGAAACATAGAAATGAAGATCTCAAGGAGGGTTAGCAACAGGGGAGTGGGAGGAGGAGAAGGGGGGAGAAGGTACAGAAAATAAGTAGCATAGACAGTAGATAGAAAATAGATGGGGGGGCAAGAATAGCATGGGAAATATAGAATCTAAAGGACTTGAGACACATGGTCATAAACTAAAGGGGGGGTGATGGTGGGGATGGGGGGTAGGGTGGAGGGGAATAAAGGGGGAATAGAACAACTGTAACAGCATAATCAATAAAAAAAATAAAACTATAGCCAAGTTGTGTCAAGAAACTCATCTCCCTTGGGATCAAGCTTTGCTTATTGCCCTGCTCAGGATAAGGGTGGCTCCTTGAAGTGGGGTTCAGTTGACTCCTATAACATTGTGTACAGGTGGCCATTCAGGTCACAATTGGAGTGGGAAATATGTACATAGAAAAAAACTGAAGGTAAAGAAATATGTACAACATTTAGCAGGATATAAGGGGACAATCACCTACAAAGGAGTTCCCATCAGACTGTCAGCGGATTTCTCAAACCTTACAAGCAAGAAGGGGCCGGAAAGAAGTATTCCAAGTCATGAAATTCAAAGACCTACATCCAAGATTGATTTATCCAGCAAAGCTTTCATTTAGAATGGAAAGGCAGATAAAGTGCTTCTCAGATAAGATCAAACTCAAGGAGTTCATCATCACCAAGCTCTTATTATATGAAATGTTAAAGGGACTTACCTAAGAAAAAGAAGATAAAAAAGATGAACAGTGAAAGGACAGCAAACTCACAGTTATTAACAACCACACCTAAAACAAAAGCAAACTAAAACAACAGCTAGATCAGAAGCAGAACCATAGAAATGAAGATCACATGGAGGGTTAGCAACAGGGGAGTGGGAGAAGGAGAAGGGGGGAGAAGGTACAGAAAATAAGTAGCATAGATGGTAGGTAGAAAATAGATAGGGGGAGGGCAAGAATAATATGTGAAATATAGAATCTAAAGAACTTGAGACATGTGGTCATAAACTAAAGGGGGGGAATGGTGGAGGAGGGGGTGTGCAGGGTAGAGGGATGTGCAGGGTGGAGGGGAATGAAGGGGGGAAATAGAACAACTGTAATGGCATAATCAATAAAATATATTAAAAAAAGAAATATGTACAACATTTAAGTCAGACCTTAGTTGTGATGAATGACCTTGCCTTTATTAGAGACTTCTCTCCCACAGATTTGCTGCATTCCTTTGAGCTTGCAGACAAGATGCTGCTCAAGATTTGGGTGACAGCATCTCCAAAAACCCAACTAAGAGGAAAGTGGACTGGACCTCGGGACATACTTCTCACCACCCCCACCATGGTGAAACTGGTGGAAATAAAACCTTGGACTCATCACACCAGAATAAAGAAAGCACTGGAAAAAGATCTGAAAGTCACCTTTGAAAAACAATGACTTACGTTCTTTTCTTTACCTCTTGTTTAACCCCTTGTTATGGACAACTTATTCTATTCAAACAAGATGAAAATATTTGGGTATATTTAGCAAAAATCGTTTAAATATTTCTGACTTTTGGTTTGCAGGAGGAACTTATGTTGAACAAACTTTCACTTCATGTCTTATAGGTGTCTGTACTCTTTTGGAAAGCCTTAGAAATTATACTGTGTTTAAAGTATATTGAAAAGAAAATGACCTACTCTGATATTTATAATTGGGGATCAGTGGTGACTACAAAGGACAGGGAAATGTTTTCCTTAAAGGTCACTAATGTACCTCAGCTAGAGAGTGTGCAACTTTTGTCAACTGTACTAAAACTGTCTTGTGCTCTCAGCAGGTGTAAAAATGAATTGCACCACCACCACTGATGTATCTTGTACTTATGCTTCTGTTAAACTACCAACAGGATGGTTTCTGATATGTTCCAGCAGACAGCTTTGGGGGGCCATGCTGTCTGGAAAGACTGACAGTGTTTATGCCTCAGAAGCCCCATATGATCTGGGTTCAACAGGATCTCTCCCTTACACCTGATTGTATCAGTGACTTACACCTTTTAGCCCTGCTGAATATGTGTCTTTATTTGTAATGCCAACCATGGTACCTTATTTGAATGTGGAAAAAAGCAGATTAGCCTGCACTGTGGCAAAAGCTTTGAACACCACCTCACAAACAGTCAGTGCTGTTAGTGAAGAACTAAGACAACCAGTACTGGATAATTGTGTAGCTATAGACTGACTTCTTTTAAGGCATAATCATGGATGTAAAAAATTTAAAGGACTCTGCTGTTTTAACTGAAATGATAGTTCACAGCTTGTAGAACAAAAAGTAAAGCAAGTAAATAATGTAGTGTCTAATGTAAAACAGAGAGATTCTTTAGTATTGACTTGTCTAAACTAACTTCCTGGTTGCCTAATATATCTGGTCTTTGAGACATTTATTATTTTTATCTTTGTCATTTTCTTCAGTATTATAGTTGTTGTTGCATATGATGTGCCTCCTTATGTAGGTCTGCAATTAGGTGTATTCCTAACCTGCTCCATGCCCCCGGACAGTCCAATGCTAAGTTCTGATCTCATATAAATGAGATAGTTTAATACTAACAGTGGGGCATAATAGGGGACTTGGAAAATTTTAGCTTAAGGTAAAAAATTATAAGTCTAGCAAGTAGTGTGTATGTTAAAGCTTTTGTTTCAGAAACTACAGATAAGGCCCATCCTGGTTCCTGGGAAAACAGCTGACCTCCTGGGGCACTGCCAGAGATTACTGCCTGGGGACAAGTTGGAGGCATTGGGCCTTTGTGTTCCAGGGAGAGACAGACACCACCTTTTCCTGGGAACAGCTAACTGCCCAGGACAGGGATGTTGTAGTTTCTGAATCTCAAAGTCCCCACAGCACCTTGTTTATCTCCCCCTGCTGCCTGCCACCCCTTATAAAAGGTCTGGCCTGGAAAGAAAAGACAAGATGGTCTGTTAGGTTATGAACTTACCATCTTCTCAGATCGCCAGCCATCTGAATAAAGTGTCCATAAAGATTCAATTCCTGTCATTGCTTATTGGGTTTGGTAGTGACAGGCAGCCTGAATGCTGGGGTCTTTTCCAGTTACATTGTGAGAATTTAAATCAGGTGACACATACAAAAGATTTTTTAAACTGCAAAGAGTTATAAAAATATTTTTTAATTTAATTTTTGAATAGATAATACATTTACATAGTTTAAATATTTTAAAAGGTATAGAGAGAAAGTTTCCTTTTACTCCTGTCCCTCAAGCACCCAGTTCTCATCTCATGGTCTTACATGTATCCACTGTTATTAGTTTCTTTACACATATACAAACAAATACCAACATAGATTCTTATTTTTCTCCCTCTTTTTACTCAAAAGTAATATATTTTTAGTTATTCTTCTGAACTTGCTTTCCCCTCTCTTCTATTTAAAAATATATTTGGAACATGCTTTCATATTAATATATACCTCCTTTTTTTAGCAGCTGGTTTAACAAATCTTTTGTTGAGACTTGGCTGGTGTGGCTCAGTGAATTGAGTGCCATCTTGAGAAATAAAGGGTTTCCAGTTCAATTCCCAGTCAGGGCACATGCCTGGGTTGTGGGCCAGGTCCCCAATAGGGGGCGCTTGGGAGGCAACCACACATTGATGTTTCTCTTCCTCTGTTTCTTCCTTCCCCCTCTCTAAAAATAAATAAATAAGATCTTTAAAAAGTAAATCTTCTATTGATACACTTCTAAATTGTTTTCAATATTTTTCTACTCAGATTAAGTCTGCAAGGAAGCACTGTGTGTGTGTATTTGCACATTGAAATTTCCCTGTCATAGAGTAGAAGAATTATTTTTTCTTTGCTAATGTAGGTGTCCTGGTTGGAATGGAGACTTTCAACTGGTGTCCCTTTCTGCAGCTATTAAAGGCTAAGCAGGATTTTGCTTTGGATAGGAGTGGGCCATGGGAGAGACCAATTCTTTATAAATTTAAATTTGAGGAAAGAAAAAGTAAGCAGGAAATCTTATCTAGATTTGGATTTCTCTCCTTGGGACATGATGAGCCTGCCCGTAGAGAAAAGGGACTGATATTGCTGCCTTTCCATATTTTAGAGCATTTTTCTCATCCAAGAAATGGAGATTCATCCACAGAGTCCTTGTGAAGCTGAAATGAGATTGGAACCAAGTTCTTAGCTCATAAGCACTTTATAAATGTTTGACACATCTATTCCGTTACTAAGGCTATTTGACGACCTCTCAATCAATTCAATTCACTATTACAAAGTGAAATATGACAGGTTCCAGAGGAGCAGGAACTGAACAAAACTTATGTGTATGGTCGTTGTTCATAGTTTGCTGTCTCAATGATTCCAATTCTTAGTTCTCCCAGTGGGAGTCATATAGATGTGCCTGATTCTGGGACAGCTCACTCCAACCCTTTTAGCTGAGCACAACCTGGCCAGACACTGACAATTACACTATGTTGTATGAAGGCAACCACTGTGAAACAGTACAGCACATTCAGGCTGATATTAAATAGTTGCTGTGGAGAGCAAATAATTCTTGTACAGAGGTGTAGACATCATTGTTGAAAAGTGAGGATGGAGAACCAGGAAAGGACTGGATCATGACAAGTCCTGATTGCTAAGGTCAAGTTTTAGACTATTCTAAAAGCTATAGGTTTGACTTAAAAAATTAGTTTGACTTTTTAGATTTCATATGTAAGTGAGATCATGTGGTGTATGTCTTTCTCTGTTTGACTTATCTCCAGTTAGCATAATATCTTCAAGATCCATCCATGTTGTTGCAAATGGAAGGATTTCCTTCTTCCTCTCGGTTGAATAATATTCCATTGTATCTATGTGCCACATCTTCTTTATCCTTTCACTCATGATAGACACTTAGGTAGTTTCCATATCTTGGCTGTTGTGAATAATGTTGCAGTATACATGGGAGTCCATATAACTCCTCAAGACTGTTTTCATTTCCTTCAGGCATACCCAGAAGTGGAATTGCTGAAAGACAAATACTGTATACAATAACTTATTATGTGGAATCTAAAAAAGTCAAACTTGTCTAAACAGAGTAAAATGGTGGTTCCCAGGGGCTGGAGATGGGGGAATAAGAAACATGTTGTTTAAGGGCACAAGCTTGCGATACTAGTAGACAAATAAGTCCTGAGATCTAGTGTATATTATACTGAACATAGACAACAACATTGTATTATAATCATTAAACCTGCTAAAAGACTAGATCTTGAGGGAGGAAGATGACAGTGAGGTAGGTGGAGCAGAGCCCACTCCCCCCTGCACATGGATGAAACACCTAGCTGATCTACTAAGGAAAAGAGTGAACAGCCAACAGTACTCCAGCATATATGAAGATAGGAGACTAAATATTGTAGTGGACATTGAGAAACCAGATGGTGAGGAGAGTGCTTCAGGGCAATAAGGTCTCAGGGACCAGCATGGGGACAAGGGCAGCTACAGCCCCAGGCCCACACCTGCTGGGTCTGTCACAGCATTCTTGGGAGAGAGCTGGGTCAACTGCACCCTCCCCAGACAAGCAGGGTTTGTGCGGCACCAGGAGAGACCTGGTTGCTTGAAGTCATAGAGAGGAGAATAAGGACTAAGTGGCAAACACCACAGGGTCTGTGGATGCTGGCTAAGGAGAACTGAAATTTGGGCCATGACAGGCCCTGACCCAGATAGTCTTCAGTCTGGTTGGACAACTGGGCTGGTGAGAGGCCAGGCCTCAGTATGGAGTGGCAGGGTTGTACAGGAGAAATTTCTCAAAAAAAAAAAAAAAAAGGGAAAAAAGAGACACTTGGCAGCTCTTTAGGGAATTCTTCTGCAGCAGCCATTCTGGCCTCTTTCCCACCCAGCCACCCGGTGCTCCCGAGATGGCACAGAAGGCCCTGTGCACACTCTTCCTGGGAAGAGTGCACGCCTAAGGCTGAGGGACCAGAGGCAGCCAGGCCAAGCACACAGGCCCTCAACCCGGGGAGACTGCGCTTTGCAGGAAGTCCAGAGCCCACACCTGAAGCTCTGGGGAGAGGCCCCTGAATTGATACCCAAAGCCCCTAGGAGAGTGATTTGCACATGGACCAGAGGCTGCTGTGGAAGCGGGCTGGAGGCTGAGTACCGATCAGTAAGGGAGAAAAGTGAAATCAATCACCCTTCAGTCTGCTATAGCCAGGAAGAACAGCAAAACTGGCCTGGCCAGTTTGAGGCTTTTTTTTTTTTTAAAGAAATTCTTTATTTAAAAAATTTATCTTTAACTCCTTCTTCCTCTCTTTTCTTTTTTCATGTTGTATTCATTCTTCCTTTTTATCCTTTTTTATCCCTTCTTCCTTCTTCTTTTTTAAAAAATAATTCCCACAAATTATTTTTTGTGAGACAAAAAAAAAAAAAAACACTGGAACTGTGAAAAGACCAGAGATGAACCCAAAGAAGGGGCATCCCAACAGCTGAGACAGTGAGACAAATTCCACTTTGCTACTACAAAGAACTTGGCAAGTTATTGTATATTCATATTATTATTTTTCATTATTCTTACACTTTTCATTTTATTAGTATTTTTGTATTCCTCTTCTTTCTGATTAGTCCACTTCATTTGGCTGGTTAAATTGTATTGTTTGACTGGTTTCCCTTGGTTCTCTCTTTCATAGTTTATTGTTATTTTACTGACTTTCACTTCACTTGTGTTCCATTAGCACACTACTCTAGGTGGTATACTTCCTACTCTGGTTATTCAGATCACATAGATTCTGTCATATGATTGTTGCTCCATTATTATTGTAAATAATAGCTATTCCATACAATTGTAAATACTACATAGCACCCCTCCCAGAACTTAGCCACTTCATGGTTTCCTGAACTCTATTAATGTTGTGGTTAATTGTATACTCTCATACACTACACCTATTTTCCTTCCTTTACTCTCACTTTACCTCATAATTTGACCTCCCACAAGTTCACCTCTTTCTATATCTCACTCACAATCCTCACCCCACCAAGAAGAGTCTTATTTTCTTTCCACCCTTTCTAAAAAGTGGATAGTTGGGTAAAATATAATGGTTGACACTATACATATCCAAAGGATCTCCTACCTCTTCTCTATGGGCTGGTACTGTAAATATCATAAAATACTCTCTTGCTGTCTTAAATCATTTTGCTTTCCACCTCCAAATGATCACAAAAAAAAAAAAGGAGGTGAAAGCTGTGAACACCAGGCTACCTGCTGGAAGAGGAAAATCAACAACAAAGAAACCACCAACAGATAACAACAGAAGAAGGTGAAGGAAGGAGTGGAAGCCATATTAACCCAATGCAGGACCTTTCTGGAAATACAACTAAATAGTGAAAAAATTACTCAGAACAAACAACTGAACAAGAGCAAGAGAGAATCCTCAAGACCTTGTACACATGGAAGAACCAGCTTTAACACAACCTGCCCACACCTGCACAACAGAGTACAAGAGGTGGTGGACAGAGTGACACTCAGTTAACCAGCTGGTGGGAAGGACCGACCAAGAAGAACCCAACAGAAATAAAAACACAAAGACATACACAGAGCCAACATAAAGGAAAGCCCAAGACCAGTGAACTCTGGAGATCAAGGAGACTGGTCCACTGAATCTCACAGGTATTCTTTCACAGAAGTTCACACCATAAACCCAGGGAGCCAGAACAGATTAATTTAAGAAGCTGATGCTAATGAGGAGAGTCTCAAAAACAATGGGAAAACAAAGAAATAATCCCCAAATGAAAGGAAAGAAGGAAGTCTCAGAAAGAATGCTAAATGAAATAGAGGCAATAGATATTGAGTTCAAAACAATGGTTATAAGGAAGCTCAATGAGCTCGCAGAGAATTATCAATAACTACAGGGAAACTACAATGACCTCACTGCAAACTGTATCAACATGAAAAAGGAAGTAGAAACTATCAACAAGGGCTAAGAAGAAATGAAAAATACAATATCTGAACTGAAGAACACACTAGAAGGAATCAAAAGCGGGATCGATGAAGCAGAAGATAGGATCAGCGAGTTGGAGGACAGGTAAAAAACAAAACAAAACAAAACAAAACAAAACAAAACACCCAGACTGAGCAAGACAAGGAAAAGAGGCTAAGAAAGAATGAAGAGAGGTTAAGAAAAATGCAGGGCAACATGGAACATAATAATATACCTATAATAGAGATAATAGGAGGAGAAGAAAAAGAGAATAGAAAATCTGCTTAAAAAAGTAATGATGAAAACTTCCCTAATTTGATGAGAAAAAAGTCACACAAATTCAGGAAACATAGACAGTACCAATCAAGAGGAACCCAATGAGGCCCACTTCAAGACACATCATAATTAAAATGGCAAAATTTCAAGATAAAAAGAGAATCTTAAAGGCACCAAGGGGGAAAACAGGAAGTAACATAAAAGGGAGCTCCAATAAGGTTAGCAGCTCACTTCTGAGTGGAAACACTCCAAGCACAAGGGAATGGCAAAAAATATTCCAAGTACTGAAAACGAGAGGTGTGCAACCAACACTACTTTATCCAGCAAGGCTCTCAATTAAAATAGAAGGCCAAATAAGGAGCTTCCTGGACAAAAGAAGCCTCAAAGAATATACCTCCTCCAAACCAGCTCTGAAAGAGATGCTAAAGGGTTTGCTTTAAGAACAGGAAGAAAAACAGCAAAAGAGAGAGAAACACAGGTATGAAAAATGGCAATGAATAGCTACCTATCAATAATAACCTTAAATGTAAATGAATTAAATGCTCCAATCAAAGACACAGAATAGCAGAATGGATAAGAAAGCATGACCCACACATATGCTGCCTACAAACGACCCACCTCAGGACAAAAAAACCTACACAGACTGAAAGCGAAGGGCTGGAAACAAATTTTCCAATCAAATGGACAGGAAAAAAAAACCGATGGTTGCAATATTAATATCAGACAAAATAGACTTCAAAAAAAGAACCATAAAGAGAAATCCAGAAGGTCACTTCATAATACTCAAGGGAAGAATCCACCAAGAAGACATAAACATAGCAAATATATATGTACCCAACATAGGAACTCCTAGATACATTAAGAAAATCTTGGATGACTTCAAGAAAGATATCAATAGCAATACATTATAGTAGGAGATTAAAAAACCCCACTGTTAAAAATGAACACATCTTCCAAACAAAATATCAACAAAGATATTGTGGCATTGAACAATGCCAAAGATGAAATGGACTTAACTAATATATATATAGATCCCTTCATCCCAAAGAAGCTAAATACACATTCTTTTCAAATGCACATGGAATATTTTCAAAGATAAACCACATGATAGGACACAAAACAAGCCTCAACAATTCAAGAAAATTGAAATCATATCAAGCATCTTCTCTGACCACAAGGGACTGAAACTGGAAACCATCTCCAAGAAAAAAAACCCAAAACATGAAAAATCATGGAGATTGAATAGTGTGCTATTAAACAGTGAATGAGTCAAGAATGAAATTAGGGAAGATATCAAAAACTTTCTGGAAACAAACAAAAATGAACTCCCAACAATCCAAAACATATGGGACACAGCGAAGGCAGTCCTGAGAGGGAAGTTCATAGCAATACAGGCCTACCTAGAAAAGATAGAAACATTACAAACAAACAACCTAACCCTATGCCTACAAGAACTGGAAGAATAACAACAAAGACAACACAGAGCAAGTAGAAGAAAGGAAATAACCAACAGCAGAGAAAAATTAAATGACATAGAGATTAAAAGCACAATTCTAAGGATCAATGAACCCAGGAGATGGTTCTTTGAAAAGATAAACAAAATAGACAAGCCTTTAAGTAGGCTCATGAAGAAAAAAGAGAGAGGACCCAAATCAACACAATCAGAAATGAAAGAGGAGCGATTGCAGCTGACCCCACAGAAACACAAAGGATTGTAAGAAATTACTACGAAGAATTGTATGCCCAGAAATTTGAAAACTTAGGTGAAATGGATAAATTTCTAGAAAAATATAATCTTCCAAAACTCAATGAAGAAGGAGCAGAAAGCCTGAACAGACCAATAACACCTGATGAAATTGAAACACTAAATGAGATACCACTTTACACCAGTCAGAATGGCTATCATAAATAAAGCAACCAACAACAAATGCTGGAGAGGTTGTGGGGAAAAGGGGACCTTAGTTCACTGTTGGTGGGATTGCAGACTGGTACAACCATTGTGGAAAACAGTATGGAATTTTCTCAGAAAAATAAAAATCAACCTGCCTTTTGATCAAGCAATTCCACTGCTAGGATTATATCCTAAGAACCCCAAAACATCAATTTCAAAGAACCTATGCACCACAATGTTCATAGCAGCACACTTTACAATAGCCAAGAGCTGGAAGCAACCTAGGTTCCTGTCAGTAAATGAATGGATCAAAAAATTGTGGTACATATACACAATGGAATTCTATGCAGCAGAGAGAAAGAAGGAACTACTACCCTTTGCAACAACATGGATGGAACTGGAAAGCATTATGCTGAGTGAAACAAGCCAGGGGTTGAAAGACAAATACCATATGATCTCACCTTTAACAGGAAGCTAAACAACAAAATAGACAAGCAAGCAAAATAAAAACAAAGACACTGAAATAGAGAACAGGGGGACACCGAGCAACCAGAGGGGAGAGGGGAGGGAATTTAAGGGGAAAAATGGGAGGGATTTAGAGGAACAAGTATAAAGGACACAGGGACAAGAACTAAGGAGGGTGGAAATGGGAGGGAGGTGAAGTGCATGGGGGAAGGGTGGGCTGAGATGGGAGAAATAAACAGAAAAATGTACTTGAAAAAATAGCTAAATAAAAATTTTAAAAAAAGAAGAAAAAACACAAAAGCCCTGGACCAGACAGTTAAAGAGAAGAATTTTACAAAGAATTTAAGGGAGAGCTAACCCCCATCCTCCACAGATTATTACAAATAATCCAAGAAGATGGAAGACTCCCAAACTCTTTTTATGAAGCCAACATCATCCTAATCTCAAAGCCAGATAAAGACACAACAAAAAGACAACTTCAGACCAATATCGCTGATGAGTATAGATGCTCTAATCCTCAACAAAATATTGGCAAACCACATCCAGCAATGCATTAAAAAGGTTGTACATCATGACCAAGTGGAATTCATTCCAGGGATGCAAGGATGGTACAATATTCACAAATCAATAAACATAATATACCACATAAACAAAACAAAAGACAGAAATCACGTGATCATATCAATAGATTCAGAAAAAGCATTTGATAAGGTACAGCACCCATTTATGATAAAAACACTCAGCAAAGTGGGAATAGAAGGAGCATTCCTCTATTAACATAATAAAGGCCTTCTCTTATTATGTTATTATTAACATAATAACATCCCTTTATTAACATAATAAAGACCTTTCTTTCCTCAACATAATAAAGGCCATTATGAGAGACCTACAGCCAACTTCATAGTCAATGTACAAAAACTTAGAGCTTTCCCACTAAGATCAGGAACAAGACAAGGTTGTCCATTTTCACCACTTCTATTCAACAAAATATTGGAAGTTTTAGCCACAGCAATCAGACAAAAAGAAGAAATAAAAGGCACCCAAATTGGAAGGGAAGAAACAAAACTGTCACTGTTCACAGATGACATTATAGTATACATAGAAAATCCTACAGATTCCATCAAAAAACTACTCGACCTAATAATGGATTTGGCAGAACAGGTGGTTACAAAGTCAATACTCAGAAATCAAAAGCATTTTTGTACACCAACAATGAAACATCAGAAACAAAAATCAGGAAAAAATACCATTTGATATAGTAACAAGAAAAATAAAGTACCTAGGAATAAGTGTAACCAAGGAGGTAAAAGATCTGTACTCAGAAAACTATACAACACTGAAGAAAGAAATTAAGGAAGACACAAACAAATGGAAGCATATACCATGTTCATGAATCAGAAGAATTGACAGCATCAAATCATCCATAATCAAAATGGCCATACTATGCAAAGCAATTTACATATTCATTGCAATCCCTATTAAAGTACCCATGACATATTTCACAGATATATAACAAACATTTCAGAAATTTATATGGAATCATAAATGACCCTGAGTAGCTGCAGCAATTTTGAGAAAGAGAACAAGGCAAGAGGGATCACAATACCTGAAATCAAACAGTAGTATGAGGCCACTGTAATCAAAACAGCCTGGTACTGGCATAAAATCAGGCACATAGACCAATGGAACAGAACAGAGAGCCCAGAAATAAACTCAAGTCTCTATGGTCAATTAATTTTTTACTAAGGGGGAAGAAGCATAAAATGGAGCAAAAATAGCCTGTTCAACAAATGGTGATGGGATAACTGGACAGCTACATGCAAAAAAATGAAACTTGATCACCAACTTATACCATACACAAAAATAAATTCAAGGTGGATAAAAGATTAAATATAAGTTGTAATACCATAAAAATCCTAGAGGAAAACATGGGCAGGAAAATCTCAGACATTCCACACAGCAGCGTCTTCATGGATATGTCCTCTAAAGCAAGAGACAAAAGGAAAGAATAAACAAATGGGATCTCATCAAAATAAAAAAGTTTCTGTGTGGCTAAAGAAAACAGCATTAAAATGAAAAGAGAGCCAACTGTATGGGAAAACATACTTGTCAATGACACATGGGACAAGGGCACAATCTCCAAAATATATAAAGAACTCACATGACTCCAGGAAGACAAAAAATTATAAAATGGCAATTGTAAAATGGCAAATTATAACCAATTATAAAATGGCAAAAAGACTTGAACAGATACTTCTCCAAGGAGGATTTACAAAGGGTCCAGAGACACATGAAAAGATGCTCAGCATCACTGGCCATCAGAGAGATGCAAATTAAAATACAATCAGATACCACCTCACGCCAGTCAGAATGGCCATGATAAACAAAGCAACAAACAAGTGTGGAGAAAAGGAAATCCTAGTGCACTGTTGGTGGGAATACAGACTGGTGCAGCTACTGTAGAAAACAGTATGGAGTTTTTTCAGAAAACTAAAAATGGAACTATCTTTTGACCCAGCAATTCCACTGCTAGGATTATAACTTAAGAACCCCTAAACACCAATCCAAAAGAACCTATGTACTCCAGTATTTGTAGCAGCACAATTTACACTAGCCAAGTGCTAGATGCAACCTAAGTGCCCATCAGTAAATGGGTGGATCAAAAAAATATGGTACATTTACACAATGGAATACTATGCAGCAGAGAGAAAGAAGGATCTCCTACCCTTGGCAACAGCATGGATGGGACTGGAGAGCATTATGCTAAGTGAAATAAGCTAGGCTGTGAAAGACAAATATCATATGATCTCACCTTTAACTGGAACATAATCAGCAAAAGAAAAAGGCAAGCAAAATATAACCAGAGACATTGAAATTAAGAACAATCTAGCAATAGCCAGAGAGGAGGGGGGAGGAGATAGTGGGAAGAAGGGTTTTCAGGAACTAGTATAAAGGACACATGGACAAAACCAAGGTGGGGGTGGAAGCAAGGGAGAGAGGTGAGTTTGGAGGGGATGGGGCAGAGGGGTGAGGAGAAAATATGGACAACTCAAATTGAACAACGATAAAATAATTTAAATTAAAAAATAAAAGACTAGATTTTAATTATCCCTTCACACACACACAAAAAAACAATTATGTTGTAGTGATGTGATAGAGGTACTATTGTTATAATCATAATATAATATACACATATACAAGTTAACATGTGTACACCATTAATTTATACAGTGTTATATGTTACACATATTTCAACAAAAACTAATCAATAGCTCGGGCTGGTGTAGGTCAGTGGATTGAGCACTGGTCTGTAAACCAAAAGGCCACTGGTTCGATTCCCAGTCAGGGCACATGCCTGGGTTGCAGGCCAGGTCCCCAGAAAGGGACGCGAGAGAGCCGACCACATATTGATGTTTCTTTCCCTCTCTTTCTCCTTTATTTTCCCTCTGTCTGAAAATAAATAAATAAAATCCTAAAAAAAAAAGAACAACAACCAAACAATTAAACCCAAAAGCTATGGGTTCCATTGAGGATTTTAAGTAAGAGCATTACCTGAAATGTGCCTGGATTTACATGTAGAAGCAGCATTCTGGCAACAGTGTGGAAATAGATGGAAGGGGACAACACGGGGCAGGGAGCAAGTTGAGGGCCCTCCTGTAGAATAGGACCGTGAACATGGAGGCTGAGACCCATTAGAGAGTGCAGAGTGTGGGAACTAGTGAGGGCTGGAGAGGGCAGAGTATGGGATGACTTCCTGGTTTCTGGTTCCGTTGGCCGCATGGATGGCCATTCCATTTCTTGAACTGTATGGAAGAGGGTGTTAAATGAGTGCTGAAGAGCTCTATTTGGCAGGGGCTTGAGTTGCTTTAGGGTCATCCAAGTGGAGATGTGTAGCAGGTGGTTTAATGTGTTAGTCTGGCATGAGAGAAAGCTCAGGTATGGCAATACATCACACCAGTGTCCTATAAATTGCTTTGACATTGTTATTTACTTTCCTGGAATGGTGTTTTCCTCTTTCAGGTCTGCATTCTTTCCCATACCCTCCCCTACAGCTGAGACCATGCTACCCAAGCTCCAAAGTCCCTTGGATGGTGTTCCTACACCAGTGGGCTCTTGTGACCATTACCATCTGCTTGTGGAAACAGAGCCTGGCCTTGCAGGTCTGAAAGTTATAAACAAGCATTTCCAGTCTCTGATGGATGCTGATTTCACCAGCTATAATCACATGTAATGAAAAGATAGATTAAATGTTTCCTCTTTTGATTACAGAAATAATTATCAATTATGCAGCTGTTTGTTTTATCAGCATATCAGCAGGTCTCCTGACTGGAATTCTTAATCGAGTCCTTTCAAAACATCAGTGGCAGACTGCTGCCTCCCTTTCTCTCTGACTCTGCGTACCTACTGTTTCTTCATTTAGTGGAATTAATTAATGGTTGTTCCCTTCCTTCCATGTGCATATCTACAAACCTACAGGCAGACAGATGCCCCGGGAAAACACCCAGCTGTAGAGAAGAAAATGAGGGCCCCTCTCACACATCTTCTAGAGTATTGCAGAATAAACACTGTGGCTGATTCACCTAAAATTCATCAGTCCTGGCCTATTATCAAAGAAGAAAGACCTCTATGGGGTGAGTGAATCTTTGTAAATTTAATAGCTCCTTTGAAAAAACCCTCTATGCTGTCATAAAAACCATCATTTTCAAGTGGATTGTAAATAAAAGCAGGGCCCTCTGGCTTCTTGTTTACCTTATATGTACATTCTCTTTTAAATATAGAAAAGTGTGCCTTCTTCCTTATGCTCATTGTGTCTGATTATAGCCATTGGGAAAACTTGTTAGTCTTTCTGAGTTAAAGATATGAAAGGCATGGGATCAAAAGGTGCCAACATTCATTTTGAGATAGTCAGAGGTTTCATGTTCCTGAGAGCAGATAAATCATGGAAAAGAATTTAAAAAACCGTTCCCTCAGCATAGTTAAAATAGTGTCATAGATCTGTGAGCAACTGCTCACAGAACTGCGACATGAAGGTCATGGCTCTTTTGAGACACTTCATCTGTTTTTTACAATTCGCTTTGTGAGGAGAATCAAATATTTATCAGGTTGACAGCAGTGGATGTCTGCCCCTCTCCATCCCTCTCCAGTTTTGACTGGCAGTTCTGTTGAACAGCACATCTGAGAGTCTAAATCCCAGACCGGAGCAGGATGGCTGCGCGGACTCCCTGTCAGTCAGCCACCGGCCAAATACAGTGCTGCAAGGCTTTCTGGGAGGCATTCTGGGTGAGTGAGGGCTTGAAAGCGTTCTTTGCTAACCTTGGGTTAAAGCACAAATGATTTCACATTTAAAACACACTCCAGGAAATGATCTCCTTCAAAAACTGCCTCGATTTAGCTAAACATTCCCCTTTTGCATTCCCATAGACTCCATCTTGTTGCTTAAAGAATATATTTTTTTAATGTTTCATTTCACTCACCACACTCTGCACTTTTTAAGGGCAGGGTCAGGACCTTTTTTATTCTTATACCCCAGTGTCCTCTCCAGCGTCCTGTACCCAGTATATCCTCAACAAATATTTTTCAAACAGAACTAAAATGAGTTGAAAGCCATATTCCATAATTCAGAGTCAGCTTCTCCAAAGCAGATACCATGTCTCGTTAATCTTTGCAATAATAATGAAGATAATAGCATACATTAATTGGGTACTTACATGCAGTATTCCTTCTGATCCCCTTATCAACTGCATAAGATACATTCTATTATTATCCCCATTTTTCAGAAAACAAAACTGAGTCAGAAAGAGAATTAGCTTGAATTTGTGACACATAGCATTTGGTCAGTACCATGGTGTTACATTGTTTCCCAGGCCTAAGCATATTCCCTTGTTTAGAGAAGATATAAAAGATGTTTGTTGAATGAATAAATCTCATTGAAAATCAGAGAGCTCAATTTTAGAAGTAGTTGACATCTAATTTCTCAGGGTCCTCCTGGTGATATTTAGGAGACTATTGTGGTAATCAATTACAATAGGAGTTCACACATATATGGCTTTCATCCTTCTGGGTACATGGTCTAACTCACTTCCCTATTACTTGCTGTTAGTCATGCACATATGATTTGCCTTAGCTCATGAAATATGAGTGGAAGTGATATGTGTCACAGGCAGAAGCTCTAAGGGTCAGTGTGTACCTCACCATAAATTCTAACCTTTCCCCCACAGTGGTAAATGTGAACACAAATGCCAGGGTGGTATTCTCAGCCTGATTCTCTGAATGACCTCAATAGCAGGGCCCCTTGATGATCCCGTTTGATTATATGTAGTGTGAGAGAGAAATTATTATTATTTGTTGCTGTTGGCCACTGACATTGTGACTTGCATGTAACTGTAGCATAAATTCACCCACCCTGACTGGTACAAATGTCAAATAATTGGTTTTCCCTCATTTCAAACATTTGGACCTCACTGGCAGTAATGAGGAGTAGAGGTACAAGTGGTCTTCAAAAAAACCCTGGTAATTCAGCAAGTATTATATGATTTCTCCTAAAAAACCTTTTTATACTTCAAGGCTAGAGAGTATTGTCTTAACTTGGAAAGTAGGTATAACTCCACTTGAAAAAGTATCATAGTTGATTTTCTGGATTTGGCTGTTTTAGGTTGGTTTTCAGAAACCGACCAAAGTTGAAAATTCATGTGAGGGTACTTTATTCAAGAAGGGTTTCCAGGGGAGACCAGGGAGAGAGGGAGGGAGCAACACAGGGAATGGGTGGAAGCCAAGCCAGGGTGTGGCCTGCTCTGGAAAGTAAGTAACACATCAGTGTTTCTCATCTAGAGAAAAGAAGGTGAATTCTGGGCAAGATGGCAGTGTAGGCAGACATGGCTAGCCTCTTTGCACAACCACATCAAAATTACAACTAAAATATAGAACAACCATTGCTCAGAACAGTTAGAAGTTGAGTTGAATGTAAGTCTAACAACTAGATAAATGAGTTGAATGGAAGTGTAACAACTATGGAATTAAAGAAACCACATGTATCCAGACTGGTAGGAGGGGCACAGATATGGAAATGGCTGGTCCCACACTCACATGTGGTGGATAAAAACTCAGGATGGATATATTGGGAGTGAGGAGTCCCAGCCCCCACACTAGGTCCCTCAGCACAGGGTTTCAATTCCAGGAGATAAGTTCCCACAACTTCTGGCTACAACAACCAGTGGGGATTGAGTTAGTGGAAGAAACTACTGGAACCCCAAGTAGTTCCTCTTAAACAATGCACACATGGACTCACCTACTCAGATTCACTCCCTTGAGCTCCCAGCATCAGGGTGACAGCTTGAAAGGCACAAGTAACATACTGAGAGAGGCTGAAGTGTCTGCCATCAAGGGGAGCACAGGACACTGTCTCTTTTCTAAAACCTCCCCCACAGGGCTGGTAAGTTGGTGCCATTTCTGAGACACCATCATCCTAGCTGACACTGTTTGACCCACCTTGTAGATCCCCAGATACTCTATCCCACCCAACTTAATGCCACATTCAAGCTGCTTTTCCATGTAAATGGCTGGTCTTGGCTCAGGCTTCAAAACTTCCTAAATCTTATCAAACAGGCAAAGGCTGGCTCCAGTGAGTCCCAGATCTGGCACTAGCAGCAGCCAGCTTAGATTCACAGCTTGGCTTTGCCTTGGAATCTCCAAGCCCAGAAAAAGTAGCATCCATTTCAGATTGCCATATACCTGAGGCAGGGTGCTCTAGGTAAAACACAGGTGGGGCTGACTGTGGCTTATACCCCCTGGAAAACCCCAGGGCCAGTGCAAGCAGCAGAAAGCTACAGACCACATCAGAGCACCAGCACATTGCCCCTGCACAGCTGTTCCTCCATGGAGGGTGGATGTTGGCGGTCAGTGGTCATAGCCAGTCCTTGTAGCTGACTGGCCTGGGTAAATCTCTCCCACTGATTTGCTTACAGCAACCAAGGCTCAACTACAAGAGGAGGGTGTACTCAGCTCATACAAAGGGTGTACCTCGAATACCCAGACTGGGTGACAGTTGAGGTTATGCCATGGGACCCTAAAAGACACCTACTACATTAACACACACTACCAAGACATGGAGCCAAAGCAGCTCTGCCTAATACATAGAAACAAACTCAGGGAGGCTGCTAAAATGAAGAGACAAAACAACATGGTCAAATGGAAGACCAGATAAAAACTCCAGAAGAAGACCTAAACAAAATGAAGACAATCTATCAGTTGCAGAGTTCAAAACACTGGTTCTATGGATGCTCAAGGATCTTAGTGAGGACCTCAATAGCCTAAAAAGTAGACAGATACAAAGGATTCACTAACCAAAATAAATAATTTATAGGGAAACAACAGTAGAGTGAATGAAGCTGAAAAGCAAATCAATGACTTAGAATATATTGGAAGGAAAAATAAACAACCAATCAGAACAATAAGAAGAAAAAAGAAGGCAGAAATTAAGGGCATAAGTAAGTAGCCTCTGGAATAACTAAGAAGTCCTACATTCATATCATTAGGACTGCCAGAAGGAGAAGAGAAAGAGCAAGAAATTGGAAATCCATTTGAAAAAATAATTAAACAACAAAACTTCCCTGATTTCGTAGGAGAACGACATAGACATCAAGTCCAGGAAGCAGAGTCCCAAACAAGATGCATGCAAAGAGGCCCACTCTAAGACACATCATAATAAAAATGCCAAAGGTTAAAAATAAAGGCAGAATCTTAAAAGCAGCAAGAGAAAAAGAAGTTAATTACTTACAGGGAGAGTACCCATAAGACTGTCAGTTGATTTCTAAAAAAAAAAGAAACTTTGCAGGCTAGAAGGGATTGGCAAGAAATATTCAAAATCATGAAAAACAGGGACCTAGAGCCAAGATTGCTCTCCCCAGCAAAGCTATCATTTAGAATTGAAGGGCAGATACAGAGCTTCCCAGACAGGGAAACACTAAAGGATGTCATCATCACCAACCCATTATTATATGAAATGTTAAAGGGACTTATTTAAGAAAAAGAAGACAAAAACTATGAACAATAAAATAGCAAACAATATACATCTATCAATAATTAATCTAAAAAACAAACTAAGCAAACAAAAAGAAAAGAGATAAAATCATGGATATGAAGAGGGTTTTGATGGTTACCAGATAAGAGGGAGTTGTGGGGGAAAGGATGAAGAGGTGAGGGGATTAAGAAGTACAAATAGATAGTTACAGAATAGCCATGGGGATGTAAAGTACAGTAGAGGAAATGGAGCAGCCAAAGATCCTATACACATGACCCACAACATGAACAATTGTGAGGGGATTGCCTGAGGGAGTGGGGTGTGCTGGGTGGATGGGGGGAGGGAAAAAATCAGGACACTGTAATAGCATAGTCAATAAAATATAATTAAAAAGCATTAAAAGTGAGCATTTGCTATATATGTATATTTCATGCATATATCATGCTTATATATACATATAGCTATACATACACAGTCATATTTTTTAAATTAGAGCATGAATTTTTAAAATTAAATATAATAAATACCTTTGGAATAGCTTCAGCTTGAAAGAAATCAGATATGATAAAAACATCATCAGA